>NC_134354.1:607709275-608041775 GCF_048569485.1 Anomaloglossus baeobatrachus
TGTGTTTGACGCCTCACCAACAAACTCGTTGACAACTCAGAGCTCAGACACGTACTACAGAGTTCGTTATACAGCTCGCTATGGTCGCTATATCATTGCTGTGTTGAGAAGATCTGACGGTTTTACATTTCACCAGCGACCATGTAGCGACTTACCAGTGATCCTTATCAGGTCGTATCATTGTCGGGATCGCTGGAAAGTCGTTAAATGTGACAGGGGCTTAACTCATCTGTGCTTTCTAATCATGTACAAGGTTTGACCAGAAGATTGGGCTGTCTGACAATATACATCTCATTCACCGAGAAATCTGCTGTAAAGTATGGTGGAGGAGTGTTGTTTTTCTGCTGTGTTGCTGCCTGATTATGATTAGTCAGCATCACAAAGTAGTATAAAGTACACACTCCAGTGAAAACTATCAGAAAACACCTACTTGGACGTAAAATTAAAATTAAAAATTCTATTTATAAGTGATTAAAAAAATGGAATAAAGGGATTTTATTAATATTAAATAATATGTCAATTTTATGCCAATCAGACTATAAGTAAAAAGCCAAATCCATTTCCCAATAAACCTGTAAGTGGTACGAGACTCCACAACATGGCTGTGATCACGGTGACAGACTTTTCCCTGGCCGTCAGCAGCTTCACCATCTACCATTGTCACAATAGTCTGGGCCCTGATTGGAGTGAACACGCTCTGATCAGAGCACAGACCAGTGTGATAGTGGTAGATATTGAAGCTGCTGACAGGCAGGGACAAGTGTCCTACTATACTCATCACTGATGGAGTGGCAGTGCTTGGTCTTCTGTGCGGCGATGGCCCCGAGAGTTGTGTGATTAAGGCTATGTGCGTACGTTGCGTTCTGTCCCTGCAGAAATTTCTGCAGCGATTTGAACAGCACACGTGCACTTCAAATCGCTGCAGAAAGAATCCGTAATGAAAAAAAAAAAAGGCCGATTTCATGCGCTCTGACTGCAGCCTCTACCATAGACAGAGCGGGGGCTGCATGCAAAGCGCACGAAAGAAGTGACATGTCACTTCTTAGAACACGCGCTTCAGACAGCAGCCGAAGCGCTGCGCTCTAATACGCCACGTGCGCACGTCTCCTGCATAATCTTCATAGATTATGCAGGGGACGCAGGACACATGCAGTTACGCTGCGGTGCAAATCACAGCGTAACTGCATGCAAATACGCAACGTGCGCACATAGCCTAAGGACGCTTCCTAGACTCGCTCTTCTTAATAGTAGTGAGATCTCACAGGATGATGAACAAAAAACTAAGTTTTTAGACAGTTACTGACTTTCAAAGCTCTTTGTATCTGTAAACACATACATATCATATTTTTGGTAATGGGTTCTGTTTAAAAAAAAATGTAACTCATTAGGGGCCAAATTAATTTGATTGCCAATACTGTCGCAACTGAGAACGGCATCTATTACAACGTGCAGAGTTCAACGTGAAAAATTTGATGAAAGGTTAAATTTAAAGAGGGAATTTTCAGGAGATTTTTGTGATAATGTAAAGGAATTGTCCTTTAAGCAATTGCTATATAAATCAGTTTGGGTTTACCAAAGTATAGACAAATGATAAATGCGATTTGTGTGTAATGGTGTGTTGGTTTAGTTGCTTTTTAGCTGCCATCTTATATAGGAAAGCCTCTTACCTGACTTTTGACAGGCGATTAAACTCTATGGCTGTGCAGGATGTATGGCCATCCGTCATCTGTAAACGAAGCATCCGAGGAGCTGCCTGAGATTCTTCATTGTCTTTTGGCGCAGATATATTGCGGATTTTCTGAACTTGTAGAACACAAGGACCATCTATCTGAAAAAGGTAAGAGCAATTTAGAGGAAAAGCAAGCAAATTTATAAGCTGTAAATTATGTTTAAAAGGGGTATTCCCATCTCCAAGATCCTATCGCAAATTTGTAGTAGGTATAGTAATAATAATATTAGCAAATACCTCCAAATAGAAATGTAATAATAATAATAAATTTTATTTCTATAGCACCAACATATTCCGCAGCGCTTTACGATTAAGATGGGACATGTACAGACAATATGTGACAATACGAAACAATAAAATTAAGATACCAGGAGGAGTGAGGGCCCTGCTCGTAAGCTTACAGTCTATGAGGAAATAGGGGAGGCACAAAAGGTGAATGGAGGGGGAGAAAAGCTTGTCATATATGGTCCAGCCATCGATTTAATAGGGTATTCAAAAGCAGCTGTATGAACCCGTCGGTGAGAATTTATACAGGTACAGGGGACGAGAACTGGAAGTAAGTTTTTTGAAGGGCAGAAAGGGACTAGATTAGATCAGGGCAGTGAGGTGATAGGCTAGTCTAAAGAAATGCGTTTTTAGGGCCCGCTTAAAAGGTGTGGATGTTGGGAATTAATCGGATTGCTCTTGGTAGTGTGTTCCAGAGCATAAGCGCAGCTCGTGAGAAATCTTGAAGATGGGAGTGGGAGGTTCGAATTGTTGATGTCAGTCTTAAGTCATTAGCAGAGCGTAGGGCACGGGTGGGGTGATAGACAGAGATGAGGGAGGAGATGTAGGGGGGTGCGGAACCGTGGAGAGCTTTGTGAGTGAGAGTGATAAGTTTATATTGGATTCTGTAATGGATAGGCAACCAGTGCAATGACTGGCAAACAGCAGAGGCATCAGTGAAGCGGTTGCAGAGGAATATTATCCTGGCTGCGGCATTCAGAATGGATTGGAGAGGGGAGAGTTTAGTAACAGGGAGACCAATTACTAAAGAGTTACAATAATCCAGGCGAGAATGAATGAGAGCGACAGTAAGAGTTTTTGCAGAGTCAACAGTAAGAAAAAGTCGAATTCTCGATGTTTTTGAGGTGGAAGTGACAAGAACAAGCAAGTGAACGAATGTGTGGAGTGAAGGAAACATCGGAATCGAATATAACCCCAAGACAGCGGGCGTGATGCTGGGGCATAATGGTAGAGCCACACACAGAAATGGTAATATTGGGTTTCGGAAGGTTAGGAGAGGGAGGAAACAGGAGAAGTTCAGTTTTTGACAGGTTCAGTTTTAGATAGAGGGAGGACATGATGTTGGAGACAGCGGACAGACAATCGGTAGTATTTTGTAATAGTGCAGGGGTGATGTTAGGAGAGGATGTGTACAGTTGGGTGCCATCAGCATAGAGATGGTACTGGAAACCAAATCTGCTGATTGTTTGTCCAATAGGGGCTGTGTATAAAGAGAACAGGAGGGGGCCTAGGACTGAACCCTGATGAACCCCGACTGTAAGGGGAAGAGGAGAGGAAGAGGAGCCGGCAAAGGATACAGTGAATAAGCGGTCAGAAACGTAAGAGGAGAACCAGGAAAGAACGGTGTCCTTGAGCCCAATAGAGCGTAGCATAGTGAGGAGGAGCTGGTGATCCACAGTATCGAATGCAGCAGAGGGATCCAGGAGGATCAGCAGGAAGTAGTGACCATTAGATTTAGCTGTTAGTAAATCATTAGAGACTTTAGTAAGAGCCGTTTCAGTAGAATGTAAGGAGCGGAAACCGGATTGTGGAGGGTCGAGGAGAGAATTGTCTGACAGATAGCGGATTAAACGGGAGTGGACCAGACGTTCCAGGAGTTTGGAGATGAAGGGGAGATTAGAGACAGGTCTGTAGTTAGCGGCACAATTTTGGTCCAGGGATGGTTTTTTAAGTAATGGGTGTATGCTGGCATGTTTGAGGGAGGAGGGAAAGAGATTGAATATTTTAGTTAGGTGAGTGGTGACAACTGGGGTGACAGATTTAAGGAGATGTGAGGGAATTGGGTCACTGGTGCAGGTAGTAAGGCGAGAAGATGCGAGGAGCCTGGTGACTAGTGACTAGAAATGTAGTCTAGTTCTCCTGATATAGCCATGTAGAATACCTCATGTGCAGGGCATTGCTGTTTAGGTATCCATGGTTATGACCACGAGCAACTAAATAACTGTCACTATCAATGGACTGAACCATGGATACCTAAGCGGCAATGCCCTGCACATGAGGTAAGAGAAATGGCTATATCAGGAGAACTATATTACATTTCTAATTGGAGGTATTTACTATTATTATTATTATTAATATTACTACACCTACTATATATTGGTATAGGATCTTTGAGATGGGAATACCCCTTTAACCTTTTATTTTCTATGAAAATAGAGGACAAAGACATCCTAAGCGCAGCCGAACCCCTGCAACCAAAGAGGAGCACATAGACAGCGCTGCCAACAACCTAACATATTCTGTTACTTAGCACTGAACTTATGATTTCCAGATTGAGAGTATCGTCATGTGTACAGGGATGCTGAGCAGCCAAATACCAAGACAACACTGGCGCCAATTCATCATTTACCATTTGTTTAAAGTCACTCTTTTTTGTCTTGTTATGCGCAGACTTTTTTTTAAACAAATTCTTCAAAATGTTGCACATTGTTCAAGAATTTATCAATAATGCTTTTTTTCCTTCTTTACTCCATTTTTACAACTTTTTAGCTGAAAAAGTGAAACGTCTTTAAAAAGGCGCACAGCCTACAAGCGTCCCAAAATAAAAAAAAATCCATCACAGTCCTTATTTCGAGCAGGGACCGGAGTGAGCTGCATCCCAAAATACGAGATTTAGAAAAAGTCGCATTGTAAGAATCTGTCTAAAACGTCTGGATAAGCAATTGTGCCGAAGAGAGACAAGAAGGACTTAAAAATGGAGCAAAACGTATAGAGAATAAGGCACAAAGTCACTAATAAAGGAGCAAGGTACTCCAGAAAAGCGGAGAATCAGTAATGTACAGAGGCCATTGTGTACGGATTGCTTAGTGCAGCTATATGGAGATCTGTGGCTGCTGCAGGGACAGAGAGCTCCATCACTTACCCGAGTAGCCAGCCTGGTGCGACGTCAGGGATGTGGCACAACGCACGTGTGACATAGCGCCAGGCTTGCCAATCATAGTACAAGCCGCAGAAGTCAGCAGGTAAGAGGCGGTTCTCATCCTGTGCAGCGACCATATGTTGAAATGGATGGAATGGAATAAATTTCCACCAATTCTGACATGTAAGCACACCAGCCTCATCCGGTTTCAGAGATCTGTTTAATAATGTATGAACCCTGTTTACAAATCTGCTTTGCGCTGCAGATGGGTATTTTTCTGACATATTTTGGTACAGTGCTGCTTTAAAAAAGAAAAAAAGAAAACGATGCAAACCGTGTTCACCATGAGCCAAGCGGTAATGCTGGAAGATGTCAGCTCTGAAGCCAATTTGCATGTATAATCATTCTCTTATATAGATTAATTATATGGAGACTAGAATTTGTGATTTACATACGGCTGAAGATGTCACAATTTTCTTATTGTGAGTAGTGAAGAACGTCCTCCTACACGTCCGATAATCCACGCTGCCTGCTTCATTGTATGTAGTGGCATACCTGGCTGAGCCCCAGCACCGGAGCCTGGTAAGACTTCACATAGCACATGCACTATACATTATCCTGCAGACAAAGTACTTTCCTACAAAAGAGGATGCCGTCTGCGAGTTTATATCTCTACAAAAGCATTTTTATTTCATGCTCAGTATGCATACCTTTCAACTGTCCCGAATGCAGCGGGACTGTCCCAATTTGAGGGCTCATTCCCGCAGGCCTGCTGTTCACTGATTTTGTCCCGGCTCCTCCTCTCAGTTCAGTGAATAAATTAACTCAAGAAAAGAAGTGCATAAATTAAATTCTCATCTGCTGTGGTTTCCCCATAACGGGACTAGAACTCATCAGTGTGTGAGCTCTTTGTCCATAAGCTCTACCATTGAGCCACTGCCTGTACTCAGGGGCATAGAAAGATTTAATAATCTTGACCTGTATTGCAGGCAGAGAAGCCAAAAGCAAATTATTCAAATACATAGAGATATATTGTATCGCTATGTAGGTGAAGGAAGAAGTCAGATTCTTTTGTTCCTATAAAACTACTATGAAGAAATAAGAAAAAAAAAAAATCACAAATATTAATTTTATTTTTCACACCCCCTCCCCTTAAAATAAAACTAGCAGCTTTCAAACACATTAAAGCAGCTCTAGCTGTTGAGCCACAGGCTTTGCTGACATCAGAAAGAGGATTTTATATGGATCAACCTGCAGGGCAGCTTCTGACTCCACAGCAGATTACCCAGATATCGCAAATAACATGGACATATTTGGTATGTCTGTAATCGCAAAGACCAGAACAACACAGCAATCAGATTATTTATGGGTTTCAGTAAATGGCAGAAAAGAAATGGTGCAATTGCTTATTTTTCTCTATTAAAACCCATAAAAAATGTAACAAAAATGTAACGCTGAGCCAAAAAAAGCTTAAAAAGCAGATTCACATCTGCACCAAAAGCACATGAAATAATGGGAAGAAGGCATAAGAAATGCAGCAAAAATGCAATTATCCGAGAAGATTGTTATTGTATAATTTGGTGCAGACAGCGGCAGAAAACATAAGACACTGAACTTCTGCAAAGTGTGAATCCGGACTTAAAGATACAACAAAAAGCAACATATATAGTGACGCTTATATAAATATGAGAAAGTTCTGGCTGCTAGGAATGAATAAATGAAAAGTCGGGGCGTCTGCTGAACACCCCTCACTGTGAAATGGGTGCAAGCTTGGGGTGTGGCCAAAATCTGCAGCGCTGCGTGCATTCTTTGTCCCTCTTTCTATTCTTCAAAAGTTAGAAGGTATGTTGGTATGTCACCCGCCGACCTTGATTTAGCAATGACAGCGTACGTGCCTTAGACAGGTAATGGCATTTCTTGTGCTACTAAAGTGTACGGTGAGCCCCAGGATTACAAGGTAACACAAATGATAATCTGTGAACATTGACGGACCCTTCATTTCAGATCATTTTGTGAAGGACTTCAATAATCTGATATAAATTGTAAACATTCTTACGCAGACACATACAGCAGAACAAATGCCCGATAGACCAATGCACAATTTATTTTTTCCCCAAAGCTTGTCATTTTGCGGCATTCCTCTTGGGATATGGGCAGTAAATGTACTGGACATATCTGTATCTGTGTAAGAAAGGGTCTGTCTTCAGCGATTCATCAAGCTGGCAGTATTCTATAATCTCCATATCTAGAACGTGTAGAAATGTACATTCTCTCCCCACAAGACCTGGCATTTTATGCTAAATATCACCATTTGTAGGACATCAAACTCAGACATGTAATAGGACATTATGCTGAGCGGCCTCATGTATCAGAAGCAGGTCGTCAGCTATGTGAGAAAAGCCCCCTACCCTGCAGAGCATCGCGTATGCATCTCATAGCAGCAATTAAGAATAGCTTAATGACCTTTCTCAATGTCTGACTACATCTAACCTTGCATTGCAAAAATCAATTTGCAACCTATTGAAATCCATTTTGATCACAATACTAACGTGCAGCGTATAGAGAGCCTATTCCCAACAGAGGGGAGGAAAACGCATTACATAACTGCCAGAACATTTCACTAGGGGTTATTGTATGTCAACCTCAAAGTCAGCTTCACCCCTTTCACTAGATAAGAGGAAGGCGGCCATATTGTGTAAGTAAAAGGGATGAGAATACAGCAACTCATTCCATAAAAGAGTAATATTCTGTCCCCAGCCCAAAGATATAATTGGCCATAGCAAGAGAAGGAATGGTGTATTCTAACTACCTGAGAGAAGAGAAAAGAAAAGAAAGATTTATAAAAGGAGCCTGGTGCAGTCTTCCCTTCGGTAGTTGGTGACCACTCACCGGGGCCCAGCAAGCCCCCTCCGATCTGCCGGCATCCCCAGCACATCCTATGAGTAGAAGGCCGGGCACGATGTCATTGCCATACCAATCCTTTCTTAAAGGGGTTGTCTGGTTTAACCGCTTACAGACATATGACTTGCATCAGATGCTGGCTTTCTGATGATGACTCTTTCCTGCGGGTGGAGAGGAGCTGTTTAATTAACCTGTTACATGCCGCTGTTAATCCGTGACCAATATTTACACCAGGTTGGCATGGGGGCGGGTAGGGGACATCGCTCTCTGTAGGCCATAATCACTATATGGTGCTGACTGAAAGACAATATTACAGTAGGTTGGGGGACAAAAATAAAATAAAAATTTAAAATTAGGCATGAAAAAAAATAAGCAAAATATATAGACACTAAAAAAATATGTTTTATGTACAAATTAAAAGTAAACCGTGCTTATTTTTTATTGCTGCATGCTTAGTGATCCAAGTTAGAAAACTGTACCGTAACCAATGCGATTAATGCAGTTACATTTATATAATAAAAAAAGGCAAAAATATTTTTTAAAAATTATCGCAAAGTTGTAGGAAAAAAAAAATGCTATAACTGAAAAAGCCATCTCGAAATGCAAAGAATGCGGAATGTCAAGTTGCCATTTTTTCTCTGTACGGCCCATGTACCCATTTGAGTTTGAGACCCCTCGTCTAGTTGAAATGTGGCCAGAAGTATACAGATCACGTACTTGTGGTCAGATGATTGATCATTCCCATCCCGCCACAGTGCGTGAGATGTGAAGATTAACAAGTCTGCAGTCACAGAGGGAAGCATGCAGTGGCTGTAGACTGTTCGGATAGGACAGCATATAAATAAACTGACATTGTCATACAGAGCCCATTCACTCTGGGCTCTATCTTCTACATGTATTGCTGCCTGTCTGACACTTTATCATCATCTTCAACAATCCCTTTAAGATTATAGCTTCACAAAAACAATTTTGCAATTAAGTTACTTATGTTTTTTTCTTTTTTGTTTGTTTTGTTTTTTACTACTACTGGGGGAAAAAAAAGTGTTTTCCTAATTTTGCACATGCTCAGACATATCCAGATATGTGCCCTTCTCACAGAGCATGTATGATCATGTCTTAAGACTTCTACAGTCTCCAATGGAGCCTATGGAAAGCCATATGACGCCAAATATGCACAGTCACCGATTTCACAGAGTGAGGAGGGCTAGCCAATTGTGGAGTCAGGTGAGGCCACGGTATGTCCACATTTTCAGAAAGGAACAAGGAGTAAAGGGAATCCATGACGTGCGCATATTTAAAAAAAATAAATAAACTAATATATAGGCACCAGATAGAGAATGTATTGCAGACGTGGCTCCAGCACCGAGCATTTGTGTTCATGGTAGATCCTTCATTGTTCTTTCCAAAATTTTGTTGCGTTACAGGAGCGGAAAAATAAATGTAACTGCGGCCCAAACTTCCTGCATGACAGTATGTCACTTGACCATAATGGATCCATTAGGATTACTGGTATGTTTTACTGTACAAAACAGCGCAGAGACTTAAACGGAATCCGTCAGGTGATTTTGTAGCACAATACTAATGCTATCTTTAAATAGGGCTTAAGGAGACCTTTCAGGATTAGTAACTTTTAGCGTTCTACCTTCTCCTGTTATCTTGCTGTAAGCTCTACAGAATTCAGTGTGATGTAGTAACTAGTCAGGCATATGTCAATACAAACTGCATACGCACTGCTCCCCCTCCTCCCACCTCTCAGTGCTGGAATCAGTGATAGTAAATCTGAACTGAATTTGCACTGCTGTCCCCACCCACCCATAATCCCTGCCACCATTCAGCAGTGATGGTGAATGCACTGAGAAGTGGGAGGAAGAGGCAGTGCATATGCAGTTTGTATTTACACATGATTGACTAGTTACTAAAGGTCCAGTCACACTAAGCAACTTACCAGCGATCCCAACAACGATAGGGATCGCTGGTAAGTTGCTTGGAGGTTGCTGGTGAGATGTCACACTGCGACGCTCCAGCGATCCCACCAGCAACCTGACCTGGCAGGGATCGCTGGAGCGTGGCTACACGAGTTGCTGGTGAGCTCACCAACAACCAGTGACCAGCCCCCAGCGCCACGTGGAAGATGCTGCGCTTGGTAACTAAGGTAAATATCGGGTAACCAACCCGATATTTACCTTGGTTACCACCGCACGGAGCTACACGTGCAGAGAGCAGGGAGCAGCGCACACTGAGCGCTGGCTCCTTGCTCTCCTAGCTACAGCACACATCGGGTTAATTACCCGATGTATGCTGCAGCTAAATGTGCACAGAGCAGGGAGCAGCGCACACTGAGCGCTGGCTCCTTGCTCTCCTACTTACAGCACACATGGGGTTAATTACCTGATGTGTGCTGCAGCTACATGTGCACAGAGCAGGGAGCAGCGCACAATGCTTAGCACTGGCTCCCTGCTCTCCTACTTACAGCACACATCAGGTTAATTAACCCGATGTGTCCTGCAGCTAGCTACATGTGCACAGAGCAGGAGCCGGCAGCACAGGCAGTGAGAGCGGGGGAGGCTGGTATCGAAGGTAAATATCGGGTAACCAAGGACAGGGCTTCTTGGTTACCCGATGTTTACATTGGTTACCAGCCTCTGCAGAAGCCGGCTCCTGCTGCCTGCACATTTAGTTGTTGCTGTCTCGCTGTCACACACAGCGATCTGTGCTTCACAGCGGGACAGCAACAACTAAAAAATGGCCCAGGACATTCAGCAACAACCAACGACCTCACAGCAGGGGCCGGGTTGTTGCTGGATGTCACACACAGCAACATCGCTAGCAACGTCACAAAAGTTGTTCGTTAGCAGCGATGTTGCTAGCGATGTTGCTTAGTGTGACGGGGCCTTAAGTCACAGTGAATTCTATGGAGCTTACAGCAAGATAACAGGATAAGGTAGAACAATTAGAACAATAAAATTTAATGATTCTGAAAGGTCTCCTTAAAGGGAATCTGTCAGCAGGTTTTCGCTATCGCATTTGAGAGCAGCATAATTTAGGCAAAGAGATTCTGAATCTAACGATATATCACTTAAGCCAGCTTTACACGTTTCAATATGTCGTGCCATCGCATCTGCGATCGCACCCTCCCCCATAGTTTGTGCGGCATGGGCAATTTCTTCCCCGTGTCGCACAATGCTTTAACCCCCCATCACACGTACTAACCTTCCAAATGACCTCGCTGTGGGCAGCGAACATCCACTTCCTGAAGAGGGAGGGACGTTCGGCGTCACAGTGATGTCACACAGCGGCCAGCCAATAGAAGCAGAGGGGCGGAGATGAGCGGGACGTAACATCCCGCCCACCTCCTTCCTTCAGCATTGCCAGCGGGACGCAGGTAAGCTGTGTTCATCATTCCCGGGGTGTCACACGGAGCGATGTGTGCTGCCTCGGGAACATTGAACAACCGGACGTTCGATTTTTAGAAAATGAGCGACGTGTCAACGATGAACAAGAAGATGAGTATTTCTGCTCGTTCATAGCTGTCACACGCTGCGATATCACTAACGATGCCGGATGTGCGTCACTTACGACGTGACCCTACCGACATCTCGTTAGATATATCGTAGCGTATAAAGCCCACTTTAGATTACAGTCTGCAGCCTTTTTGACACGGTGAATGATATTTTTAACATGTAGCAGAGCCCATACAGCTGTCCCCGCCCACACAAGGCTTTCAGTGTACATTTCCATAGACAGAAGCTGCTAATCACAGAAGGGGGCGGAGTTGGACTAGAGCACACGTGTTCCTCAGACCCAATAATGATACAGCTAAGAGGCTGAAACTAAAGGTACCGTCACACTAAGCAACGCTCCAGCGATCCCACCAGGACCTGACCTGGAAGGGATTGCTGGAGCGTCGCTACACGGGTTGCTGGTGAGCTGTCAAACAGGCAGATCTCACCAGCGACCAGTGACCAGCCCCCAGCCAGCAGCGACGCGCGGAAGCGATGCTGCGCTTGGTAACTAAGGTAAATATCGGGTAACCAAGCACTTGGTTACCCGATACTTACCTTGGTTACCAGCGCACACGGCTTATCGCTGGCTCCCTGCACTCCTAGCCAGAGTACACATCGGGTTAATAAGCAAACCGCTTTGCCTATTTACCCGATGTGTACTCTGGCTACGTGTGCAGGGAGCCGGCACTATAAATATAAATATCGGGTAACCAAGCAAAGGGCTTCTTGGTTACCCGATGTTTACCTTGGTTACCAGCGTCCGCAGAAGCCGGCTCCCTGTACATTTAGTTGTTGCTCTGTCGCTGTCACACACAGCGATGTGTGCTTCACAGCGGGAGAGCAACAACTAAAAAATGGTCCAGGACATTCAGCAACAACCAGCGACCTCACAGCAGGGGCCAGGTTGTTGCTGGATGTCACACACAGCAACATCGCTAGCAAGATCGCTGTTGCGTCACAAAAACCGTGACTCAGCAGTGATGTTGGTAGCGATGCTGCTTAGTGAGATGTGGCCTTAACATTGCAGGTAAAGAAAAACACACTTTGAGATAAGAGACAGTTGGCTGTAAACTGCATGTTAACTCTTACATGCTGGTTTCAGATTACATAGCAAATAACGTCCTGACAGAGTCCTTTTATGCCCTATTTAAAGATAACATTAGCATTGTACTATAAAATCACCTGACAGAGTCCCTTTAAAAGAATGTCCAGAGCTTCGCATACTAGTCTACTATTAGGCTGGAATCACATTTGCTGTTTTTTTTGAGCCACTAACACACTAAGCTTTTTGTAGGAACACCATTTTTTTTCTCCAGAGCTAAATGTGAGTGGTAAGTACATCCCACTGCTACAGGAGAAAAGAAAAGAAATAAGGCAGAGGAAGAGATGTCTGTAATGAAGCTGTGCACGGTAATAGGATTCCAGATGTGGAAGAAATGATCATGTCGCAGTCAAAAGCTTCTTCAGCATAGAAATAATTCTCGACCTCATTTAACCCCATCTTGTCGGTCACGTAACAGACAGCGCTTCACCGTAGTCACTCGTTAAATCTGTACATTAGACTTTCCAAGCATGACTACTTAGAAGTTTCAGGTGCTTCTCTCAATGTTAGGAGTCACATCAATCAATCTAAAGTACACAAATTCTGCAATGCGCATTTCACAATTGGAAAAGTACGTTGATTTTTTTTTTCCCTGTTCTCATTACCAAGATGTCACAATGCACAACATCGCCGATTCTGGGCTGACGTTGCCACCTAGTGGATAAAAACAAGAATACAGAAGATTATTTGGTAATGGCAAAATGTTTTCTGGATTTAATTCATCTTTTTTTCTCACTTACAAGTGACTGAAACTTTTTCTTTTTTAGGTTATTCTATTCTCTGGTGGGAAAAACTGTACAGAGCCCAGCACAAATTAAGCACAGGATGAGTAAGAGGTCAGGTCTGTGCAAGCGAAGTTTAGACGGAAAATAGGGCTAAGAAATGAACGCGGAGTTTACTCTCTAAAGGATTTAGAAAAGCCGATCTCAGAGCACTGACTAGATATGTTGGCAAAACTGAAGATAGAAACTAATTGAGCATATAACCTCAGGAAATAAATAGGAATAGTACATATAAATACTTCGACTACGTTCGGGTGTCCACCTGCAGAAAACGTATATGTGCAAAAATGGTGCAAGACAGAGCACACGCTAACGGAGTCTGCTCCATTATAGTCATTGGCCCTGTCGGCGCCTGCGTCCGAAACACGTTTTGCTGGATGGGAGAGGGGTGATTCAAACGGATGCCTCGACGGGACCACTGAACGTACGTAAAAACGCAGTGTGAAAGGGGCCTTAGAAAACACTACTTTCATTGATAAAGCGTAAAAGCCATCCCACTGCAACAAGGTGTACTCCAATCAGAATGGCCCAGTGTAGATGGGGCAGGGCAGGCCCGGGGCCCGACTCTTCAGACATCTGTCCGTGGGATACCCCAACTTGTGCTCCGGATGATTTCTTTGGTTTTGCTGTAGTTTCTTGTATGTTGCATGAACAGGTGTATTGCGCCCCTCCTTTTTGAGCTAGGCATTTCACCTATATAGCTTCACATGGGCAGGTGTCTGAACAGTCAGGCCTGACTATGCTCTGCCCTATCTACATTATTTTGGTCAATGTAAGGTGAGGGTTTAATACTGTCCTGTTTGGGGTACACCTTGAAGCGGAGGGATGGCTTTTATGCTTTAAACAGTGTTTATCAAGTACCGTATTGTGTTATTTTTATGTATTACAATTATTTACTTAAAATAAGCAAATACCCTGCACTATTTTTATTTTAGGTTTTCTCTGTTAATTGACCACAGTGTGAACATGCTCTTACATGTTACATGTATACTACCCTATGTTCCGGCTCATTTGTTAGATTTTTCCATCCCTGTCGCTCAGTGCTTGCTTACATAACTGCATACACACGCCGGCGAAAACTGAAGTGACCAAATTATTATGTCTTCAGAATCTTGTCACGAGCAATAAGCTCCTGTTTATAGGGCCCTTTGTACTACCGGTAATGCAGACTTTTTTAGGCCAGAAAAAAAAAGTGAAATCTCATTTGCAAGAACAGCCACATCAATCATAAAATGTAAGATTCATTGCACAGTCATAAAAGATAGATAAAACAGAATACTAACCTACAAAATTGAGTATTAAAGGGAACCTATCAGGTCCCATATGCGTTCTACCCTACAAGCAGAGTGATGTGTGGCCTAGTAACCCCTTCCTACCCATCCCTGTGTTGTAATAGTGTGTATTATGAATGAATAAAAATGTTTTATTACTTATGTGTTCCGTATGTAAATGAGCAGAGGCTCTAGTGCCCCAGGCGTCGCATCACACGGTGGGCGTTTGCATGTTTTCCGTGGTATCACACCCCTGTGGGCGAGAAACCATAAGTTTACATGAGTGACGTCCCAGTCACTCCTTGAGATTCCGCGCATGTGCGCTTACCATTCCCGCAGCCTTCTTATCCGGGTGCTTGCTTCTCAGCTTAAAGCCTGCTTTACACGTTGCAATTAGTTGTACAATCGCATTTGCGATGTGACACGCCCAGATTGCATACGGGATCTTAAGAGATTGCATGAAGGTCGTTCATTTGCTGTCACACGTGCGTTAGTAGTCTATGTTAAATTGATCAATTTTGTATGCGTTCCTTTAGATCATATGTTCTGTGACGTATGCATTGGGCACCTTTTTTTTTTTTAATTTATTGACTTGCCAAGCGTGTGTAATGTGTAGGGATGCGTTTTTACTGTCATCTGCCATTCAGCTCTGCTACATGGCCGCTGACAGCAGACACAGACAGCTATGTAGCAGAGCTGAATGGCAGATGACAGCAGACACAGACAGAGCCGCACTGTCAGAATGAACTCGGGTGAACTTCACCCGACTTCACGGTCATGCTGCAGCTCTGTCTGTGTCGCGCCCTGATTAGCGGTCACCTGTGATCGCTAAACTCACCGGTGACCGCTAAACTCCTGAGTAACTGAATTGTCCCCCCCTCTCTCATACTCACCGATCCCCAATCTCCGGCGCTGCACGGCATTCACACTGCTCCGGCGGCTTTTACTATTTTGAAAAAGCCGGCCGCCCATTAAACAATCTCTTATTCCCTGCTTTCCCCGCCCACCGGCGCCTATGATTAGTTGCAGTGAGACACGCCCCTACGCTGAGTGACAGGTGTAACACTGCACCCAATCACAGCAGCCGGTGGGCGTGTCTATACTGTGCAGTGAAATAAATCATTAAATAATTAAAAAAAACGGCGCGCGGTCCCCCCCAATTTTAAAACCAGCCAGATAAAGCCATACGGCTGAAGGCTGGTATTCTCAGGATGGGGAGCTCCACGTTATGGGGAGCCCCCCAGCCTAACAATATCCGCCAACAGCCGCCCAGAATTGCCGCATACATTATATGCGACAGTTCTGGGACTGTACCCGGCTCTTCCCGATTTGCCCTGGTGCGTTGGCAAATCGGGGTAATAAGGAGTTATTGGCAGCCCATAGCTGCCACTAAATCCTAGATTAATCATGTCAGGCGTCTATGAGACACCTTCCATGATTAATCTGTAAATTACAGTAAACACACACACCCGAAAAATCCTTTATTAGAAATAAAAAGCACAAACATATACCCTGGTTAACCACTTTAATCAGCCCAAAAAAGCCCTCCATGTCCGGCGTACTCCAGGATGCTCCAGCGTCGCTTCCAGCGCTGCTGCATGGAGGTGACCGGAGCTGCAGCAGACACAGCCGCTCCTGTCACCTCCACACAGCAACTGAAGACAGCCGCGCGATCAGCTGAGCTGTTACTGAGGTTGCCCGCGGCCACCGCTGGATCCAGTGACAGCGGGTAACCTCAGTGACAGCTCAGCCGATCGCGCGGCTGTCTTCAGAGCGCACACCTGCGCACATAGCATCAGACACCAAAATCGTATGAGGGATGTCACACGTTACAATTGACTAGGTTCGTGCAACAAAATGCTCAATTCTAGAGAAAGATACGATGTGTTTGCGATCAACGGTTTTGCGTTCAATCATGATCGCACGTAGATGTCACACGCAGATACCTCACAAACGATGCCGGATGTGCGTCACTTACAACTTGACCCCAACGACGGATTGTGAGATATATTGAAGCGTGTGTTGGGGGCTTTAGACACACACTGCGCATGCTCAGAAAACTCCTGCGGATCCGGTCATGCGCAGAGCATGTCTGAAGCCGGCACATAAACAGCCAAGACAGCACATAACCGAAACCACAGAAGTCTTCTGAGCATGCGCAGTGCGTGTCTGAAGCCGAGAAGCAAGCACCCTGATAACAAGGCTGCAGGAATGGTAAGCGCGCACGCGTGGGATCTCCAGGAGCTTACAGTGACATCACTCATGTAAATCCATCCCACTAGGGGGGACTAGTAAAATAAAAATAAAAAAAAAGTTTTAAAAATAAAAGCCTAAAAAAGTTCAAATCACCGTCTAATTGCCCCATTTAAAATTAAAGGGTTAAAAAAAAAAATACACAGATTTGGTATTGCCACGTTCAGAAATGCCCGATCTATCAAAATAGAAGATCAATTAATCTGATCAGTAGACAGCGTAGCGGCAAAGAAATTCCAAAAGCCAAAATTACGTTCTTTGGTCGCCACAATATTTGTGCAAAATGCAATAACAGGCGATCAAAACGTAGCATCTGCGCAAAAATAATACCATTAAAAACGTTAGCTTGAGATGCAAAAAATAAGTTGTCATTGAGCCATAGATCCTGAAAACTGAGAACGCTACGAGCCGTGGAAAATGGCGCAAAAAAATTGCGCCACTTTTTTTTTTTTTTTAACATTTCTGAAATTTATTTTTTAACTCTTTAGATAAAAGTAAACCTTTACATGTTTGGTATCTACAAACTTGTAACGACCTAAGGAATCACAGCAACACATCAACTTTACCATATAGTGAACACTGTGAATAAAAGATCAAATAATATTAACTATTTGATAATCACTCTTTTTTTGCAATTTTTCCACACTTGGAATTTTTTTTGCAGTTTTCCAGTACACTACATGGTAAAACTTATGATTTTAATTTAACAGTATAACTCATCCCGCAAAACTCAAGCTTTCATATGGCATGATTCACAGAAAAATAAAAAAGAGTTACGGCTCTCGGAAGAAGGGGAGCAAAAAATACAAAAAACAAAAAAAAAAACCCGGAAAATTGTCCGAGAGTGAAGG
The DNA here is from genome assembly GCF_048569485.1 of Anomaloglossus baeobatrachus. NCBI lineage: Eukaryota > Metazoa > Chordata > Amphibia > Anura > Aromobatidae > Anomaloglossus > Anomaloglossus baeobatrachus. The sequence goes on from NC_134354.1 coordinate 607,726,813, forward strand.
GGTTTTAAAGGGGCTCTATTTGCAATAGACGACTGGCCACACAAAATACATGAGCTCATGCATCAATCATGGTGGAGCTAATCATTTTAAATTCACCTTCACACCTACTGGTTTTCAATCTCTACCCTCCCCTGTTTGCTTGACAGACCTGGTTTCATAGAGCTAGAGAAGGGAGCAGATCGGTAGAAAACCAGCAGGTGGGAAGGTTAATGATTGACCCCGCCATGAAGCACGAGCGCCTGTACTTGGGGTGAACAGTCATCCTGTGATAATAGAACCCCTTTAAGGAAATTTTTATTCAAAATAGTAAAAAAATCTATAAGCACAAATAAATAAAAACCATATATACTAGCAGTATACCATGCAGTAAGTAGGTAAAAATCCAAAATGACGTCACACAGCAGCACACCCTTAAAGAAACACCGAACAGGGATGTCAACATGCTCACCATGGAATGCCCAACAGCGACTGTATATATAATATATATAATATATATATATATATATATATATATATATATATATATATATACACACACACACACACACACACACACACACACACACACACAATCACGGCATTTATCCTTGAAGTTAGCTAGGTGGGCATAATAAGACCTCAGCTTAGAAATATGGAGTTGCCAGTTGAGTTGGTGCCTAGCATATATTTTCTTTGTGATAATACTCTGGTCCCTCATCAGGACGCACACACCCATCTTATTTCATTAGGCTTTAGGTTTTATTTTGATCCAATCACCTAACAAACAATTTTGCTCGTTTGTTGGGTGATCCCTGGCATGTACGCCGGTTGGTGGTCAGAAATGATCGCTCTTACAAACACTCATTTTCTGTTCGTCAAAATCCACCTTAGGACCATGTTCATATACCGTGTTTTTTTTTTGTTTTTTTACGGCAGCTAAAACCTGGTCTCTTTGTATTTCAGTACAATGACCGGCTTCATCACGCTACCCAGTGAATTGTACATTGGCTGCAAGTTTTCACACACAGAAGTAAATCACCCACAGAGTGGGTGTCGTGTCTACAATGCTGGAGGACCCACTACTGCTCTCTTGGTTGGGTGGTCCCAATTGGAAAGCACTTTACCTCTTTGTGTCATGCCCATCTCCTCAGAATAAATGTTCAACTAGATAGGTCAATAATTGTGAAAATCCCCAGCAATTCTTGTCTCCTACAAGTGCATCTCAATAAAAGAGAATATCATCAAAAAGTTAATTAATTTCAGTAATTCAATACAAAAAGGGAAACATATATTATATAGAGTCATTCCACACAGAGTGATCTATTTCAAGTGTTTATTTCTACTAATGTTGATGATTATGGCTTACAGCCAATGAAAACCCAAAAGTCATTATCTCAGAAAATTAGAATTACTACTACAAAACACCTTCAAAGGCTTCTTAAGCGTTTAAAATGGTCCCTTAGTCTGGTTCAGTAGGCTACGCAATCATGAGGAAGACTGCTGACTTGATAGATATCCAGAAGGCAGTCATTGACACACTACACATGGAGGGTAAGCCACAAAAGGTCACTGCTAAAGAAGCTGGCTGTTCACAAAGTGCTGCATCCAAGCATCTTAATGAAAAGTTGAGTGGAAGGAAAAAGTGTGGGAGAAAAAGGTGCACAAGCAACTTGGATAATCGCAGCTTTGATAGGAACGTTAAGAAAAGTCCATTCAAACATTTGGTGGAGAAAAACAAGGAGTGGACTGCTGCTGGAGTCAGTGTTTCAAGACCCACCACACACAGACATATTCAGGACATGGACTACAGCTGTCGCATTCCTTGTGTCAAGCCACTCATGACCAATAGACAACGTCAGAAGCATCTTACCTTGTCCAAGGAGAAAAATATCTGGATTGTTGCTCAGTGGTCCAAGGTGTTGTTTTCAGATGAAAGTAAATTTTGCATTTCCTTTGTAAATCAAGGTCCCAGAGTCTGGAGAAAGAGTGGAGAGGCCACAATCCAAGCTGCTTGAGGTCTAGTGTGAAATTTCCACAATCAGTGATGGTTTGGGGAGCCATGTCATCTGCTGGTGTAGGTCCACTGTGTTTTATCAAGACCAAAGTCAGTGCAGCCGTCCACCAGAAAACTTTACACCACTTCATAATTCACTCTGCCGACAAGCTTTTTGGAGATGGAAATTTCATTTTCCAGCAGGACTTGGCACCTGTCCACACTGCCAAAGAAGGGAATTTTGTTACTTACCGTAAATTCCTTTTCTTCTAGCTCTTATTGGGAGACCCAGACGATTGTTTTGATTGGGGTATAGCTACTGCCCTCTGGAGGCCACACAAAGCACTACATTAAAAGTGCAAGGCCCCTCCCCCTCTGGCTATACCCCCCCGTGGTATCACGGGTTCTCCAGTTTTAGTGCCAAAGCAAGAAGGAGGAAGCCAATAACTGGTTTAAACAAATTAACTCCGAATAACATCGGAGAACTGAAAAACCGTTCAACATGAACAACATGTGTACCCGCAAACAACAAAAAAACATCCCGAAGGACAACAGGGCGGGTGCTGGGTCTCCCAATAAGAGCTAGAAGAAAAGGAATTTACGGTAAGTAACAAAATTCCCTTCTTCTTCAGCGCTCTATTGGGAGACCCAGACGATTGGGACGTCCAAAAGCTGTCCCTGGGTGGGTAAATAAATACCTCATGTTAGAGCTGCAAAACAGCCCTCCCCTATGGGGGTGTCACTGCCGCCTGCAGGACTCTTCTACCTAAGCTGGCATCCGCCGAAGCATAGGTATGCACCTGATAATGCTTGGTGAAAGTGTGCAGACTGGACCAGGTAGCTGCCTGGCACACCTGTTGAGCCGAAGCCTGGTGACGTAATGCCCAGGACGCACCCACGGCTCTGGTTGAGTGGGCTTTTAGCCCTGAAGGAACCGGAAGCCCCGCAGAACGGTAGGCCTCTAGAATTGGTTCTTTGATCCATCGAGCCAGGGTGGCTTTAGAAGCCTGCAACCCCTTGCGCGGACCAGCGACAAGGACAAAAAGTGCATCGGAACGGCGTATGGGCGCCGTGCGGGAAATATAGATTCTGAGTGCTCTCACCAGATCTAGCAAACGTAAGTCCTTTTCATACCGGTGAACCGGATGAGGGCAAAAAGAAGGCAAGGAAATATCCTGATTAAGATGAAAAGAGGATACGACCTTAGGAAGAAACTCCGGAATGGGGCGCAGCACAACCTTGTCCTGGTGGAACACCAGGAAGGGAGCCTTGGATGACAGAGCTGCCAGCTCAGACACTCGCCGAAGCGATGTGATGGCAACAAGAAACGCCACTTTCTGCGACAGCCGAGAAAAGGAAACTTCCTTCAGAGGCTCGAAGGGCGGCTTCTGGAGAGCAACTAGTACCTTGTTCAGATCCCATGGATCTAACGGTCGCTTGTACGGGGGCACAATATGACAGACCCCCTGCAGGAACGTGCGCACCTTAGGAAGACGTGCTAGACGCTTCTGAAAAAACACGGATAGTGCCGAAACTTGCCCTTTAAGGGAGCTGAGCGACAAGCCCTTTTCTAACCCCGATTGCAGGAAGGAAAGAAACTTGGGTAATGCAAATGGCCAGGGAGACACTCCCTGGGCCGAGCACCAGGATAAGAAAATCTTCCACGTTCTGTGGTAGATCTTAGCAGAATTCGACTTTCTAGCTTGTCTCATTGTGGCAATCACTCCTTGAGATAATCCTGCAGATGCTAGGATCCAGGACTCAATGGCCACACAGTCAGGTTCAGGGCCGCAGAATTCTGATGGAAAAACGGCCCTTGGGACAGTAAGTCTGGTCGGTCTGGCAGTGACCATGGTCGACCGATCGTGAGATGCCACAGATCCGGATACCACGACCTCCTCGGCCAGTTTGGAGCGACGAGTATGATGCGGCTGCACTCGGATCTGATCTTGCGTAGCACTCTGGGCAAGAGCGCCAGAGGCGGAAACACGTAAGGGAGCTGAAACTGCGACCAATCTTGAACCAAGGCGTCTGCCGCCAGAGCTCTTTGATCGCGCGACCTCGCCATGAATGCCGGGACCTTGTTGTTGTGCCGGGATGCCATTAGGTCGACGTCCGGCACTCCCCAGCGGCGACAGATTTCCTGAAACACGTCCGGGTGAAGGGACCATTCCCCTGCGTCCATGCCCTGGCGACTGAGGAAGTCTGCTTCCCAGTTTTCTACGCCTGGGATGTGAACCGCGGATATGGTGGATGCTCTGTCCTCCACCCACATTAGAATGCGCCGGACTTCTTGGAAGGCTTGCCGACTGCGCGTCCCTCCTTGGTGGTTGATGTATGCCACCGCTGTGGAGTTGTCCGATTGGATTCGGATCTGCTTTCCTTCCAGCCACTGCTGGAAGGCTAGTAGGGCAAGATACACTGCTCTGATTTCCAGAACATTGATCTGAAGGGTGGACTCCTGCGGAGTCCACGTCCCCTGAGCCCTGTGGTGGAGAAACACTGCTCCCCACCCCGACAGACTCGCATCTGTCGTAACTACTGCCCAGGATGGGGGCAGGAAGGATCTTCCCTGAGACAATGAGGTGGGAAGGAGCCACCATTGTAGAGAGTCCTTGGCCGTCTGGGAAAGCGAGACTTTCCTGTCCAGGGACGTTGACTTCCCGTCCCATTGGCGGAGAATGTCCCATTGAAGTGGGCGCAGATGAAACTGCGCAAAGGGAACTGCTTCCATGGCTGCCACCATCTTCCCTAGGAAATGCATGAGACGCCGCAAGGGATGCAACTGGCCCTGCAGGAGAGATTGCACCCCTGTCTGTAGTGACCGCTGCTTGTTCAGCGGCAGCTTCACTATCGCTGCTAGAGTATGAAACTCCATGCCAAGATACGTTAGTGACTGAGTCGGTGATAGGATCGACTTTGGAAAGTTGATGATCCATCCGAAAGACTGTAGAGTCTCCAGCGTAGCATTCAGGCTGTGCTGACATGCCTCCTGAGAGGGAGCTTTGACCAATAAGTCGTCTAGATAAGGGATCACCGAGTGTCCCTGAGAGTGCAAGACTGCTACCACCGCCGCCATGACCTTGGTGAAGACCCGTGGGGCTGTCGCCAGACCAAATGGCAGAGCTACGAACTGAAAATGGTCGTCTCCTATCACAAAACGTAGAAAACGTTGATGTTCTGTAGCAATTGGCACGTGGAGATAAGCATCTTTGATGTCTATTGAGGCAAGGAAGTCTCCTCTGGACATTGAGGCAATGACAGAGCGGAGGGTTTCCATCCGGAACCTCCTGGCGTGCACATGTTTGTTGAGCCGTTTTAGGTCCAGAACAGGACGGAACGAGCCGTCCTTTTTTGGAACCACAAAGAGATTGGAGTAAAACCCTTGCCCTTGTTCCTGAGGAGGGACTGGGATCACCACTCCTTCCGCTTTTAGGGAATCCACCGCCTGCAGCAGAGCATCTGCTCGGTCTGGATGTGGGGAGGTTCTGAAGAACCGAGCTGGAGGACGAGAATTGAACTCGATTCTGTACCCGCGAGACAAAATGTCCGTCACCCACCGGTCTTTGACCTGTGACATCCAAATGCCGGAAAAGCGGGAGAGCCTGCCCCCGACCGGCGATGCGGAGGGGGGGGGCTGGAAGTCATGAGGTAGCCGCTTTGGAAGCGGTACCTCCATTTGCTTTCTTGGGGCGTGTGTGAGTCCGCCACGAATCTGAGTTTCTTTGCGTCCTCTGAGTCCCTTTGGACGAGGTAAATGGTGTCTTGCCCGAACCTCGAAAGGACTGAAACCTCTGCTGCCACTTTTTCTGCTGAGGTTTGGATGTTCTGGGTTGTGGTAAAGAGGAGTCTTTACCCTTGGACTGCTTAATGATGTCAGCCAATGGCTCGCCAAACAGTCTATCTCTAGACAAAGGCAAACTGGTTAAACATTTTTTGGAACCAGCATCTGCTTTCCAGTCCTTTAACCACAAGGCTCTGCGCAAAACTACCGAATTGGCGGACGCCATTGAGGTGCGACTGGTAGATTCTAGGACCGCATTGATAGCGTAAGACGCAAACGCCGACATCTGCGTGGTAAGGTGCGCCACTTGCGGCACTGCTGGATGCATGATAGCATCCACTTTTGCTAAGCCAGCTGAAATAGCCTGGAGTGCCCATACGGCTGCGAATGCCGGAGCAAACGACGCGCCGATAGCTTCATAGACAGATTTTAACCAAAGGTCCATCTGTCTGTCATTGGCATCTTTAAGTGAAGCGCCATCCTCCACTGCAACTATGGATCTAGCTGCAAGTTTGGAAATCGGGGGGTCTACCTTTGGACACTGTGTCCAGCGCTTGACCACCTCAGGGGGGAAAGGGAAACGCGTATCTTTAGATCGTTTAGAGAAACGCCTTTCTGGGTGAGCGTCGTGCTTCTGGATTGATTCTCTGAAGTCAGAGTGATCTAACAAAGCACTCAATTTACGCTTGGGATAAAGGAAACGAAACTTCTCCTGCTCCGCAGCCGCCTCTTCTGCTGAAGGGGCTGGGGGAGAAATATCCAACAGCCTATTGATGGCTGAGATAAGGTCGTTCACCATGGCATCCCCATCCGGGGTATCCAGGTTGAGAGGGGTTCCAGGAGTGGATTCCTGATCACTCTCATCAGACACATCACAGGGAGACTGATTGCGCTGAGACCCTGAGCAGTGTGAAGACGTCGAGGGTCTTTCCCAGCGAGCTCGCTTAGGGTGGCTGGGGCCATCATCTGAGTCATAATCCTCGGCCTGTGAAGCCGGGGACCCCCCTGTGGGCTGGATACATTCCAAGTAAGGGGGACCTGAGGACAGAGGCCTCGCCGTGCCCAGAGACTGAGCCCCATGCATAGATTGCAAGGTTTCAAGTATTTTTGCCATAGAGACAGACATGCTATCAGCAAAAACTGCAAAGTCTGTCCCTGTCACCGGGGCAGAACTTACAAGCGTCTCAGCCTGGGTCGCTACCTCTCCTGACTCCGGCTGGCGAAGCAGCACCGGGTCGGAGCATTGCACACAATGGGGGTCATCGGAGCCTGCTGGTAGATTAGCCCCACATGCAGCACACGCAGTATACACAGCCCTTTTTGCCTTGGCCGCCTTGCGTTTTGAGGATGACATGTTGCTGCTTCCACAGAGCGATCTGGGATATGCAGCCAGAAGCGCACCTCACAGTGCAAGAAATACAATATCTATATATCTGTACCCAGTACACTGATACACAGTGAGGCACTAGAGGGACCAGCACAGAAAAATCGCTTACCGCCCGCTTAAAAAGCGGGTGTGTGGTCGCCAGATAGCCCCTAGTCCAGGTCTCCCAGAGCCTTGCGTCCTTCCTCCAGCCAGGCATGCATGTAATGGCTGCCGGCGTCTCGAGAGAGGAAGGGGGGCGGGCCCTGGGCGTTCCTGGCCAAGAGCGGGAAGCCTGCTTCCCTCTGTGCCAAGTGAGAGGGCTGGAGCATGTAAATCAGGCTCCAGCCCTCATCGCTGCTAGCGAACAGCGTCTCTCCCCTACCCTGAATGACAGGGTGGGGGCGGGAACGAATCGGAGCTGCCGGCGTCCTAGGCCCAAAAAGCCGGGGACTAAATTTATAACCGCCGCCGCCGTAAAAGCGCGGACGGCGGATCCCCGGCGCACCACAAGTCACAGCAGCGCCGCCCGGTCCAGAGGGGGTCGGCGCTGCGTTCCCATACACAAAAAATCCCCCAGTAATCTGTAGGGACACCAACTCCACGTTGCGGTCCCCGGCGCACTACAACACCCAGCCAGCCCGGAGTGTGTCTGTGCCTGCCGGGGACACAGAGTACCTGTATGATGCAGGGCCTGTCCCTGATCGTACTCCTGCTCCGAATCCATCAGGTTCTAATGGGTCTGTGGATGGAGCCCGGCATCAGAGCTGAGAGGCCGGCAGGATCCCACTTCCACAGAGCCCCCAAGGGGATGTGGAAGGAAAACAGCATGTCAGGCTCCAGCCCTGTACCAGCAATAGGTACCTCAACCTTACAACACCATCCAGGGGTGAGAAGGGAGCATGCTGGGGACACTATATGTGTCCTCTTTTCTTCCATCCGAAACAGTCAGCAGCTACTGCTGACTAAAATCTGTGGAGCTATGCATGGAATGTCTGACCTCCTTCGCACACAAAGCTAAAACTGGAGAACCCGTGATACCACGGGGGGGTATAGCCAGAGGGGGAGGGGCCTTGCACTTTTAATGTAGTGCTTTGTGTGGCCTCCAGAGGGCAGTAGCTATACCCCAATCAAAACAATCGTCTGGGTCTCCCAATAGAGCGCTGAAGAAAGTACCAATACCTGGTTTAAGAACCACAGTAACACTGTGTTTGATTGGCCACCAAACTCTACTGACCTAAACCTCAGAGAATCTATGGGCTATTGTCAAGAGGAAGATGAGAGACACCAGACCTAACAATGTAGATGAGCTGAAGGCTGTTATGGAAGCCCAGGTTGCTTTGATAACACCTCAGCAGTACCACAGGCTGATCGCCTCCATGCCAGGCTGCATTGATGCAGTAATTCATGCAAAAGGAGCTCGACCAAGTAATTGAGAGCATTTACTGTGCAGACTGTTCAGTAGGCGCCAACATTTCTGTGTTTAAAATAATTTCTTCAGTTGGTCTTATATAATATTCTCATTTTCTGAGATAATGACTTCTGGGTTTTCATTAGCTGTAAGCCATAATCATTAACATTAACAGAAATAAAAACTTGAAATACTGTAGATCACTCTCTGTGTAATGACACTATATAATATATGTGTTTTCCTTTTTGTATTGAATTACTGAAATGAATTAACTTTTTGATGATATTCTATTTTATTGAGATCCACTTGTAACTATCGCCCTTCTAAATAGGTTGGCAATCATCCAACATAAGAGTATAATGCTGGGCTATTGGATGCAATGATCTTTAATGAGCATTAAAAAATCATCGTTCTAGGCAGCATGTTGTCCTGTGTAACCTAGAAATGTGCTGCCAATGACATTATGTTCTATCATATCAACAATCATTTTTGTGAGTATTTAAGTGCAGTTGTCCTGCCTGAACAGATTACTAAATGACCATAGATCTTATTTGTAGAGAATCAGAGGCCGATAACTCAGCCTCAGCTAATACCTCAACGCTAAAGGCGAAAGCGAAATTTAAAATAACATCAATCATCATTCTGGTCACTAAGCAAAAGATGAACCACGAATAATACATCAACAATATGGAGTGTGATAATATTTCAGAGCTCGGATCATGTCAAATCATGACATTTATGTTTAGCAGTGAAATGGTTAAACAATTATATTTTATTATAATGTGCAAAGTAAAATTATTTTTTAAAAACACACAAGCTCCTACAACATTCAATACAAAAGAAGTATCAGACGCTCCGCACACACAGACGCATCAACAAGAGAAGACCAGCACCATCTAGTGGTCACATACATTACTGCAGCTGTATTACTAAATCAGGAGAAAACAATGGTCACTGAAAAACTTGTAGCAGAAGAGAGAATATGACAAGGAGCCATATACCGTGTACCATATAATGTATTAAAAGAACTGAGGAACGCAAAACAAGTAGCCAAATCAAGGTTAAGTCTCGCCCCAGGCTACGCGCACATGACATCTTTAGACACTTGCAGAAAATGCCGACTGTGCTTTTCTTGAATCTTTTTGGTTGTTTTTTGTGGTTGCCATTTTTTTAAGTATCAATTAGTGATCAGCAGCCAGTCATTTCATCATGGACCACTCATTTCTTTTAACTGCTTCACGCCTTTACAAACATTATTATTATTTATTATTATAGCGCCATTTATTCCATGGCGCTTTACAAGTGAAAGAGGGTATACATACAACAATCACTAACAATACGAAACAGACTGGTATAGAAGGAGAGAGGACCCTGCCCGCGAGGGCTCACAGTCTACAGGGAATAGGTGAGGGTCAATAGAGGAGGACAGAGCTGGTTGTGCAGTGGTGTACTGGACTGAGGATTATTGTAGGTTGTAGGCTTGTTGGAATTGATGGGTCTTCAGGTTCCTCTTGAAGCTAATACAGAGTATAGGAGAGGCACGGGAGAAATCTTGTATGCGATTGTGGGAAGAGGAGATAAGAGAGGAGTGGAGAAGGAGATCTTGTGAGGATCTGAGGTTGCGTCCAGGTAGGTACCGAGAGTCTAGGTCACAGACGTAAGGAAGAGACAGGTTGTGGGTGGCTTTGTATGTCATGGTTAAAGTTTTGAACTGGAGTCTTTGGGCTATGGGAAGTCAGTGAAGGGATTGGCAGAGTGGTGAGACTGGGGAATAAGCGAGGGGAGAGGTGGATTAAGTGCGCCGCAGAGTTTAGGATAGATTGGAGGGGTGCAAGAGTGTTGGAAGGGAGGCCAGAGAGCAGGAGGTTGCAGTAGTAGAGAAGATGAGGGCATGCACTAATGTTTTGGCTAATTCTTGGTTAAGGAAAGCACGGATCCGGGATATATTTTTGCGTTGTAGTCTGCATGGGGTGAAGAGGGCTTGGATGTGTGGCTTGAAGGATATTATTATTATTATTATTATTATTATTATAGCGCCATTTATTCCATGGCGTTTTACAAGTGAAAAAGGGTATACATAAAAACTAGTACAACAAAGGATAGAGCAGAGTCGAGCGTTAGGCTATGTGCGCACGTTGCGTAAAAACATGCAGTTACGCTGCGCTTTGTAGCGCAGCGTAACTGCATGCGTCCTGCGTCCCCTGCACAGTCTATGGAGATTGTGCAGGGGCCGTGCGCACGTGGCGTCTAAGAGCGCAGCGCTTCGGCTACTGCCGAAGCGCTGCGCAAAAAGAAGTGACATGTCACTTCTTTCCTGCGCTTTGCCGGCAGCTCCTGCTCTGTCTATGGCAGGAGCTGCAGGCAGAGCGCATGGAATCGGCGCTCACTACGGACATTTCTGCAGCGATCTAAAGCGCACATGTGCTCTTCAGATCGCTGCAGAAATTTCTGCAGGGCTTGTACGCAACGTGCGCACATAGCCTTACTCCAAGACAACGAGCTTCTGAGACTGGGGAGAGTGAGCAGCCATCAACGTTGATGGATAGACTTGTTGGAGGAGTTGAGTGAGGAGGAGGAAAGACAATGAATTCCGTTTTGTCCATGTTAAGCTTTAGGAATCGCGCTGAGAAAAAGGATGATATAGCAGACAGACATTGAGGGGTTAGTAGGGAGGTAATGTCAGGTCCAGAGAGGTAGATCTGAAGGTCATTAGCATAGGGGGATACTGAAAACCATGGGACTCTATGAGCTGTCTCAGGCCGAAGGTGTAGATGGAGAACAGCAGGGGTCCAAGAACTAAACCTTGGGGGACACCGATAGATAAGAGGCGAGATGAGGAAGTGGTGTGAGAATGGGAGACGCTGAAAGTTCGGTCGGTTAGGTATGAGGATATCCAAGATAGGGCCAAGTCTGTGATACCCAGAGAGTAGAGAATCTGTAGTAGGAGGGAGTGGTCTACTGTGTCAAAAGCAGAGGGCAGGTTCAGGAGGAGGACAGAGTAGTGTCGCTTGGCTTTGGCGGTTAGTAGGTCATTGGTGACTTTGGTTAGGGCACTTTCAGTAGAGTGATGCAGTGGGAAGCCAGAATGTAGCTTGTCAAAGAGGGAGCAGGAGGAGAGGTATGAAGACAATTCAGGATGGACATGTTGTTCCAGCAGTTTTGAGGCATAGGGGAGAAGTGATATGGGGCAGTAGCTAGACACAGAGAATGGGTCAAGGGAGGGCTTTTTGAGGATGGGTGTGATTGAAGCATGTTTAAAGCATGATGGGAATACACCAGTTGTTAGTGATAGGTTGAGGAGATGGGTTAGGGTCAGGATGAGGACTGCGGTGAAGTTGGGGATGAGGTGCGACGGGAGCGGGTTAAGTGCACAGGTGGTTAGATGTGATCTTGAGAGTAGAGTGGAAAGATGATCTTCTGTCATGGTGGAGAGGCTGGATTTAGAGAAAGAGGGCTGAGTATCTATGATGAGGGGCTGTGGTGATTGTGGGCCAAAGCTTGCTCTGATGTTGTCAATCTTCTGCTTGAGGAAAGAAGCAAAGTCTTCAGATGAGATGAGAGGAGAGGGAGGTGGTGCTGGAGGATGGACGAGAGAATTGAGAGTGTTGAATGGCTGTTTAGGGTTGTGAAAGAGAGAGAGAGGATATGAGGGATGAGAAGTAGGTTTATTTTGCAGCAGTGAGTGTGGACTCGAAAGTGGTGAGAGACTCGTTATATGCAATGAAGTGCTCAGTGGAATGAGACCTCTTCCATCTGTGCTCAGCAATTCTGGAAGCCTGTCTCAGTTCTTTAGTCTGACTCGTGTGCCAGGGTTGCCTGTTGATTGTGCGGGTTTTGGTGTGTGTGCGAGGGGGGGGCAGCGGCTTTGAGAGCTGCAGAGATGGTGGTGTTGTATAAAGTGGCAGCAGCAACTGTATTGGTGAGGGGGTTGCGGACTTGGAGAAGAGAAAGAAATGTGAGTAGGTTGTGGTCAGACATGGAGAAAGGTGAGTTAGAGAGGTTAGATAGGGAACAGAGGCGAGTGAAGATGAGGTCCAGCGTGTGGCCATCTTTGTGAGTAGCTGCAGAAGACCATTGGGTGAGGCCGAAGGAGAAAGTGAGTGTTAGAAGTTTAGAGACAGATGAGTGGGAAGCGTCAATGGGGATGTTGAAATCACCCATGATGATGGTGAGGATGTCGGTGGAAAGGAAATGTAGTAGCTAGGTGGTGAAATGGTCAAAAAAGGCAGTGGCTGGCCCTGTAGGGCGGTAAATGACAGCCAGTTGGAGGTTGGAAAGGGAGTAGATGCGAACAGAGTGCACCTCAAAAGAGCGGAGAGTTAACAGAAGATGCCAATGGAATTGGTGTAAAGGAACATTAGTCTGACACCATGCTTGTTACTGGGGTGGGGGGTGTGAGACAGATGGAGCCTACCATAAGAAAGTGCAGCAGGAGAGGCTGTGTCAGAGGGGGTGAGCCAGGTTTCTGTGATGGTGAGGAAGGAAAGATTATTAGTGATGAAAAGATCACGGATGTAGGAAAGTTTGTTGCAGACAGAGCTAGCATTCCATAGAGCTCCTGTTAGTTGGACTGGGGGAGCGGGGTTCGGGTGAATAAGTATGAGGTTAGAAGTTTGGCGAAAATTTGTTATAGATTGCGGATGAGGGTTCGAAGTGTGCCACTACTTCCCTCATCACCTTGGTGAATACTACTGGGTGCAGATGGGAGGCCGAATGGCAGGCACCGGAACTGGAAATGATATATCGCCCCTTCTTTCTCTAGTGCGAATCTCAGGTATTTCTGATACTGCGGGTGAATGGCTATGTGGTGGTATGCATTCTTTAGGTCTACCGTGGCCATGACTGTATGTGTGTTGAGGAGTGGGATGGTATATTTTATTGATTCCATCTGGAATCTCTTGTAGCGGAATCATTGATTGACAGACTTTAAATTTATAATCATCCAAAAATCGCCAGAGGGTTTTGTGACAGAGAACTGGGATGAATAGTGGCCCTGGAATGGTTCTGATACTGGAACCTGGCAAATTGCTTTTGTATGCAGTAAGGTGTCTACTTCGGTCCAAAGGCAGGTGGAAAGGGAGCTGGACTGGGGTTTTGTCAATAGGAACCTGTCGTGAGGGATCCTGGAGAACTCTGCTTGGAGACCGTTCCCTACCTGTAGGACTCACGGATTGGAGGTTATGTTTCCCCAACCCCCCCAAGAAGTAGCTAAGCCTCCCCCTATGGTCATGGTGTCAGGATCTATCCGGTCTTTTTCTGGGGTCGAAATGGGGGTTTTATCTGATCCCCTTTCTGGTAACTCCATCTCCCAGATTTCCCCTTGCCTTTATATTACTGCCTTCTAGATGACCGAAACCTCCGGGTGAGGATAGAACGATGAGGTCTGACCACCGGGAACCCCCCCCTTTTTTTTTTTTTTTATCAGACGCCTTTTCTAGAATTTCGACTAGAACTGGCCCAAAAAGCCGGCCACCCGAGAAGGGGATGGAGCAAAGCTTATTTTTAGAAGCTCTGTCGCCTGACCGAGTTTTTAGCCATATTACCCTGCGGGCCGAATTAGTTGGGGCCTCATTCCTGGCAGAAAATCTAACTGACTCCGCTGAGGCATCCGCCATGAATCCTGTTGCTATTTTTATCATAGGAATGGAGTCTAAAATGGTTTCTTTAGGGGCCTTATCTCTAATCTGAGTCTCTAGGTCATTTAACCAGCGAGACATGGATCTGGCTACTGACGTTGCAGCTATGTTATCCTTAATGGTGGCTGCTGAAGCCTCCCAAGCTTTTTTGAGGAGGCCATCTACCTTCCTGTCCATGGGGTCCTTAAGACCCGAGGAGTCCTCGAATGGGATAGAGGTCTTCCTTGCAAATTTTGCCACCGGGACGTCAATCTTGGGAACGTCATCCCACTCCTTCATATACTCGGGCTCAAACGGAAGACGCGCTCCAAAGTCTCGTGGTATAAGTTTCTTATCGGCTTCTTCCCATTCCCCAAGTATCATCGCTCGCACATGCTGGTTGACTGGAAAGACCCTGTGCCGCTGAGATCTGAGACCCCCGAACATTTTGTCTTGTATGGATCTCGGTTTCTACGTGTCCTCTACCATCATGGCCTTTTGGACTGCTCAGAGAAGTTCATCCGTGACACCTGCTGAGAATAGGTAACGCCTCCCTTCCTCAGGTGGAGACCATGGGATCTCGTCCTCCATCTGTGAGTCAGAGTCACAGGAATCCTACTCCTCCTCAGAGGAATCCTCCAAGGTATAACGCTGTCGCTTCTTAGGGGCTGCTGAGGGTTCTGGCTGAGGAGCCTTGCTAGTCATTGCCGCCTGCACCTCTTCCCGTATCATGGACCTCATGTCAGACAGGAGGGTTGTCTGCTCTTCTGAGACTAGTTTTGCTATACAGGCCTTGCAGAGCTCTTTAACATAGGCGTCAGTTAATTTGGCATTGCAGACTGTGCAGTGTTTGTTTTTTGCTGAAGCTTTCTTAGGTTCTTTTTTGAGGATGGTGCCCGAGCCCACAGAGGATATTCCATCCTGTAACATACAAGGCTCAGACAATTCAATACACCACTCTCTTTAAGGGCACTAACCGACGGGCTGCCACTTACATGGACCTGGGCTTCCTCAGGGACTAAGTGTCTGGACTTTCACTCTCATCCATGGCCAGATTGTGAAAGGACTACTGTACCCAGCCTGTCAGCACAGATTAGCGGTGCTAAATCCCCCCTTTTCAGATTTTTATTACGTGACTGAAGGTGCCTCCAGGTCGTTGTCCCGCCTTCCGAATTCCGTTTTACGAAATTCGCGCCATCCTCCGGGAGTCGCATTTACCCGCAAACCGGACACGTGACGTCTGCGCATGCGCCGTAATGCGCTCCAGGATGGACCGCATACCACGCCTCTCGGAAGTGCCTCATGGACACGTCTGCAGCAGGATGTCAAGAGCCTTCAGTGGAAGGAAGCGGCTAGCGCCGGAAGCTCCAGCTCTACCGGCGTGGCTGAGGGACCTCTCACCGACAGATGTCGGCCTGGGGCGTCTTGACCGGTTGGAAGGAGAGAGCGAGGCCCCCCTGATCCGCCTGGACCCTGTACATCCCACGGGGTAAGTTTCTGCGTCCATCCTGTACAGGGACAGGAAAAATACTGGAGAGGTGGGGAGGGGAGGGGCTTTTAACCTTTTGTGTTCCTGTCCCTGTAGAGGTCGGAGGAAGCAACTTCTGTTGTGCTGTCATCTGGCGTCCTAGAAAAAATATTCATAGTTAGAGGCAATGGAGCAGATAATCTATTCATAGTTATCCCCTCCTGCTGTTAGAATTAATATTAAGTATTATACAATCGATTTAAATTTTCACTAGGAAGGACCTGTGTGGGGTCATACCCATGTGACCTAGTATCCAGCTTTGTTGGCTGCGGTCCCGCCCCTTCTGGTCACATGGGTATGACCTCACACAGGTCCTGCAACAGACAAAGTGAATAGTTTGTATAATACTAATGTTAATTCTAACAGGGGGAGCGGATAACTATGAATAGATTATCTGCTCCATTGCAACTGCCTTTCAACAAGCAGCTAATTTTATATACTTCACTTTTTTGGATTTCAAAACCTAAACATCAGAGCTGACCACTACAGGTATGTATAGAATCAGCCTGAGAGTGCCAGTATAGCACAGGCTTAGCTTATATACGAAAATCCTGGTGATTGGTTCCCTTTAAGGGTACAGTTCTACTTGCTTATAGTTTCTGATGCAAGAGCATCGGAAGCGATATGCTAATGACCCTCTGTTGCGAGCATCATCCGAGGGTCATGTGATTTTGTGATCGCATCACAGCTGCGGAGAAGAGGGAGGGAGCACTTTCTCCCCATATCCTCCGCTGCCTGTCTCTGCGTACATCGCCCTGCAGTCGCATGACATGCGAGTGCAGTGCGATGTTTCACATACTCCTTTAGACTTGTATGGGGGTGCGTGAGCAGAGAATCTCTGCCAAACGCAGCATGCTGCGATTCATTCTGCATGCCGCTATGACATGAGATATCAATCACAGAAGGACACTGCCCCATAGTTTTGCACTGGTGTGAGTGCAATCCGATGTTTTATTTGATTGCACTCGTCAGAGCAAAACGCAACTGGAACCGTACCTTAAGAAAAAAAAAATTGCATTAAATGAACCTGCCATGTTGGACTCCGCTATTGACCACCAGATATAGGGTTAATCTTCAACCATCTTGTTTCCGTTATTTATACTATACCTAGAGAAGCTGCCTTGAGAATGGAGATGCTGCTTCCTTTCATGGTGTCACATTGTGTCTGTAGGATAGCAAGGTACAGGGGGCTCTTATGCTGTCCCTTAAGCTAAGGAACCGTAGGGTATCCCTAACATCAGGGTTACCCCTAATAGTGGCGATTAAAGAGTCCCATCCTCCCAAAGAAGGAAGGGGCAGGAGTGTAATGAAAGAATTGATTAAGACAGACAGGGGAAAACCAAATCTCCGACACGCTGCCAAGAGGAATAAAGTTAATTTTCTCCCAGCAAAGGGCTCTTGATGAATACTATTAAAAATGAATTGTCCACTATTTGGAAAACCTCTTCTTATTCACCATGTGTGCCCCCATAAAAATACTTATACTCACCAGCTCTGTTCCTGGGATGCCCTGCAACGAACAAGCGCCGAATTCTTTCTCTCCGGCTTCGGACATTCAAGTAATTAACAGGTTCTGAATGCTACAGCTGCCACTCAGTACATGTTAAAGGGAACCTGTCAGCAGAAATTTCCCCTAAAACCTAACAGATTCCCCCTCTGCAGCTCCTGGGCTGCATTCTAGAAAGGTCCCTGTTATTATTGTGCCCCCTTTCTGACCAAAAAAAAGAGTTTATAAAGAGGTACCTTTTTGGCTTCGGATTCTATAAATGTGACACGGGGGCGGGCTGCCTGATGGCCGTTATTCTGCCCCCTGGTCCTGTATGCCGCCCCCATCGCTGATTTCCATACTTTTGGACGCCGCCCACTGCTCCAGCCATCCCCGCGCATGCCCAGTGCCAGTCTCACGGGACTGAGCACTGTGACTGCTGGTGACGTGTGCGCAGGCAAGTGATTATGGGCGGGACTGTGACTGTTATCAGCAAGTACCCGCCCATAATCTCGTGAGCGCGCAAACCTCTCCAGCGTCACACTGTGCTCAGTGTAGATGCTAGACTGTATGGGCTGCTTCCAGGGATGACGTCCCTTTGTCACGTGATAGTATTTTGAACACGCCCCTATCACGTGAAAAAGGGACGTCATCCCTGGAAGCAGCCCATACAGTCTAGCATCTACACTGAGCACAGTGTGACGCTGGAGAGGTTTGCGCGCTCACGAGATTATGGGCGGGTACTTGCTGATAACAGTCACAGTCCCGCCCATAATCACTTGCCTGCGCACACGTCACCAGCAGTCACAGTGCTCAGTCCCGTGAGACTGGCACTGGGCGGCGTCCAAAAGTATGGAAATCAGCGATGGGGGCGGCATACAGGACCAGGGGGCAGAATAACGGCCATCAGGCTGCCCGCCCCCGTGTCAGATTTATAGAATCCGAAGCCAAAAAGGTACCTCTTTATAAACTCTTTTTTTTTTGGTCAGAAAGGGGGCACAATAATAACAGGGACCTTTCTAGAATGCAGCCCAGGAGCTGCAGAGGGGGAATCTGTTAGGTTTTAGGGGAAATTTCTGCTGACAGGTTCCCTTTAATTACTTAACTTCCAGGTTAA
Organism: Anomaloglossus baeobatrachus; assembly: GCF_048569485.1. Lineage (NCBI taxonomy): Eukaryota > Metazoa > Chordata > Amphibia > Anura > Aromobatidae > Anomaloglossus > Anomaloglossus baeobatrachus. The sequence continues at coordinate 607,745,089 of NC_134354.1, forward strand.
TCCTATATCTGCAGGTTAATAGCATTTTTCAGATGCCGGTTTCTTTTTAAAAGGGTGGTCCAAAGGTGAAATGTATTTTAATCCTTAAATGCCTATGTAATGTAATAATCTAATCTCAATCTCTTAATATACTGTAAAGGGAACCGGTCATCACATGATAATTTTTATACATGTTGTCCTACTCCAAGCTGTATAGGTTTAAAAGCCAACTACCAATTAAGTAAATCAGGTGATGTGCATCTCTGTAATGAGGAGGGGTGTGGTGTAATGACATCAACATCCTATATAAGGTATGCTTAATTATTAGGCAACTTCCTTTCCTTTGGGAAAATGGGTCAAAAGAAAGATTTGACGGGCTCTGAAAAGTCAAAAATTGTGAGATGTCTTGCAGAGGGATGTAGCAGTCTTGAAATTGCCAAATTTTTGAAGCGTGATCCCTGAACAATCAAGCGTTTCATGGCAAATAGCCAACAAGGTCGCAAGAAGCGTGTTGGGCAAAAAAGGGACAAAATAACTGCCTATGAATTGAGGAAAATCAAACATGAAGCTGCCAAGATGCCATTTGCCACCAGTTTGGCCATATTTCAGAGCTGCAACGTTACTGGAGTATCAAAAAGCATAAGGTGTGCCATACTCAGGGACATGGCCAAGGTAAGGAAGGCTGAAAAACGACCACCTTTGAACAAGAAACATAAGAAAACGTCAAGACTGGGCCAAGAAGTATCTTAAGACTGATTTTTCAAAGGTTTTACGGACTGATGAAATGAGAGTGACTCTTGATGGGCCAGATGGATGGGCCAGAGGTTGTATCAGTAAAGGGCAGAGAGCTCCACTTCGACTCAGACGCAAGCAAAGTGGAGACAGGGTACTGGTATGGGCTGGTATCATCAAAGATGAACTTGTAGGACCTTTTCGGGTTGAGGATGGAGTGAATCTCAACTCCCAGGCCCACTGGCAGTTTCTGGAAGACAACTACTTCAAGCAGTAGTACAGGTAGAAGTCGGCATCGCTCAAGAAAAACATGATTTGCAGGACAATGCTCCATCACATGCATCCAACTACTCCACAGTGTGGCTGGCCAGTAAAGGTCTAAAAGATGAAAAAGAAAATGACATGGCCCCCTTGTTCACCTGATCTGAACCCCATAGAGAACCTGTGGCCCCTCATAAAATGTGAGATCTACAGGGAGGGAAAACAGTACACCTCTCGGAACAGTGTCTGGGAGGCTGTGGTGGCAGCTGCATGCAATGTTGATTGTAAGAAGATCAAGCAACTGACAGAATCTATGGATGGTAGGCTGTTGAGTGTCATCATAAAGAAAGGTGGCTATTTTGGTCACTAATTTTTTGAGGTTTTGTTTTTGCATGTCCGAAATGTTTATTTCTAAATTTTGTGCAGTTATATTGGTTTACCTGGTGAAAATAAACAAGTTAGATGGAAATATATTTGGATTTTATTAAATTGCCTAATAATTCTGCACAGTAATTGCTCTGTATAATGTAAAAAACACCTTTATTATACTCGCGTAGAATACACCTGTGCTGCATTCTATAAAAAGGTGCATGTTGTCCCCTGACTCTCCCTGTAGACACCACAAATACCTTTATAATATCTCCCTCCATGTATGCTAATCCTTGGGTCAGGTCCGACTGGCGTCTTATTTTGCTGCTCCTGTCACTCTTTTCGGTGCTGATCGCCATGCTCCTTTATTGATTGACGTGGATGATGCTTCCAGTACCATTCATATACCCAGGCAAAATCTTGTGACTACGCAGAGACATTGCCGGCTCGCGTAGGTGCACTTCGCTCTGCTCTATTGCGGGCAGAGCCGAAAACATCGGTGTGCCTGCGCGAGACGGCGAGTTCTCTGCCCAGGTGCCAGAATTTACCTGTCAATGTGGATAACGTCACCTGTGCCATCTACGTTGCCAGGCAGTATTTTGTGTACGTGCTTAGACGTTTCGAGCTCGCAGAGGCGTACTTTGCTGTGCCCTAATGGAAGCAGAGCCAAAACATAAATGCACACACGATGGCCACGGTTTTCCTGCTTCCCATTACCGAAAGTGAGATTTTGCCAGGCTACCTGGATTACGCAGGTGGCTTCATTCACATCGCCGGGCAAAATCGCATGCCCGACAGCTGGGAGCTAGTAATCTTAGGCTGGGGAGGAGCCATGGTTATTGGGCTCCCACAGCCTAAAAATAGCAGCCTGCACCTGCCCAGGATTGTTGCATCCTGAAGAAGTGACAATTCTGGCACTTTACCCAGCTGTTGCCGATTGCCCTGGTACGGTGGCAATCTGGGTAAAAAGGTGTTAATAACAGCCCACAGCAGCCACTAAGCCCTAGATTAGTAATGGGAGGCATCTATGAGCCCCCCCCCCCCATTACTAATCTGTAAGTGAAAAGAAATAAAACACAAACTCCAAAAAATAATTTATTTGAAATAAAATTAAAAAAAAACACCAAGTTATTAACCTCAAAAGCCCCCAGGTCCGGCATAATGCACGGAAGGGTCTCACGATGATTCCAACTCTGCTACATCTGAAGGCACAGTGTGTAGCCATAAAACAATGACCGTCAGCTGGGAAATTCAGGCAGAGACTGAGCCGTGAGATAGCGGTGACGTAACTCAGGTTATTTGAGGTCAGAGCTGGAGGTTCCCATGGTCCTTCACGTGTGATTGCAGGTAACCTGACCTCAGGTGACCTCAGTGACTTCACCTCAGGTTTGGGGTTTTTATTGCCAAGAGATACAGATTTGGTGATGACATTTTTACACCATATTCCTGCACCCAATCTACACCTCCTGGTAAATAAAAATTGCATCACTATTGCATCACACCGCATGCCGTAGTGATGTAGTTTTTTTTTGCCAGGAGGTGTAGATTGGGTGCAGGTATATGCTGTTGAAATTTCAGCACAAATCTGCATCTCTTGGCAAAAAAAAAAAACAAAACAGTGGTTTCCTGCCAGGTGATCCAGGTCTGTGAATTCAGTGATTTCACCTGAGGTAAGGTCACTGACTTTATGGAGGAAATAAAATGTTAAGGCCAGGTTCTACTGCTAAAAAGTAGGAGGTGCTTTAAGTGAAAAAGACTATAGTTTGGTAAATCCCAAGCACTTAAACACGACTGCATCAATATTGCTTTTGTCTTATGAGTGCTTGGGATTTACCAAACTACTGACTTTACTGAGGTCAGGTTACCTGGGATCAAAGGTGGAGGCCCAGGGTATCCTCCAGCTGTGACCAGAAATAACCTGGATGATGTCCCTGCTTATCGCATGGCTCAGTCTCTGCCTGAAACTCACAGTGGGTAGTCATTGTTCTAAGGTCGCCTGCTATCACTTGAGATGTATTACAGATTTCGTTGGACCTGGGTGCTTTGGGGGTTAATAAATTGGCGAAAGAGGGTGTTTTTTCAATTTTATTTGAAATAGAGGATTTTTTTGGTGTTGGTGTTTAATTCGTTTCACTTACAGATTAGTAATTGCGGTGAGTCTCAAACGCCTCCCATTACTAATCTAGGACTTCATAGCAGCTGTGAGCTGTCATTAACCCTTTATTACCCCGACTGCCACCACACCAGGGCAATCGGGAAGAGCCAGGTAAAGATCCAGGATGGTCACACCTAATGGATGCGACAATTTTTAGGCTGGGGGGCTCAATAAGCATGCGTCTCCCCAGCCTGAGAATCCCAACCCCCAGCTGTCATGTTTTATGACGGCAGGGTATCAAAATTAGGAGGGACACACTTTATTTTTAAATTATTTATTTAAATAATTAAAAATATATATTTTATACCACAATAGTGACACGCAGACAGGGTCTGTGATCGCAAGCAATCAGATGCTGTCACACAGTCTGGTGGCGTGTCTGACTGCAACCAATCACAGATGCCAGGACTGCTGGTGGGCGGGGGAAGCAGTGAATATCTATGAGGCTAATAAGCAGCCCCAGAAAAAGAGTGAGCAGCCCAGAAGCAGTTACAGTTGTGCCAGAGACTCCGTAAGTATAGTGCACTTACTTTATTTTTCTTTTATTTTCAGAGTTGCCGGATCATTAGCTGGAGTTCCCTGAGAACTCCGGGCCTGGGACCGGCACCCTGATACTTTTGAAACCACGTGGATCCGGACTTTTACAGCCCAGGTCTGCCCATAACTTTCTACAACTGTTAATTTTACAAGATAATGGACTAAACTGAACACTTTATCTTTTAGTGGTTTTTATGTTATAGCTTAATAGTTAGTTCTTGAAGCTGATGTAGGAAGAATGGGCATCTTGAAGTGTGATGGCAAGATGACATGAAAGCGTGATGGACGCCAAAGGTGTCATGATCCACCTAGGTAGCCAATGACTAGCTCATTTGGTCCAATCTCACAGTAGAGCTTCTATACCTCAAATTGATGAACAGGTAAAAGAACCACAATTGTTTCATTTATTACCATAAATCAATAGTAGACAAGAAATCAAGTGTAGACTCCGATTCGTGACCACATGATTTTCAGGTTGGTGAGGGTTTTTTTTATTTGTTTTTTTTTTTCATGTTTGTTTTCTTCATCTTCAAAGAGCCATCATTTTATTTTTCACTTGATGCCGCTGCATAATGGTTGTCATCTATAATATAGTATACTATGGCAACCAAACTCAAAGTGCAATGAAATGGTAAAAAAAAAAACAAACCCACAATGTCGCCACTAGTTTTAGGGTTTTGTTTTCATGGTGTTCAATGCGCAGTAAAAGCGATTTGGATACATATTTCTCCAGGTCAGTACAATTACTGTAACACCAAACTTGCAAGGTTTTTCCGTTTTTAATTTATTCGGCAAAAAAAATTAATAGCATTTGTAAAAAGAAAAAGTAATAATAAAACAAAAAACATTTGTGCCCACCATATTCTGAGATCTGGGACATTCTGATTTTTCCATTATTGGAGCTGTTTGAGGGTTTGCTTTGTGCAAGGTGAGACAGCAGCACTTAATAGGTTAAACAGCAGCAAGTGGAGCAAGCTCTGAATACTGCGGGAAAAAAAGCGGATCCCGGCTATATTTTACAGCTGCCATCTGCTGTGTGTGGGACTGGCTCTGCTGCTACATACACCGATATAGGATGCACCAGTACGTTCTATGTTCATGGGAACCGGTCACCAGATTTTTGAAGTCTAAACCAAAACCTTAAGCAGCGCCTTTTCTGCATTCAATAAAGGTGCACGTTATCCCCTGACTCCCCCTGTACACCCCACAAAAACCTTTTGAAAAACGCCAGCGCTGTATGTAAAGCTTTGTGTCCGGTCCAATGGGCGTCTTTGGTTGCAGCTCCAGTCCTTCCTCTCTGCACTGATCACCATCCTCTTGTGATGATTGACTCCCTATTATGCCATCCATGTCACCAAGCAAAATCTTGAGACTACATAAAGACCTCGCCGATTCACGCTTGCGCACCTATGTATTTGACTCTGCGTGCAGTAGGGCAGAGTGAAGTGTGCCTGCAAGAGCCGCAAGGTCTCTGCGCAGGCGCAAGAATTTGCCCGGTGATGTGGATGACGCAGGAGGTGTCATACATGTTAATCATACCAAGAGGCCAGTGATCAGCAGCGGAGAGGCGGGACAGCAGCTGCAACCAAGGACGCCCATGCGACTGGACCCAAAAGATTTACATACAGCGTGGGAGATTTTCAAAAAGTATTTGTGGAATGTACAGGGGGAGACAGGGGATAACTTGCATCTTAATGCAATGCAGCATGTTTAAAAAGGAACCTGTCAGCAGATTTCGGGCCTATAAGCTGCGGCCACAACCAGTAGGCTCTTATATATAGCATTCTAACATGCTGTATATAAGAGCCCAGGCCGCTGTCTAGAAAGTAAAAATCACTTTATAATACCTAAACGGTCGCTGCAGTGGAGTTGGGTCATATGGGTGTCTCCGTTCTCCGGTGCCAGCGCCTCCTCTTTCTGCTATCTTCGTCCTCCTTCTGAAGTCGGGGTGCATGACGCGTCATACACACTCGCCGATCCCGCGCAAGCACACTACAATACGTTTAACTGCCCTGCTCAGGGTATTTCAAAGTGCGCCTGCGCAGGACCTCAATGCCGGCAAGTGTGGATGACACGTCATGCACCCCGCCTTCAGAAAAAGGATGAAAAAGATGGCCGAAAGAGGAGGCGCCGGCACTGGAGACGCCCATATGACCCAACTCCTCCGGAGCAACCATTTAAGTATTATAAAGTGATTTTCACATTCTACACAGCAGTCAGGGCTCTTGTATACAGCATTCTAAGATGGTGTATATAAGAGCCCAGTGGTGGTAGCCGCAGCTTATAGGCCCCAAATCTGGTGACAGGTTCCCTTTAACGTGCTAGTTTTGGTTTATGTTGCAAACAGAAGTTTCTTACCAGGAACCTGAGTAATGTCAAAAAAGGCGCCATCCGCCTCTAACAGCGGTGATCAGAGCTCGCTCTGGTCAATGCTATTTAACCATCTAAACGTCACATTCAATCACTGATGGCGACAACTAAATGGTGGAATCCCGGTGGGTCATCCATTCTGGCCCCCTTCCTGTTATCCTTCCCAGGTAATGAAGGAAGTGATTTTCAGTCTATCCTTTGTCACAAACCACAGCTCTTTTGGGACGCCTAAAGGGGCTGATCTGCATATAATTTTAATGCCTGGACATCCATTATTATAATCATTCTGCCAGAATTCACTTAAAAAAAAAAAAAAAAAAAAAAAATTAACCTAATCCGTTCCAACCTACACCAAGATATAAATAAATCTCGGAGAACGTGCATACATTGTTCTTGGTGCTACTCTCACAGATAATGACTGATAAAAAGCTGCTAATATTATATTGACCAGATCCAGGGCACATACACAGCCAGCAGAGCATGGGCCAGTCACCTCTATAGAGACTCCTCTGTAAGGCTTTCCAGCCTGAGACGTCTTATATAGTGTAGGAGTATGCCTCCTCCAGATGAGAGGCTTCCACCCTGCGATTTCCATGCAAATCAGCCCAGTTAAATTGTTAGTTGATAGTGCAGTTAAACGTGTACAGCTTTAATGTCACCGAGCGATCGCTCTCCTTCTGCGACTGTATGTGCATTACGCTGATTGATGGGCCCTGTAGGAGGAAAAGAATAGCTTACATGAAGGTCTACACAACAATGTGACATTCAGAAATCAAAGTACTGAGCTGCCTGCAAAGAAGAATTCCCTGGCAGCAAGACTCAGACGCGGAGCCTTACCCGGCCCATCTCCATATAGTGAATATATGAAAAGCAGGTGGATAGCGGTGTGATCTCTCAGGCAGAACATTCAACTCATGAAGGTCGTTTCAAGGCTTCTGCAAACAGCAGGGACAAGAAAGGCCGGCGGCATCTCTGCTGCTATTAAGCATAAGGCCTCATGCATATGACAACAAGGCTGTACACACGAGACGCCAAACAATGAGCCGAACGCTGAGCTATTATGTCTTAAAGGGGTTGTCTCAAGACAGACATTGATGACATCACTGGCAGACAGACAGAAAAGGGCCTCTGTGCAAGAGCAATATATGGACCCTTTGCAGTGCAAGAGCTAAAAAAATGCAAAATTGCACCTGCTTAGGGGTAGAAATGTGCCCTGTTGACTCTTGGGCCCCTGTGTAGCCGCTCAGGTTCTACCAATGATATGTCTGCCCATGGATGGCATAGCCTCAAGATATGCTATAATTATTTAATTGGTGAGGGTATCAGTTAGCACCCACATCAAGCTCCATAACGGGTGTCCCTGATCCCCCATTTTGCCTGGTGTCTTAGACACAGTAACACAAGAGGTGTTCATTTAGTCCGAAGGCAGGGACAGTGAAGCCGGCGGGGACAGTGAAGCCGGCGGGGACAGTGAAGCCGGCGGGGACAGTGAAGCCAGCGGGGACAGTGAAGCCGGCGGGGACAGTGAAGCCGGCGGGGACAGTGAAGCCGGCGGGGACAGTGAAGCCGGCAGGGACAGTGAAGCCGGCAGGGACAGTGAAGCCGGCAGGGAATGGGAGCAGGACTCGCGTGATGCAATAACCTTACATGCTTCCCGAAAGAGCGAATGCTGACATCGGTGGAACAGAACCAGCACAGAAGGAGAGTAAAAGGGGTACTTTGCACGTTGCGACATCGCTACTGCAATGTTGTCGGGGTCAAATCGAAAGTGACGCACATCCAGCACCAGTAATGATGTCGCAACATGTAAAGCCTAGATGCACCGATAAACGATCGCAAAAGCGTCGTAAATCGGTGATCTGTGTAGTGTCGGTCATTTCCATAATTTCGCTGCAGCGGCAGGTAAGATGTTGTTCCTCGTTCCTGCGGAAGCACACATCGCTGTGTATGAAGCCGCAGGAGCAAGGAACATCTCCTTACCTTCCTCCAGCGGCTATGCGGAAGGAATGAGGTGGGCGGGATGGTTACGTCCCGCTCATCTCCGCTTCTATTGGCCGCCTGCCGTGTGACGTCGCTGTGACGCCGCACGACCCGCCCCCTAAGGAAGGTGGCGGGTCGCTGGCCAGAGCAACGTCGCAGGGCAAATAAGTGCGTGTGAAGCTGCCATAGCGAAGATGTTCGCTACGGCAGGTATCACAAGAGATCGCATCTGCGACGGGGGCGGGCACTATCACGCTCGGCATCGCTACAATCGGCTAGCGATGTCGCAGTGTACAAAGTACCCCTAAGAGTTGTTATTTTATTAGGGGGCAAACGTCGTAAATGAGAAGGGGGGTTTCCAAGTAGTGGAAAACCCCTTTACTAATATAATTTATTACAAAATCTCAGTTTTACTTAAATTAGTTGATGCAAAAATGAGTACACGATAAGTGCAGTGCCCACCCAACTTATAACTCATCATATAATTTCAACCATGGATTTCTCTAAAACAGCAAAGCAGACTTCTATAAAAAGCATCAAAGCGCCTTCACATACATTGCCCTTGGCTTCCGGTGTAAAATATTGATGACAGGTCCTCTTTAAAAAGAAATTGTCCACCATTTGACAACCCCTTATTAAAGGGGCAGTCCACTGCTGTGACAACCTCTTCTCAATCACCATGTTTGCTCTCCTGCGGCTCACGTGCCATTGTTAGATGACATGAGTCTCATGCCCAATCAGTGCTAGCTTCAGGGACCTCACCTTCAGACGTATCTAACATCTACCTGAAGTGCACGGCCAGCCTTACCGCTGAATTCCTCCTGTTGATTGATTTGTCCAAAGGCAGAGACTGTGAAGCCTGCACTGATTGGATGCAGGGCTCGTGTGACAATGTCATGTGAGCCCCAGGAGAGCGATTGCTGACAGTGCTGGCACCAGAGGGGAGTATAAGTGTTATTTCACTAGGGGCAAACATGGTGATTGAAAAGGGGTAGTCCCAATTAGTGATCAACCCCAGGGTGCTGCATAAATAAGAAATTAATTAAAAAGAAAAAAAAAAAGAAAAGAAATAGCCTACATTTCCGCGTCACCGGCAAGTTTCCAGGGTCATGGTGCACACGCGCTCCTGGGATTTGTCTCGCTCTCTGTACGGCAATCTTACAACTTTCTAGCTGCAGATTTTTGTTCTGTAAGGAAACTAGACACAAGCAGCAATTCTTTACCTGTTACCCAAGATTTCAGGTTTCATCTACACTGAAGAAAGAAATCTCAGCCTGAAAGGTAACGATCTGCCATCTCCACGCGCAGCATGCGGTGCCAGAGTGACGGCACTAACAGCAGACATTAGAAGTAAGCACTGTCGGGGGAAACAACTACCTTCTCTATTATCTTCACCTCAGACACGCTCCAGGCACATTGCAAATATGTGAAGACAATAATTGGTGGTTTACCAGACAAACTGAACCTTCTTTTTCTTTAAAATATTGTACTTAACGGGGTTTTCCACTTCATTGTAAGAAATTCTGCTGGGGACAGGATTTTGTAGCTCTAAATATAAATATTGCAGGTTCTCCTCCTCGCTGGTTAGCGCAGCTTTCCTCACAGGCTGCACTGCTTTGCCGATAATAAAATGTCTGCTGGTGGAGGGTCACATGTGTCCACCAGGAGGCCGATGGACACATGATAACATGACCCTTCACCTAAAACAATATTCACATAACGGGAAGGATGAAATCTTTTGAATCTTGGACAGATGAGGCCTAAACATGATGAGATTTTTGCTGGTGAGACGCATATACATGGACCCCATTCATGGATGCAATGCCCAATGGTGTCAAATGAGACCCCGTAAAAATAAAACGCATTTCATGAGATCATATATGTGTTATTAACACTGTACAGCTTGTCCCTTCTGACTGGAATATAGAAACAAATATTTTTTAGTTAAAGGGGACCTGTCACTCAATTCATGCTGCCAGAATCACGGTCAGCATAAATCCGATCTTGCCTGCACGATTAGAGCCATGAAAACAGCAATAAATACAGGCCTAAGACTCTTCAACAGAGACAGGTGCATATAACAGAATGACTGCTATGTAGTAATGGAGCCGGAAGAGAAATCATCCAACTTCCATCACCATTCTAATGCAATCAATGGGAGGCATCTTGAGAATAGATCACATGAAAACAACATACCCTTAAAGGGAATCTGTCAGCAGGTTTTTGCTACCTCATCTGAGAGCAACATGATGTTGGCAAAGAGACCCTGATTCCAACGATGTATCACTTAAGCCTGCTTTACATGTTACGATTTTTGCGATCGTAACCGCCCCCATCATATGTGCGGCACGTTCAATTTGTTGAATGTGCCACACAAACGATTAACACCCGTCACACGTACTTGCCCATCCATACGACCTCGCTGTGGGCGGCGAACATCCAGTTCCTAGAGTGGGAGGGACGTTCGGCGTCACAGCGACGTCACGCGGCAGCCGGCCAATAGAAGCGGAGGGGCGGAGAGGAGCAGGACGTAAACATCCCGCCTACCTCCTTCCTTCCGCATTGTCGGCGGGAGGCGCGGACAGAGGTAAGCCGTCGCTCAATATTCCCGTGGTGTCACACACTTCAATGTGTGCTGCCTTGGGAACATTGCACAACCGCACGTTCAATTTTTGAGGAATGAACGACGTGCATGCGATGAACGGATTTTCATTTAATCGCAATTGCACGGAGGTTTTACACGCTACAATCATACTTACGATGCCGGATGTGCGTCACTTACGACGTGACCCCGCCGACACATCGTAAGATTTATTGTAGCGTGTAAAGCGCCCTTTAGATTACTGGGTGCAGCAGTTCTGACATAGTCAGGGTTTTTAGATTTAGTCATGCAGCAGAGCTGAGAGAGATAACCCTGCCCATACCAGGTTCTCAATATAAAATGTCTATAAATAATGAGGTGCTAAACACAACAGTGAGCATGCTGGACTAGCTGACCTATATAAGGAGAAGGAAAAAGCTCTGCATGTAAACATGTGCACACCAGGAATTAGATATACCAATAAGCCTTAAAATATGAAACTTTATAAGTGCCAAACACAACAAACAAGGTTAAAAACATTTAAAATAACACAAAAAAGCCCCTTAAAGCCCCAAAGTAGGACATAGTTGGCATAAGTAATAGCCACAATGGACAATACAATTGCACAGTATAGACCCCTACAGCAATAAATAACAAAATGTAGCAGCAGAAAACATATATTAGGCCCCACTCACACTTGCGCTATTTTGACGCAAACGGAATCCGTCACTACTGTATTACAGTTCATTTATTTACAGTGTAAGCGCGACACCATGTGGACACATGCGGGTAGTGCATGAGACATGCTGTCGCTCTTCCACTGTAAATAAATGAACTGTAAACATTAGTGACGGAGTCCGTTTGCGTTGAAACAACGCAGATGTGAAACCAGCCTAACATAAGTCTGACAAGGGAGATAATGGCCTTAAATAACCAGCACATAATAATGGAACATCACAATAGTGGTGAAGTAAATCACCCTGAATAGGGGAACCCAATCCACTACAAACCTATAGTGTGGGGGAGAGGCCAGAGCCAGCCCAGGGTCAGGAGATACTGTACCACGGTGAGAACTCCCTATAGCTCTTTGTAACGTGCTTTACAATATGGCTGTATAGTATCTGTACAATCCTTCAGCAGCTCTGGAGTGTTTACAGCTCTATGGCAATGGTTTACCTTTGTGCATGTATAAAGCATTGTATGCTCTCAGCTCTCTATTAGTGACATCCACTTTGGCCTCCCCTGTGGTCATGTGTTTCACACTGGCCTGTATTCCTTATGCTATTAGCATTCCTAATCTCCATGACAACAATGACGCGATGGTACCGCCCACTTCCTGCTCCTCCCCCTGCAGTCATGTGTCTCTACACTGGCCTGTGACTGCAGCTCTCTTGTAATCAGCATCCTCAGCTCTCATAACAACGACGTCACTTCCGGTCTCCCTCCCCGTGGCCATGTGCCTCCACACTGGTATGTGATTTCCCCACATGATTGTATGGGGGATATAAGTGCCTCACTTTGCGTATTATACTCACCCCTGACGAAGCCGCCTGAGCGTGGCGACACGCCAAGTTGGGTCACCTAGCCTCCATCCCCAGCCTGTCACTGACCTCCTCACATCCTTCTGCCCTTGGTAAGGGTAATATCAGTCTGTGCATGCCCTAACCTGGGAGTTCTCACCTTGGTACAGTATCTCCTGACCCTGGGCTGGCTCTGGCCTCTCCACCACACCACCCTATAGGTTTGTAGTGGATCGGGTTCCCTTATTCAGGGTGATTTACTTCACCACTATTGTGATGTTCCATTATTATGTGGTGGTTATTTGAGGCCATTATCTCCCTTGTCAGACATATGTTATATGTGTTTTCTGCTGCTACATTTCGTTATTTATCGCTGTAGGGGTCTATACTGTACAATTGTATTGACCATTGTGGCTATTACTTATGCCAACTATGTCCTATATTGGGGCTGGCTTTAGGGGGCGTTTTCTGTTATTTTCAATGTTTTTAACCTTATTAGTGTTTGGCACTTAATAAAGTTTCATATTTTAAGGCTTATTGGTATATCCAATTCCTGGTGTGCACATGTTTACATGCAGAACTTTTTCCTTCTCCTTATATGCATTTCCTTATCTGCATGATCTGGCACCCGTGATTATTATTGATAGTACTTTGGTGCACCCCATTTCAAATTCATTGACCTAGTCTACCAATGATAATCTTCTGAAGCTAAAACAAACATTGCAGGTAAACAACTGCGTGATAAGAGAGGCATCACAGAAATCTGTGTGTTAACTGCTACAGAATGGTGTCTACAGATTACATGGCAAAAAACAGCTGACAGATTCCCTTTAAGGGTAAAAGTTCACATACAGTATTGATAAGGATTCATCTGCCAGAAAAATCAGCCTTAGAATCCCAAAGTGGTTTTGGTGCCTTTTTAAGGAATTATGCACACAACATCTTTTTCAGGCAGATTCCACCTAGAACCAGCCTGAAAAAAGTTGATGCAAAACTGCTGAGAAAAGTTAACATGATGCACATTAAAGGGAACCTGTCAGGTCCCCTATACCCTCCAACCCAGCAGCACTGATACCTGTATGCCCACATCCCCTGCCTAACCAGCCATGTATAACGTTATTCACTAATATGAATAGTTAAATAAACTACTTCTAAACCTACCTTCCCCTATGCTAATTAGGGCCTTGGCTAGTCAATGAGGTGTTAGTTCTCCAGACTAGTTGGCCCCCTTTCCATGTTATCATGCCCCTGTTGGAGTAATAACATGATTTCCACAAGCCAGCAACACCACCAGTTTCTGGTAATCTCACTTTGCCACTTCAGTGCACCTCAGTAGCAGGGTGGACGCTCTCCGGCTTTAGTAAGCGTACCAATCATGACCAAAGGTTTTCAAGAAATTTTGAAAACATGATGGTTGGTGGCTCTGAGGACTGGAGCTGGAGAACACGGTCCTAAAGGGTTGTTTTGGTGTGTTCAAAAGTGAACAGTAATGTCCCATTAAAGGATGAGTGCTCGAGTCTTGGCAGGTGACGGCCGACAGAACCTCATTTCTTCCCCTCACCAATTATTTGTTTCCTAAACACGCCAGGAGCCCATTGGGGTTTCTTTCACAGATGGAATCCTCAACAAAAGTGTGAGCCTCAGGCCCCTTTCACACATCAGTTTTTTGTCATCAGTCGCAATCCGTCATTTTGTGATAAATCCCTGATCCAGCGCTGGATCCATTTTTTTCACATTGACTTGTATTGGTGACGGATTGTGACAGATGGCCTCACGTTTCATCAGTCGTGCGACGGATCCGTCGTAAAATCTTTGTCCGGGTGACGGAGCCAACGTCCACATGAACGTTTTTTGTCTGCGTCGAAAAAAATGGACAGCGCCGGCTCTATCGGCGTCGGTCATTTGTTATAATGAAAGCCTTTGGGCGCCGGATCCGTTGCAATCCATCAAATGACGGATTCTGGCGACGGATCTGTTGTTTTCAACCGAGCATGCTCAGATGAGATGTAAAATCATTTCTGGTCAAGGAAATCTCTCTGTTTACAGCATCAGTTTTACCACAATCTGCGACGGATCCGTTCCATCAGTCACAAAACGGAGTGTGACTGATGGCAAAAAACTGATGTGTGAAAGAGGCCTTACGCTATAAACTTGGTAATACATATTTACTATACTATACTATAATATACATTTATATTATAGTATATATGAATGACCAAGTATATAGCATTAGGCTCACACTATATATAAAAATCAAGCAGAAAACTACATCTGAAAATAGGAAAAGAACATAGGAGCCAGTGTTACTGAGCCCGACACGTTCACAGCTCCGCACGATTCCCTTTTAGCAATCATTTCTAAACTCGCCATATGTTCACCCGGTTTGTATGCCAGGGAATAGCTTGCTGCATGAGAAATTTGCTTTAAATAAAATAAGTTATATTTTATTAATATTTTAAGCTCAGTAAATCTCCCTGGAGAAAGCCTCTATAGGCTATATTATTTTCGGAGGTCCAGCACTGCACTATCGCTCATTTATAGAGCCGCTCTCCTGTAAAACGCTGATCACAAAACTGTTGTGCAATTTATTTACCAGGGTTTTAGGTTTCATAAAACACATTTGTGACATGGCGACAAAACTGATTACTGTGGATATAATAAGCAAACTGTTAGAATAAAGACACTGAACGCTGCTCATGAGGAGGTGGTATTTTACCCCCGTAAGATGCCAAAACTGGTCGGTGCTCCAAATCCAGAAAAAGGAGATGTGAAAATAGAAAATAAGCTTTGAAGCATTCAGATTTCCTGGGCCCACACAGTGCTGCTAATGAATGGTGCATCTGTTACATTAGCAGACTTATTTTTAAGACGTGTGGCCGGCCTGCGGACCCCCGGCTGCCCCTCTCCTAATTATTGAAGGTGGTACGCTGGTCACGAATGCAGTCCAACCCTGCAGCCCCAGCTGATAAACAAATAGAAACAGCTGGTAACTCGCAGCCCACCTAAACCTCTCACCGCCAGTCAGCTCTGATTTACCTCACAAACCAAATCCTCTCAGAAGCATTAATAAGACACCGGTGTGCATCCTCCATCAGCCCCGCACACTGACAAGACATAATCAGCCCGAGCCCAAGCTGCCGCACTGGCGACACACACGAGGTCAACAGCCATGGCACGCAATTGGAACACAATCCATCTTATGAGCTCCCCCGAGAAATGACCTAAGAAAAAGTGTCTCCATTCTAGAAAGGGGGAAAAAACGACCATTCAGCTTCCCCAGATGTAACACCGCCGTGACAATGAAGAAAAAGCTGCGCTGCTCGTTACCTTCTCTACTTTTCCTCCATTGATGTCACTGGGGAGAAATTTCTTTCCGATGCTTCTAAGGTCTGTCTGAAAAATAGAAAAAAAGAAACCGTACAGTAGTAATGTGCTTTGTGAGATGGGAGAAGTGAAGAGACGGAGGGAGTCACTCAGGTATAGGACACAGCGACAGATACATGTAAAGCTTTAATCTGTGCAAGCATTCATTTCCACAGGTCACTATATACATCGGCAAGAAGGAGCGTTACACGGCTTATTAAAGGGGTTATTACCACAGCACATGTAGCGCATGATTGCTGAGCGCGCCGGTACGGCTGTGGAGGCCGACGTTTCCATTATGCTGTATAAGATGCGCTATATCCACCAAACCCTTAATAAGTGCAGACCGTCCCTCAGAAGCCGAGGCAGCCGTCATCTGTATGGTCTTTAAGTCGGGTCTCACACTAAGGGCGAGTTCACATGTCGCGCTTTGGCCGAGAATAACGCAGCAAATACTACTGTTCCAGAAAAGTGAATGAGACTTTTTGCTTCCAGTTTTAACACGCAAAACCACTTTTTTCTTCACGCAGCAGTTTTCCTGCCAAAAGACATGTTTTTGATGAAGAAATGTCTGTTTTCTTTATGAGCTTTATGCAAATTAACAGCTGCTCTTTACAGTACCATCAAAAGTTGAGATTTCAGAAATCGCATGTACGCGTGCACGCACACACACACACACACACACACACACACACACACACACATACATACATACATACACACACAATCTTCCTGAATAAAATGGAAAACTGCTGCGTTATTTAAAGGGAACCTGTCAGGTGCAATATACACCCAGAACCATGAGCAGTTTTGGGTGCATATTGCTAATCCCTGCCTAACTGTTCAAGCCTATAGTAGCACACATAAAGGAATCTTTAAAAAAAAGTATTTCTAAAGATCTTTCATTATATGCTAATGAGGCCAGTGACTAGTTGCAAGGGCGTTTGCTTCCTTGGCTAGTCGGCCCCCTTAGCACGTAAGCACACCCTTGTGGGTGTGCTTTCCTATATGCTAATGAATGCGCAGAGTCCGAGGCATGGTCGCGCTCACCTCTACTGCCACTACACCCAATGCAGGATTTCGGCTCAGTGCACATGAACCCCGGATTTCCGGTCTTGCGCACTATGAAGCAACCCAAATTTTTGTGCAAAAAGCTATTAAATGTTAGTTTTTATAACACTCTACCCACTTTTCTCACATATGGGTGAGGCCTCCTTCTGCCCAATAGATTTTGTATAATTCCTCGCTTCCATCTGTGATTAACAAAGACGCAATGCAATCAGATAACACATTGGATTGCACTCGCACCTGTGTTAAACAACGAGGCAGTGTGTACATCTGCTATTTTTTTCTCAGCCGGATCGGCTTGAGAAAAGAAGTCGCAGCATGCAGTGTTTGGCAGTGAGTCTCCATCACACGCACTCATACAAGTCTATGGTGCATGTCAAATATCGCACTGCGTGTCATCCTAGTGTAGTGCGATATACACACACAGGCAGCGGAGGAGATGTTGAGATTAGTCTCCCTGCTCTCCACACGTGTGATCCGATTTCACCACAGTGATGACTCGGCTCATATACACAGCAGAGCCTGAGCCGATGGTTATTAGCTTATCACATCTAATGCTCTCATACCGGATGCCATACACAAATGGGAGCAAGGACTAAGGCAGAAACTGGTATGACTATCACAGATTTATGCAGCACTATACTAAGTGTAGATTTCTTTTCCGTCACCTCTTGAAAAGAATGTCATATTTTCTTACAGTGCACAAAAAGCTAACTTCCATCAAAGAGTTAAGGAAGTTGTCCCACAAGGAGGAAGGGTATACTGCAGATGCAGGATGACATTGGGCGGAGCAAACTGGCAGCTGCCCAGGTCCCACACTTCCTTGGGGACCCCCAGCGTCTGCAGCAGGAGGTACACAGATTATAATCATTGTACCTTCTGATGTAGAGACTGTTTGAGGACCTTTGGTGACATCCAGATCATGTGATCGCTCATGGGATCGTCATGTCAACACAGGTCTTGAACTCTGAGGGACTTCAGGACCTCTGGAGACATCGCAATCATGTGACTGGTCATGTGATCGTGATGTCACCGTTGGAAAGGATGAACAGGAGATGGAATGGTGGTCAGTGTGTGTCTACAGTGTATGGGCTCCTGCTGGTATATATTACCCCTTTACCACATCCGCCATATATGTACGGTGCAAGTCGGTAGGGGTGTTTGATGCAAGCTCACAGGGTAAGCTCGCCCCATACTCTGCAGATAATGGCTGTGTATGACAGCTAAGACCTGCCTCTAACAATCGCTAGTGAAGTGGAGTGAAGAACCACCTGCGATTGTTCACCACTGTCAAACTGACACCAGCATTTAACATGTGCTACAATTCTAACTGCCCAATGGCGCACCCCTGACATGATCGCAGGTCGCCGATGGATTGCTATGACAAAAGGGAGTCTGTCAAAGACCTGTCATATCAGCGCTCCTTTGACACCCTGCCTGTGGCCAGGCTTCAAAAGGAGACTGATTTTCACTATATGCAACAATACTGTGGCATTGCTGTATATAACACAGGCGATCAGACGATCGCAGATTCAAGTCCCTTAAAAGAACTATAAAGAACGTTACATTTAAAAAAAAAAATATGAAAAAAAAATAAAACAAAAACATAAAAAGTTCAATTTACCCCACCTTTTGCCCAATTAAAAATAAAGATAAAATGCACTTATGTGGTATCGTTGCGTTCAGAAAAGTCCGATCCATCACAATATTAAATAAATAACAGTGTATCACGGTAAACATAAACAATTGAAGAATGCCAAAACATAATTTTTGGGGGGCCACTGTAATACAACAAAAAAATCTTGTTACAAGTGATCAAAATGTGATATCGATGCCAACATGTAATTAATAAAAGGTCTCGCCCACAAAAAATAAGCCATCATACAGCTCTAGCAACTGAAAAATGAAAACGTTAAAGGGCTTGTTAAATGGTGACACAACACAATATTTTTTATTTTAATTTTTTTTTTCCACCACAAAAATAATAAACCAACTAAAAACTGGACACATTTGGTATCGCTGTAATCTTATTTATGAGGAGACTCATATCACCAGGTCATTTTCACCACAAACTATGTACACCGTAAAAACAATTCTCAAAAAAATATTTCAGAATTGTGCTTTTTCACGATTTCGAATTTTTACCACTCTTTCACTACAGTATGTGGTAAAATAAATGCTGCTATTCAAAAGTATAACACACTATAAAGAAAAAGACATGGATCGCACATCCCAAAAAATACGATCTAAAGCCGTTAGGCAAAAAATTAAATAGAACATGAGGTTCTTTTGTTACCATTCTGATCAGATTGTATTAAGCCCACTGCCACGTCACGGCGAACCTCATGAGTGGGTCCCTATTCTAAAC
The DNA here is from genome assembly GCF_048569485.1 of Anomaloglossus baeobatrachus. NCBI lineage: Eukaryota > Metazoa > Chordata > Amphibia > Anura > Aromobatidae > Anomaloglossus > Anomaloglossus baeobatrachus. The sequence continues at coordinate 607,764,372 of NC_134354.1, forward strand.
CTTTTAGTGCGGCACTGTGCACTAACCGCTGCTGCAGCGACAAAGCACCAGCAGGGCAGGCGACCTGGTGCTTCACAGCGCCCATGTTGCAAGGCGAAGCCCCCAAGGCTCCAGGCCACGCTACCACACCGACACGACACCACCACAACAGCGGCCACCACGCAGCACCAGCACACAGTGATAGGAGCTGCGCACTCACCTCCCACTGGCTCCCATATGTTATACAACATTCTATCCCCCTCTGCTTTTTTCTTCGATCGGCACTCCCCCCATTTGGCACAGGTGATTTTAATCAGCAGGAGACTGCAAGAGGGGTCAGCCTATTTTTGCTCCCAGTTCACATATGGGAGCCAGTGGGAGGTGAGTGTGCAGCTCCTCTCACAGGGTGCTGGTGCTGTGTGGTGGCCGCTGTTGTGGTGGTGTTGTGTCAGTGGGGCGATGGGGCCTGGAGCCACGGGGGCTTCGCCTTGCAGCATAGGTGCTGTGAGGCACCAGGTCACCTGCCCTGCTGGTGCTTTGTGGCTGCAGCAGTGGTTAGTGCACAGTGCCGCACTATAAGATTTAGAATAGGGACCCACTCAGGGGTTCGCCGTGACGTGGCAGTGGGCTTAATACAATCCGATCAGAATGGTAACAAAGAACCTCATGTTCTATTATTTAATTTTTTGCCGAATGGCTTTAGATCATTGTATTTTTGGGATGTGCGATCCATGTCTTTTTCTTCATAGTGTGCTATTCAAAAGTATAATTTGTCCCGCAAAAAATAAGCCATCATATGTTTATGTTTATAGAAAAATAAAAAAGTTATGGCTCTTGGAAGGAGAGAAAAAAAGTGCAAACATGGAAATTGGCCGCGTTATGAAAGGGTTAATGAGATCAGAATCGATGGGCTCCAGGTAGGTATATAGGTTTCTGTATATATGTGTGTCTGTATGAAGGTGCTATATGCACCCATACATACTTATTTGGCTTTCGGGTAAAGTTTCAGGATGACCCTAAAATGCACTCTAACCTTTTCAGGTGAATTAATGTGACCTTCACTAAACTTTTAAATGCTCGTGTCCAACTGTTCAATGTTTCAGTACCTTTTGCACAACTTGCTGTTCTCTAACAAACAGGCGTTTGATCCAAGAATCACCCAATAAATTTTAGGGTTCAATTATAATTCGTATATAAACAGTCCTCCTCATCATGCGGTTCACATTTTGACATCATGAGACCAAAATGACACCTAATAGTTGATAAAAACAGTACGTCGACATTGCGAGGCTTCAAGCAGAATGTTCTCAGACAGAAGTGGCCCCTGAGCTTAGAGTGTCACAGAGTGTCTTCAGCTGTTGCAAGAGAGATGCAGAGAGACTGGAATAGTCACAGAAAGACATAGAAGTGGACGTCCTTTGGCCACATCTCCCACTGATAACTGCTTCATTGCGAACAATGCCCTTCAGAACCGGATTATGAATGTCACACAAGTCCAGATACATTTAAGGGAGGTGAGAGGCACCCTAGTGTAATCTCAGACAATTCGAAACAGTTTACATTAAAGTGGTCTGCTTGCTAGACTACCTGCAACAGTACCTGACCACACCACCAAAAGCATCATAGTCTTGCTGCAGCTCGTTACTTGATTGAGCATCAGAGTTTGACAATGTTAGTTTCCCATTGATTTCCATTATACTTGGTACTCGAGTCGCAGTCAAAAACCCCAATGCTTGATCGAGTAACGAGCAATGGCAAGCACGCTCTTTCATCACTAGTGTTCACTGATTAAAGTTGATCCACGCTGAGCAAAAATGTTGGCCACCAACGATGTTGGAGAAGTCAAGGAGAGCGCTATGCATCAGCTGCTGTTGTCACTAGATGATCCTTTAGTATTGGTGGTGTTACAGTTAGGGCAGGTGTGTCTAGTCAATACAGAATTGCCCTATACTTTGGATAAATTATGTTATTCATGAAGTAGGGGCTTGACACTGTACCATTCACAGGCATTGTGCCTTTGCATCAACAACACAGGCCTAATTTCTTGCTCATGGATGACAATGCTCCAGCTCATCGAGGTCACATAATTAGGGAACAGCTGCTGGAAACTGGTGTACCTCAAATGGAGTGTCCTGAACTTTCTCAAGACCTGAATCCCATAGAAAACCTATGGGATCAGCTGAGTCGCTATTTACTTGTAAAGGCTCGTAACTCTGTACTCCTGAACCTCAATGACATGAGGGCTGCCCTTCAAGAAGAGGGGAATGCCATGCATCAGCAGAAAATAACTTCACTTGTGAATAGCAGGAGACATCATTGTCCAGCTGTAATTGATGCTCAAAGCCACGAGAGTTATTGAGAGATTGACATTTTTGGGGGGTATTCACACCACTGTTCACTTTTGTTTCAATAAACTGTTTGAGATAAGGAAATCACCATTGAATGCTTCAATTTAAATGCCTTACTGTCATGATAAAATGTCACTCAAGTGAAATGTTTATGTTTTCCGTAACTTTCACTAGAAAGCCGAATATCCCTAAGATTTTGTGAAGTGTATACGTGTGTTCTGTCTACAAAATGTGCAAACATGTCGGCAATCATCCAATGAATACGCAAAATGCTGCTCATTCATCAGGTGATTGGATTATTTATGGTTTAAAGATCAAATGTTCTCAGCAGCACATCTCGCCGGAGTAAATTACAGATGTGCTGCTGATAACATGATACTGAATGGGGATCTATCTACAGATTGATCTACTAATGATTGCTGTGTGCCAATCATTCTATGTAATCCTTAATAAAAAGGACGAGAAACAAGCGCTGAACGATTTCAATATTATCGACCGCACTCATTTAGTGGTCTGAACTTTAAGCAAGTAAATGTAACCTAAATATTTGCGTGTAATGGTGCAATATGTGAGCATATAGGGCCCCACTTTGCCTAAAATAGGCGTGTGCAGATGGAAGTCATAGCACCCCCTCCTTGAGCCAGAATATAGAGCTGCTCTCTTCAGGCACAGGTAGACAGGAGGATGAGCGTTAGTAGGAACTTACTGCCAAACATCAAATGAATATAATGCTCCATTGTCTAGTGCGGTGATTGGTGAGCAAGCATGAGGCTTCTCTTGTGCTCTATATGAGTTACGGTAGCTCCCCTAAGGAGTCCACCAATGAAACACGTAGGGAGGCCTAGGATCACATCTATTGTGGATAGGGCTGAGCGGATCCAGACTGTAAAAGTCCGGATCCAGGCAGTTTCAGCGCTGTGTGCCGGACCTGGGCGCAGAATTTCGGGTGCATGATCCGGATTCGGCAATTAATAAAAATAAACAAAACGAGAAATAAATGAGTTTCATACGTACTGAGACTCTGTGTCATGGCGGCACACTGCTTCCGGGTCGCGCATTCACTTCCTGTGCTGTCCATCGCATACACACAGCTTTCCTTCTTTTCCCCGCTCACCGGCCGTCCTCTCATCTGTGATTAGTTCCAGGCTGACGTGCCCCCAGCCTGTGACAGTCTCTGCAGCAGTCATCGCTTATCGCGGCTCAGGCTACACTCAGAGCTGGCAGTCTTCTTTATGGCTGCTCGCTCTGAGATGTAGCAGAGCTGGATGTGTCATCGTGGGACATCGTGTGGATTATGCTGGAGCTGCAGGGTGTTGGGGGTTAATAAAGTGGTGAAGGAGGGTGTATTTTGTACTTTATTTCAAATAAAAGGATTTTCCTCTGTGTCTGTGTTTATTTACATTCACTTACAGGTTTGTGATGCGGGTATCTGATAGACGCCTGTACCATCACAAACCTAAGGTTTAGTAGCAGCTGTGCGCCGCTATTAACCCCGATTGGCACCGCATCAGGCCACTGGGAAGAGCAAGTAATGCACCGGGATTGTCACATCTAATAGATGCGGCAATACCGGGCGGCTGTGGGCTGAGAATATACCAGCCGGCGTGATCATGGCTGGGGATGAAAATTGGGGGAGACCAAAAGGTCGTTTTTTTTTTTTAATCATTTAACAAAAGAAAAGCCGCATGTGGTTCCTCTTTTGGTAGATAGCCAAGATAAGCACAGGGCTTGGGCACAAAAACAGCATCTAAACGTTTTTTTTTCTTTTTTTAATTTTTGGACCAAGGGATGTAAATTTGGTGATTATTACATTTTTACACCATATTCTGGCACTCAATGTACGCCTCCTAGTAAAAAAAAAAAAAAAAAAAAAAAAAAATTGCAAATTTGGTGCTGAAGTCTGGTGCAGACGATTTCAGCACTAAATGTGCACCTCCTGGCAAAAAAATCGCGGCAAAAACCACGGCAAAAAATACATCAAAACACCGCGTTTTTTTGCCAGGAGGATTGGATGCAGGAATATGGTGTCAAAATTTCAGCACAAAATCTGCATCTCTTGGCCAAAAAAACTGCGATTTTCTGCTAGGAGATGCAGGTTTGTGAAGTTAGTGATCTCCACCTGAGGTCAGGTTACCTGTGATCACAAGTGAAGGACCGTGGAAACCTCCAGCTGTGACTGCAAATAACCTGAGTGACGTCACTGCTCATTGCGCAGCTCATTCATTTTCTGGAGCTTACAGACAGCAGTCGTGCTCTATGGCCTCGCTCTGTGATATTCAGATGTAGCAGAGCTGAAGCGGCGTGGGACCTCCTGTGGCTTACGCCGGAGATGGAGGGATGTGTTGGGGGTTAATAAAGTGGTGAAGGAGGGGGTGTTTGTATTTTATTCCAAAGGATTTTTATCTGTGTCTGTGTTTAATTACATTCATTTACAGGTTGTGATGCAGGTATCTGATAGACGCCTGTGTCATCACAAACCTAGGGTTTAATAGCAGCTGTGCGCTGCTATTAACCTTTCATTACCCTGATTGGCACCGCATCACATCACTGGGAAGGGCCGGTATCGTACCGGGATTGTCACATCTAATAGATGCGGCAATACCGGGCAGCTGCGGGCTGGAATACCAGCCCCCAGTCAAGTGTTATCTTGGCTGGGGATGAAAATTAGAGGGAAATCGCACGTCGTTTTTATTATTATTTATTTAAATTAAAAAAAAAAAGCCGCATGCGGTTTCTCTTAGACCAGAATCACACTTGCGAGGGACTCTCACGAGTCTGCCATGGCATCACCCGCAAAGCCTCGCACGTTATGACTGGATACACAGCACAGATATAGCTCGACAGCTGGGGCTGCCGATTGTTTCTTTTTTACCACTATACTGACCCGCACACACTTGCACTGCTTTCCCCGCCCACCGGCCATCCTGGCACCTGTGATTGGTTGCAGTCAGCTGACACACTGCCACTCATTGTTTGGACGCGTCTAGCTGCAACCAATTACACGCGCTGGTGGGCGGGCAAAACAATGAATGTTGAATTGTCGGCTCCGGAAGGGAATAGCATGACACGGGAGTGTGCCGCCATGACAGCGCCTCGGTGAGTACACCGCGCTCGCTCCTACCCCCTATCCCCTCCACAAACGTTTTTACTCTCTGGATTCCGAACCCCATTGACTTAAATGGGCACCGGATTCTGGAGCGGATCGGACTGTTTAAAATCTGGCAGTGATCCGCCGGTCCCAGATTTTTGGGCGTTCAATCAGCTCTAATTGTGGATCATTGCTGAGGGGTATGGTGTGCCTCATCAATACAACCCCCTGCTGAATCTGCAACCTTCTCTATTTGCCATATCATACATATCATACATAGAAAACTGGTGAGATCTTTTCACTTCTGTCCTACAGACGCTATTTGCATTTATATTTGTGGGAGCTTCTCTTGTATATTACCTTTATAAATGTTGGCTACTATGCACATTTTTGTCTAATGCTGCTCCCTTGTGGTTGAATTGCTCCGTTATATTAGTGTTAACAGGGAAACTTATGTAAGTACGGTATTCTCCTGGACACATTTGGGGTTTGATTTTGTGTCTGTTTTTGTCTATAAATGCGGCACATTTTTCCACTCTGCACTTTATTTGTATGTGTGTTGTAACTTTTAACTTATATGTATATTAAAAGTTAAGTTTTATTGCTTGCCCAGCTACTTTCATTACCTTACATTGGGTAAATGGCTACTTCTGTGGTTTTCTAACATGTATTCAGTGAGCAGTAAACAGACCAGTAAATGACAACTGAATGGTGTCATTACTTGCATATTTGCAAGCTTCAAACGGAACTTGAAAACTCATCTGTTCAGGAATGCCTATAATCTCCAATGACCCCACTGCGTCACCACCACAGCTACCGCCTCACCACCGTGCGGAGCTGCCGCCGCCTCACCACCGTGCGGAGCTGCCGCCGCCTCACCACCGTGCGGAGCTGCCACCGCCTCACCACCGTGCGGAGCTGCCACCCGACCAACACCCCACCTACTGTCTCCTCCCCAAAATCCTATAGAATGTAAGCTCACAAGGGCAGGGTCCGCTTCCCTCTGTACTAGTCTGTCTATTGTAACTTGGATATGTACTCTGTATGTAACCCCTTGTCATGTACAGCACCATGGAATCAATGGTGCTCTATAAATAAATATTATTCATAATAATAATAATTACAGGGGAGTAGGTAGTCATTTAATGGGTGTAGTCAACTTAAATAAATGGGCCGTTTGGATCCTTTACATATACAGATAACTGACCATTTCTGGACAATCAGTCTAATTTCAGTCTATGTCTAATGGACTATCCTGCTCCTCATGATGGATTTTTAATATAATATAATAAACAAATAAATATAATAAATCTCAGTCTGTGACCCATGGACTGGGACTTCCAGCATCTGTATTCAGCTATAACCAGATTATCCATTCATATCTTTAGTAAAAGAGCCATTGCTAAATGCGTTTTGCCCCAAAAAACCTTTGCGGTCCACACTAAACAGTGCCAATCCGCGTCTCTCATTGAAGAACATTTAGCAACCTTACTCAGTAAATAAGCCCTTTTAGGACACCCACCGTACATGTATAGCACAAGATGAAAGCGGTCGTATGGACCAGGCTCACAGGGCGACTTCGCTCCATACCCAGCTAGTAATAACTGTGTATTACAGCCACTAAAGACTGGAGATCCACCCGCGATTGTAAACCTGTTAAATCCCACTGTCGAACTCTGACAGCAGGATTTAACACACGCCTGCCTGGGGGCACGTCATTCTAAGCACCCACTGGTGGGTCCAAGACGTGATCGTGGGTGAACGATGGGTTGCTGTGACAGCAGGCAGGGGGTTTAGAAGACCTCTGTGCTTGTCATAGCAGTGGGCAGGCTTCAAAAAAGACCGTGATTCTCACTATCTGTAGCAGTACTCTAGCATTGCTGTATATAGCACAAGTGATCAGACAATTGCAGCATTGAGTCCCCTAAAGGGATTATTAAGAACAGTGAGAAAAAAAAAGTTCAATCATCCCCATTTTCCCCATTAAAATGAAAAAATACTTGTGGTATTCCAGTGTTCAGAAAAGTCTGATCTCTCAAAATATAAAAATTACACAAAATCGATACACTGTAAACAAAAAAATAAATGAAACGTTAAAAAAATGCTGTAACAAGCGCTCAAAACATCATATCTATCCCAACATGGTATTAATGAAAATGTCGTTTCGCCCCGCAATAAATAAGTCATTACATGACTCCATCAACCGAAGAATGGAAAAGTGACGGGCCTTGGAAAATGGTGACAACACCAAAAATGTGTTATTTTTTTTTTTTTTTTTAGCAAACTTTGGGGGGTTGTCACCACTAAGATAATGAAAAGACTGTGTGTTGGTATCGCTGTAATCGTAAGGATGAGCAGAACCTTACTGCAAGGTAATTTTTACCACAAAATCTACATCGTAAAAACAATTTTCAAAAAAAAACATGTCAGAATTGTTTTTGCACGATTTCTCCCCATTTGGATTCTTTTCTGGTTTTACACTGCACCATGGTGTCATTCAACCGTGTAACTGGTCCTGCAAAAAAAAAATCAAGCCCTCATGTCTATGTGGACAGAAAAATAAAGTTATGGCTCTGGGAAGAAGGGGAGGAAAATACGACAACACCAAAATTGTTTGCATTGGGAAGCGGTTCAAGATTTTTATCGTCTCTTGACCATACCATTGATCACATTATAGGAGTGCACTAGACATGGGAATCAAGCAGAAATTAGAGATATTGTCTAGATGCTTCAGGTTAAACCGTACTATATACACTCAGTGTGTGGTCTGCATATTGGGGCCCAAACAAAGCTTTAAAGAAAAGAAATCGGATATATTGGCAGCACTAAATGACTTGTGTGACACATTCTGAGTTATATTCTTCTGTCGCTGCTTCAGTTTGGAAGTCACTAAAGCATAGAATTAAGCCAATTGCTCTGCTGAAGCACAAGTCATTTGTAGTAGCATGCAATAATTAACATAAGCAGCTGGCATCCAACAGAGAACAATTTCAGCTCCGTGGGAGATGAAGTGTGATGGGACAAGGGTTATTAAGTATCCGCACTGCTTTTTATCTGTAAACCTGTATTTACATACGGTTAAGGAAAAAGGATTAATTATCTTTAATAATCTTTTCTCTTAACAGAATATTCACAAAATAAATCATGTTCTTAGCAAAGTAAAAGTTTTAGCAACAATCAGTTGAAATAGATTTATTCTTTATTGCAGCAATCAGCCCGATGTATATTGGATCTGCTTGTACCAGTGTACGGTGTCAGAGGTGGGCAGGGCTGGGGGCATAAGTGTATCTGCCCATGTGTATGCGTTCACATATGTAAATGTCTGCATGTATCAGTCTACAAGTCTATATGCATAGACGTACACTCTGTGTATACAGGGCCGTATATGTGTGTGTGTGTGTGTGTGTACATGCATGCAGTGTGTGTGTCTGTGTGTGTGCATGCAGTGTGTGTGTCTGTGTGTGTGTATGCGTGCATGCAGTGTGTGTGTGTGTGTGTGTGTGTGTGTATGCAGTGTGTGTGTGTCTGTGCGTATTCATGCAGTGTGTGTGTGTGTCTGTGTGTGTATGCAGTGTGTGTGTGCGTGTATGCATGCATGCAGAGTGTGTGCGTGTATGCAGTGTGTATGTGTGCGCATGCATATTATATATATAAAGAGATTGATAGATACACACACACACACACACACACACACACACACATATATATATATGCATACACTACAAAAGTTTAGGGTCACTTAGCTTCATTGAGAAAAAAAGTGCTTTTCTTTCATAAATAAGGAAATATCTAACATTAAATTAAGCAGAAATACACTCTATATATTGTTAATGTGGTAAATGACTATTCTAGCTGCAAACGTCTGGTTTTGAAAGCAATATCTACATAGGTGTATAGAGGACCATTTCCAACAACCACCACTCCAGTGTTCTAATGGTACATTGTGTTTGCTGTGTTAAAAGGCCAATGGATGTTTAGAAATCTATTGAAAATCCTTGTGCAAGTGTTAACACAGCTGAAAACAGTTTTGCTGATTAGAGAAGCTATAAAACTGACCTTCCCTTGAGCTAGTTGAGAATCTGGAGCATTACGTTTGTTTGTTCCATTAAACTCTCAAAATGGCCAGAAAAAAGAACTGACATGCGAAACTCGACAGTATTTTTGTTCTTAGAAAATAAGGATATTACCTGCGAGAAATTGCCAAGAAACTGAAGATTTCCTACAACGGTGTGTAGTACTGCCTTCAGAGGAGAGGACAAACAGGCGCTAACCAGAGTAGAAAGACGTGGGAGGCCCCACTGCACAACTGAGCAACAAGACAAGTACATTGGAGTCTCTAGTTTGAGAAATTGATGCCTCACAGGTCCTCAACTAGCAGCTTCATTAAATAATACCCGCAAAACACCACGGTCAACGTCTACAGTGAAGAGGCGACTATGGAATGCTGGCCTTCAGGGCAGAGTGGCAAAGAAAAAGCCATATCTGAGACTGGCTAAAAGGAAAAGATTAATATGGGCAAACGAACAGAGACCTTGGACAGAGGAAGATTGGTAAAAAGTGTTATGGACAGATGTATCGAAGTTCTAGGTGTTTGGATCACACAGAACAACATTTGTGAGATGCCGAACTACTGAACAGATGCTGGAAGAGTGCCTGACACCATTTGTCAAGCATGGTGGAGGTAATGTGATGGTCTGGGGTTGCTTTGGTGCTAGTAAAGTGGGAGATTTGTACAATGTAAAAGGGATTTTGAATAAGGAAGGCATTCACTCAATTCTGCAACACCATGCCATAACCTGTGGACAGCGCTTGATTGGAGCCAATTTCATCCTGCAACAGAACAATGACCCAAAGCACACCTCCAAATTATGCATGAACTATTTAGGGAAGAATCAGGCAGTTGGTATTCTATCTGTAATGGAGAGGCCAGCCCAGTCACCAGATCTCAACCCTATTGAGCTGTTGTGGGAGCAGCTTCACCGTATGGTACGCAAAAAGTGCCCATCAATCCAATCCAACTTGTGGGAGGAGAAGCATGGGGTGAAATATCTCCAGATTACTTCATCAAATTAACAGCTAGAATGCCAAAAGTCTGCAAAGCTGTAATTGATGCAAAGGAGCATTCTATGACGAAAGCAAAGTTTGAAGGAGAAAATTATTATCTATATATATAATTGCCTTATTCTGTCTGTCTGTCTCCAAAATTGTGTCCTTATGGTGACACAAAGCTGATTGGCCACTGGGCTTGCCATGGCCCCGCCCCCCGGCACGGATTGGCCGCTCGCCCAGGCTGCGCCCCCACACGGATTGGCCGGCCGCTCGCCCAGGCTCCGCCCCCCCACAGATTGGCCTCTCGCCCCGGCACCCTGCAGGCATTGGCAACTCGGCCACGCCCCGCCCCCCTCACGCAATGCACGCTAGCTCTGGCCCCGCCCCCCCCCCCACGCATTTCCCGAACCGACATGGAGACACGACTCCCAGGTGAGTACTGTACCCCCGGTAGCCCACATCAGCGTACGCCGCAACCCCAGCCGACACATACCCTCGCATTGCTGGGGCTGGCCGGCGTATGCTGGTGTGGGCTCCCGTGTGAGCGGGGGACGAGATACGCTGGTAACCATGGTAGCATAGTTACCAGCGTATCAAGGTCCTGCAGCGGCGGAACATACACACACGCACACACATAACAGCACACACACACACACACACATACACACACACACACACATCAGATCACACTCACTCTCACACACACCTCACACACACATCACATCACATCCACACACTCACAACATCCTGGGATATCGCTTGCTTCTCGGCGGCGATACTGTGCTGTGAGCTTCCAGGACCTGCCGGAGGATCACATGGCCAGAAGCATGTGGTATCTCCGGATGTTGTGAGTGTGAGCGCGTATGTGCAATATCGTCAATGTGTGTGTGCGTGAGTGTATTGCGATCGGGTGTGTGATCGGATCTGTGAGTGTCGGCAGAGGAGCATGGCGTGCTGGAGGAGGCTGGGAGGAGAGAGGCTGATCCTGGGGAAGGCTGGGATGGGGAGGCTGAGAGAAGAGAGGCTGATGCTGGGGGAGGCTGAGGTTGGGATAGGCTGGGAGGAGAGAGGCTGATGCTGGGGACCGAAAAGGCTGATGCTGGGGGAGGCTGAGGCTGGGGTAGGCTGGGAGGAGAGAGGCTGATGCTGGGAGGAGAGAGGCTGATGCTGGGAGGAGAGAGGCTGATGCTGGGGGAGGCTGAGGCTGGGGTAGGCTGGGAGGAGAGAGGCTGATGCTGGGAAGAGAGAGGCTGATGCTGGGAAGAGAGAGGCTGATGCTGGGAGGAGAGAGGCTGATGCTGGGGGAGGTTGAGGCTTGGGTAGGCTGGGAGGAGAGAGGCTGATGCTGGGGACAGAAAAGGCTGATGCTGGGAGGAGAGAGGCTGATGCTGGGAGGAGAGAGGCTGATGCTGGGAGGAGAGAGGCTGATGCTGGGAGGAGAGAGGCTGATACTGGGGGAGGCTGAGGCTGGGGGAGGCTGGGAGGAGAGAGGCGGATGCTGGGAGGAGAGAGGCTGATGCTGGGAGGAGAGAGGCTGATGCTGGGAGGAGAGAGGCTGATGCTGGGAGGAGAGAGGCTGATGCTGGGAGGAGAGAGGCTGATGCTGGGAGGAGAGAGGCTGATGCTGGGAGGAGAGAGGCTGATGCTGGGAGGAGAGAGGCTGATGCTAGGGACAGAAAAGGCTGATGCTGGGAGGAGAGAGGCTGATGCTGGGGACAGAAAAGGCTGATGCTGGGAGGAGAGAGGCTGATGCTGGGGACAGAGAGGCTGATGCTGGGGACAGAGAGGCTGATGCTGGGGACAGAGAGGCTGATGCTGGGGACAGAGAGGCTGATGCTGGGGACAGAGAGGCTGATGCTGGGAGGAGAGAGGCTGATGCTGCAGATAGAGAGGCTGATGCTGGGAGGAGAGAGGCTGATGCTGCGGGCAGAGAGGCTGATGCTGCGGGCAGAGAGGCTGATGCTGCGGGCAGAGAGGCTGATGCTGCGGGTAGAGAGGCTGATGCTGCGGGTAGAGAGGCTGATGCTGCGGGTAGAGAGGCTGATGCTGCGGGTAGAGAGGCTGATGCTGCGGGTAGAGAGGCTGATGCTGGTGCAGCATGGGGGATGGAGCACGATGGGGGGTGCGCAGCATGGGGGATGGAGCACGTTTGGGAGTGCGCAGCATGGCGGATGGAGCACGTTTGGGAGTGCGCAGCATGGCGGATGGAGCACGTTTGGGAGTGCGCAGCATGGCGGATGGAGCACGTTTGGGAGTGCGCAGCATGGCGGATGGAGCACGTTTGGGAGTGCGCAGCATGGCGGATGGAGCACGTTTGGGAGTGCGCAGCATGGCGGATGGAGCACGTTTGGGAGTGCGCAGCATGGCGGATGGAGCACGTTTGGGAGTGCGCAGCATGGCGGATGGAGCACGTTTGGGAGTGCGCAGCATGGCGGATGGAGCACGTTTGGGAGTGCGCAGCATGGCGGATGGAGCACGTTTGGGAGTGCGCAGCATGGCGGATGGAGCACGTTTGGGAGTGCGCAGCATGGCGGATGGAGCACGTTTGGGAGTGCGCAGCATGGCGGATGGAGCACGTTTGGGAGTGCGCAGCATGGCGGATGGAGCACGTTTGGGAGTGCGCAGCATGGGGGATGCAGCACGATGGGGAGTGCGGAGTATGGCGGATGGAGCACGTTTGGGAGTGCACAGCATGGCGGATGGAGCACGTTTGGGAGTGCGCAGCATGGCGGATGGAGCACGTTTGGGAGTGCGCAGCATGGGAGACGGAGCACGTTGGGGGGTGCGCAGCATAGGGGATGGAGCACGATGGGGAGTGCGCTGCATGGGGGATGGAGCACGATGGGGAGTGCGGAGTATGGCGGATGGAGCACGTTTGGGAGTGCGCAGCATGGCGGATGGAGCACGTTTGGGAGTGTGCAGCATGGTGGATGGAGCACGTTTGGGAGTGCGCAGCATGGGAGATGGAGCACGATGGGGAGTGCGCTGCATGGGGGATGGAGCACGATGGGGAGTGCGCTGCATGGGGGATGGAGCACGATGGGAAGTGCACACCTCCCCCCAACACACACACACACACGCGCGCGCACTGCACAACACACCACACACACACACTGGGAACCACAAACAACTGCCCTACACAGACACCCACACACACAGACAACGCTGCACACACAAATATACGCACATACCGCACAACACACACATTGCACAAAACATACCTCCCCCCAAAACACACCACACACACACAAACCGCGCAACACACACACACACACACAACACTACAGACACACAGCGCTCCACAAACAATGCAACACACGCAACACACATACAACACCGCTCTCACCCCCCGTCACACCCAGACAACACCCAGAACATGTACAGCGCCCTACACAAACACTTGGTAACTACACAAAACAACATCTATATATATATATATATAACAAAAATCATACATGAACTACACAATACGTAAATTCTAGAATACCCGATGCGTAGAATCGGGCCACCTTCTAGTTTCAAATAAAATTAATTATTTCTAACCTAGTTAATGTCTGGACCATATTTTCTATTCATTAAGCAACTCATTTGATATTATTATTATTATTATTATTATTACTAAAAGTTTGACCAGAACTCTTCCTAGACCTGGCCGTCCAGCCATACTGAGCTCCAGAGATGCAGTGGGGGCATGGGCGAATGTTCTACAAAGTCAACTAGGTAAAATATATCTCTTTGTACCGTGAAGGCAGTAGACATAAAAAAAAAATGTTTAAAAGAACTGAGAGTCCTCAGTGGTTGATAACTTTTAATGGCTAACTGAAAAGATGGTAATAATAGCAAGCTTTCGAGACTACTCAGGTCTCTTCATCAGGCTCAGTCAACTATAAATGCAGCCCTCCACCAGTCAGACCTTTATGGCAGAGTGGCCCGAAGGAAGCCTCTCCTCAGTGCAAGACACATGAAATCCCACATAGAGTTTGCAAAAAAACACTTTAAGGACTCCCAGACTATAAGAAAAAAGATTCTCTGGTCTGATGAGACGAAGATAGAACTTTTTGTTGATAATTCTAAGCGGTGTGTGTGGAGAAAACCAGGCACTGCTCATCACCTGCCCAATACAATCCCAACAGTGAAACATGGTGGTAGCAGCATCATGCTATGGGGGTGTTTTTCAGCTGCAGGAACAGGAGGACTGGTTGCATGTGAAGGAAAGATGAATGCGGCCAAGTACAGAGATATCCTGGAATAAAACCTCTTGGAGAGTGCTCTGGGTCTCAGACTTGGCCGAAGGTTCACCCTCCAATGAGTCAATGACCCTAAGCACACAGCTAAAATAACAAAGGAGTGGCTTCAGAACAACTCTGTGACCATTCTTGACTGACCTAGCTAGATCCCTGACCTAAACCCAGAGCATCTCTGGAGAGACCTGAAAATGGCTGTGCACCAACATTCACCATCCAACCTGACAGAACCTGAGAGAATCTGCAAGGAAGAATGGCAGAGGATCCCCAAATCCAGGTGTGAAAAACTTGTTGCATCCTTTCCGAGAAGACTCATGGCTGTACTATCTCAAAAGGGTGCGTCTACTTAATACTGAGAAAAAGGTCTGAATACTTATGACCATGTGATATTTCAGTTTTTCTTGTTTAATAAATTTGCAAAAATTTCTACATTTCTGTTTTTTTTTTCTATCAAGATGGGTTGCAGAGTGTACATTAATGAGAAAAAAAATTAACTTGTTTTGAATTTACCAAATAGCTGCAATGAAACAGAGTGAAAAATTTACAGGGGTCTGAATACTTTTCGTATCCACTGTGTATATGTATATGTATATACATATATACAAACAGAGTGATCTATTTCAAGTGTTTATTTCTGTTAATGTTGATGATTATGACTTACAGCCAATGAAAACCCAAAAGTCATTATCTCGGAAAATTAGAAAAATTACCACAAAACACCTGCAAAGGCTTCCTAAGCGTTTACAATGGTCATTTAGGCCTGTTTCAGAGTGAAAAACATGGGTTGTCCAGGTGCAATCAGTGATACGTTATCTGTTATCAGTGACTGCACATGGACGTATACTCACCTGTCCCCGCTCCTGCTGTCCATGGTGTTGAACACTTTGGCTCTGCTATGTTTCCACTCCCGCTGCAGCTACTTCCAGGTCAGCTGTTCTTGCATACATGAATATGCACGAGAATAAGCAGCTGGCTCTGAAGCAGGGGCTGAAGACAAGTTAAAAATGCTTTTTATTTTCAATGTCCGTGTTTTTCTGGTATGTGTTTCACGGACCACACTATAGTGTGGTCCGTGGGACATCAGTGATGCCAGAAAAAAAGCGGACATGTCTCCGTGCGACAATCATGGACATGCGTGTACCCTGCACAGAGACATGGTTAGTGAAAAATCACTGATGTGTGTGCAGACCCATTTAATTTAATGGGTCTGCGTATGTTCGTGATTCTAGTATGTATAAAAACTAGCACATATGTAGAAGAATCACTGACGTGTGAAAAAGGCCTTAGTCTGGTTCAGTAGGCTACACAATCATGGGGAAGACTGCTGACTTGACATGTCCAGAAGGCAGTCACTGACACACTGCACAAGGAGGGTAAGCCACAAAACTTCAATGCTGAAGAAGCTGGCTGCTCACAGAGTGCTGTATCCAAGCATATTAATGGAAAGTTGAGTGGACGGAAAAAGTGTAGTAGAAAAAGGTGCACAAGCAACTTGGATAACTGCAGCTTTGATAGGAATGTTAAGAAAAGCCCATTCAAAAATTTAGACGAGATTCACAAGGAGTGGACTGCTGCTGGAGTCAGTGCTTCAAGAGCCACCACACACTCAGACGTATCCAGAACATGGGCTACAAGTGTCACATTCCTTGTGTCAAGCCACTCATGACCAATAGACAATACCAGAAGCTTCTTACCTGGGCCAAAGAGAAAAAGAACTGGACTGTTGCTCAGTGGTCCAAGGTGTTGTTTTCGGATTAAATTAAGTTTTTCATTTCATTTGGAAATCAAGGTCCCAGAGTCTGGAGGAAGAGTGGAGAGGCCACAATCTAAGCTGCTTGAGATCTAGTGTGAAGCTTCCACGGTCAGTGATGGTTTAGGGAGCCATGTCATCTGCTGGTGTAGGTCCAGTGTGTTTTATCAAGAGTCAAGACCAAAAGTCAGAGCAGCCGTCTACCAGGAAATTTTGCAATTCATTTGGAAATCAAGGTCCCAGAGTCTGGAGGAAGTGTGGAGAGGCCACAATCCAAGCTGCTTGAGATCTAGTGTGAAATTTCCACAATCAGTGATGGTTTGGGGAGCCATGTCATCTGCTGGTGTAGGTCCACTATGTTTTATCAAGACCAAAGTCAATGCAGCCCTCTACCAGGAAATTTTAGAGCACTTCATGCTTCCCTCTGCCGACAAGCATTTTAGAGATAGAAATTTCATTTCCCAGCAGTTCTTGGCACCTGTCCACACTGCCAAAAGTACCAATACCTGGTTTAATAACCATAGTATCACTGTTTGATTAGCCAGGGAACTCGCCTGAGCTAAACCCCATAGAGAATCTATGGGATATTGTCAAGAGGAAGATGAGAGACACCAGACCAAACAATGCAACCGAGCTGAAGGCTGCTATTAAAGCAACTGTGGCTTCTATAACACCTCAGCAGTGCCACAGGCTGATCACCTCCATACCACGCCGCATTGATGCAGTAATTCATGCAAAAGGAACACCAACCAAGTAATTGAGTGCATTGACTGAACAGACTTTTAAGTAGGCGCCAACATTTCTGAGTTTAAAATAATTTTTTCAGTTGGTCTTATATAATATTCCAATTTTCGGAGATAATTGACTTTAGGGTTTTCATTGGCCGTAAGCCATAATCATCAACAGTAACAGAAATAAAAAATTGCAATAGATCACTCTGTTTGTAATGACTATATATAATATAAGCGTTTTCCTTTTTGTATTGAATTACTGAAATAAATAAACTTTTTGAGGATATTCTAACTTAATTTATTGAGATGCACTGTGTGTGTGTGTGAGTGCGTAATATATGTGTGTATATGTACATGTATATATATATATATATATATATATATATAAAATTGCCTTATTCTGTCTGTCTGTCTGTCTGTCTGTCTGTCTGTCTGTCTGTCTGTCTGTCTGTCTGTCTGTCTGTCTGTCTGTCTGTCTGTCTGTCTCCAAAATTGTGTCCTTACGGTGACAAACAGCGGATCGGCCTCTTGCCCCAGCACCCTGCACGCATTAGCAGCTCGGCTACACCCCGCCCCCCTCACGCATTGCACGCTCGCTCTGGCCCCGCCCCCTGCACGCATTCCCCGAAACGACACGGAGACCCGACTCCCAGGTGAGTGCTGTACACCCGGGAGCCCACATCAGCGTACGCCGCCGACACATACTCTCGCATTGCTGGGGTTGACGGCGTACGCTGGTGTGGGCTCCCGTGCGAGCGGGGGGCGAAAATGTAATATTGTCTAGGATGGTTACCAGCGTACACCGGCTCCCAGGTGAGCGCATCAAGGTCCTGCAGCGGCGGAACACACACACACACACACACACACACATCAGATCACACTCACTCTCACACACACCTCACACACACATCAGATCGCATCCACACACTCACAACATCCCGTGATATCGCTTGCTTCTCGGCGGCGATCCTGTGCGTGCAGTGATCTTCCAGGACCTGCCGGAGGATTACATGGCCAGAAGCATGTGGTATCTCCGGATGTTGTGAGTGTGTGAGCGCGTATGTGCGATATCGTCAGTGTGTGTGTGCGTGTATGCGATCGGGTGTGGGCGTGTATGCGATCGGGTGTGTGCGTGTATGCGATCGGGTGTGTGCGTGTATGCGATCGAGTGTGTGCGTGTATGCGATCGAGTGTGTGCGTGTATGCGATCGGGTGTGTGCGTGTATGCGATCGGGTGTGTGCATGTATGCGATCGGGTGTGTGCATGTATGCGATCGGGTGTGTGCGTGTATGCGATCGGGTGTGTGCGTGTATGCGATCGGGTGTGTGCGTGTATGCAATCGGGTGTGTGCGTGTATGCAATCGGGTGTGTGCGTGTATGCAATCGGGTGTGTGCGTGTGTGCAATCGGGTGTGTGCGTGTATGCAATCGGGTGTGTGCGTGTATGCAATCGGGTGTGTGCGTGTATGCAATCGGGTGTGTGCGTGTATGCAATCGGGTGTGTGCGTGTATGCAATCGGGTGTGTGCGTGTATGCAATCGGGTGTGTGCGTGTATGCAATCGGGTGTGTGCGTGTATGCAATCGGGTGTGTGCGTGTATGCAATCGGGTGTGTGCGTGTATGCAATCGGGTGTGTGCGTGTATGCAATCGGGTGTGTGCGTGTATGCAATCGGGTGTGTGCGTGTATGCAATCGGGTGTGTGCGTGTATGCAATCGGGTGTGTGCGTGTATGCGATCGGGTGTGTGCGTGTATGCGATCGGGTGTGTGCGTGTATGCGATCGGGTGTGTGCGTGTATGCGATCGGGTGTGTGCGTGTATGCGATCGGGTGTGTGCGTGTATGCGATCGGGTGTGTGCATGTATGCGATCGGGTGTGTGCATGTATGCGATCGGGTGTGTGCATGTATGCGATCGGGTGTGTGCGTGTATGCGATCGGGTGTGTGCGTGTCGGTAGAAAGCAGAGGAGCACGGCGTGCAGCACAGCTGCTGGGACCTCCCACCGGAGGGCACAGGCAGAAGTGGGGTGTGAGTGTATGCGATCAGATGTGTGCGTGTATACTGTCTGATGTGTGACTGTGGAGCACGATGGGGGGTGCACAGCATGGGGGATGGAGCACGATGGGCGGTGCACAGCATGGGGGATGGAGCACGATGGGGAGTGCGCAGCATGGGGGATGGAGCACGATGGGGAGTGCGCAGCATGGGGGATGGAGCTCGATGGGGAGTGCACAGCATGGGGGATGGAGCACGATGGGGAGTGCGCAGCATGGGGGATGGAGCACGATGGGGAGTGCGCAGCATAGGGGATTGAGCACGATGGGGAATGCGCAGCATGGGGATGGAGCACGATGGGGAGTGCGCAGCATGGGGGATGGAGCACGATGGGGAGTGCGCAGCATGGGGGATGGAGAACGATGGGGAGTGCGCAGCATGGGGGATGGAGCACGTTTGGGAGTGCGCAGCTTGGGGGATGGAGCACGTTTGGGAGTGCGCATCATGGGGGATGGAGCACGATGGGGAGTGCGCAGCATGGGGATGGAGCACGTTTGGGAGTGCGCAGCATGGGTGATGGAGCACGATGGGGAATGCGCAGCATGAGGGATGGAGCACAATGGGGAGGTCGCAGCATGGGGTATGGAGCACAATGGGGAGTGTGCAGCATGGGGGATGGAGCACGATGGGGGGTGCGCAGCATGGGGGATGGAGCACGATGGGGGGTGCGCAGCATGGGGGATGGAGCACGATGGGGGGTGCGCAGCATGGGGGATGGAGCACGATGGGGGGTGCGCAGCATGGGGGATGGAGCACGATGGGGGGTGCGCAGCATGGGGGATGGAGCACGATGGGGGGTGCGCAGCATGGGGGATGGAGCACGATGGGGGGTGCGCAGCATGGGGGATGGAGCACGATGGGGGGTGCGCAGCATGGGGGATGGAGCACGATGGGGGGTGCACACCTCCCCCCAAAACACACACACACCGCCACACACGCACTGCACAACACACCACACACACACTGGGAACCACAAACACCGCCCTACACAGACACCCACACACACAGACAACGCCGCACACACACAACACCCAACACACAAACACCGTGGCACACACAAATATACGCACATACCGCACAATACACACATTGCACAAAACATACCTCCCCCCCAAAACACACCACACACACACACACCCACCCACAACGCTACAGACACACAGCGCTCCACAAACAACGCAACACACAAACAACACCGCTCTCACCCCCCGCCACACCCAGACAACACCCAGAACATGTACAGCGCCCTACACAAACACTTGGTAACTACACACAACATATACCTTCTAGTATATATATATATATATATATATATATATATATATTATATATATATATATATATATATATACACATACACACACACACACACACACACACACACACACACATATATATATATATATATATATATATATATATATACATACACACACACACACACACACACACACACACATAAAGTGCATCTGAATAAATTAGAATATCTTCAACAAATTCATTTCAGTAATTCAATATACACATATATACAGTGCCTTGCGAAAGTATTCGGCCCCCTTGAGTTTTTCATCCTTTTCCCACATTTCAGGCTTCAAACATAAAGATAAAAAATTAAAATTTTATGGTGTAGAATCAACAAGTGGGACACAATTGTGACGTGAACGAAATTTATTGCTTATTTTAAACTTTTGTAACAAATAATAAAATAAACTGAAAATTTGGGCGTGCAATATTATTTGTCCCCTTTACTTTCAGTGCAGCAAACTGACTCCAGAAGTTCATTGAGGATCTCTGAATGATCCAATATTGTCCTAAATGACTGATGATGATAAATATAAGCCACTTTTGTGTAATCAAGTTTCCGTATAAATGCACCTGCTCTGTGATAGTCTCTGTGTTCTGTATAAAGCGCATATAGTATCATGAAGACCAAGGAACACAACAGGCAGGGCCGTGATACTGTTGTGAAGAAGTTTAAAGCCAGATTTGGTTACAAAAAGATTTCCAAAACTTCCCAAGAAGCACTGTGCAAGCGATCATATTGAAATGGAAGGAGTATCATACCACTGCAAATCTACCAAGACCCGGCCGTCCCTCAAAAATTTCATCTCAAACAAGAAGACTGATCAGAGATGCAGCCAAGAGGCCCATGATCACTCTGGATGAACTGCAGAGATCTACAGCTGAGGTGGGAGAGTCTGTCCATAGGACAACAATCAGTCGTACACTGCACAAATCTGGCCTTTATGGAAGAGTGGCAAGAAGAAAGCCATTTCCTCAAAGATATCCATAAAACGTTTTGTTTAAAGTTTGCCACAAGCCACCTGGGAGACACACCAAACATGTGGAAGAAGGTGCTCTGGTCAGATTAAACCAAAATCAAACTTTTTGGGCACAATGCCAAATTATATGTTTGGCGTAAAAGCAACACAGCTCATCCCCCTGAAAACACCATTACCACTGTCAAAACATGGTGGGGGCAGCATCATGGTTTGGGCCTGCTTTTCTTCAGCAGGGACAGGGAAGATGGTTAAGATTGATGGGAAGATGGATGGAGCCAAATAAGGACCATTCTTGAAGAAAACCTGTTGGAGTCTGCAAAAGGCCTGAGACTGGGACGGAGATTTGTCTTTTAACAGGACAATGATCCAAAATATAAAGCAAAATCTAGAATGGAGTGGTTCACAAATAAACATATCCAGGTGTTTGGCCAAGTCAAAGTCCAAACCTGAATCCAATCGAGAATCTGTGGAAAGAGCTGAAAACTGCTGTTCACAAACGCTCTCCATCCAACCTCAATCAGCTCGAGCTGTTTGCAAAGGAACGGGCAAGAATTTCAGTTTCTCGACATGCAAAACTAAGGGGCACTTTGCACACTACGACATCGCAAGCCGATGCTTGCGATGCCGAGCGCGATAGGCCCTGCCCCCGTCGCAGGTGCGATATCTAGTAATAGCTGCCGTAGCGAACATTATCGCTACGGCAGCTTCACATGCACTCACCTGCCCTGCGACGTCGCTCTGGCTGGCAAAGCGCCTAGTTATTAAGGGGGTGGGTCGTGCGGCGTCATAGCAACGTCACACGGCAGGCGGCCAATATGAAGCGGAGGGGCGGAGATGAGCGGGACGTAAACATCCCGCCCACCTCTGTCCTTCCGCATAGCCGGCGTGAGCCGCAGGTAAGGTGATGTTCCTCGCTCCTGCGGCTTCACACACAGCGATGTGTGCTGCCGCAGGAACGAGGAACAACATCGTAACATCGGTCCTTCCTAAATTATGGAAATGACCGATGCTACACCGATTATACAATTTGGACGTTTTTGGCTCGTAAATCATATCAAAAAGGATTTACACACTACGATATCGACTGCGACGCCGGATGTGCATCACTTTCGATTTGACCCCACCGACATCGCAGCTGCGATGTCGTAGTGTGCAAAGTGCCCCTAAGAGACATACCCCAAGCGACTTGCAGCTGTAATCGCAGCAAAAGGTGGCGGTACAAAGTATTAACTTAAAGGGGACGAATAATATTGCACGCCCCAATTTTAAGTTTATTATTTTTTATAAAAGTTTAAAATAAGCAATACATTCCATTCAACTTCACAATTGTGTCCCACTTGTTGTTGATTCTTCACCATAACATTAACATTTTTTATCTTTATGTTTGAAGCCTGAAATGTGAGAAAAGGTTGAACAATTGAAGGGGCCGAATACTTTCGCAAGGCACTGTATATTGGGGCTGGATTTTTAACCGGATCCAGATATTTTTAAAAAGAGAGCAAGGACCCGGCGGCCCTGGTTTTCTGCGAGTCCGCCCAGCTCTAGTTTTAAACACAACTGAGAGCCATTCAGAGACTGCAGATGGCTCTCACTGAGGTGCCTGCACACATTATGCAGTCAAGCAAGCCTGTGCTTTGTGGTTGTGTCACGGATGACATATCTGAGCACCCCTGATACTCAACAGAGATTATTCGTCCCCTTTAAGTTAATACTTTGCTGCGATTACAATGAATTTCATTCAACTTCACAATTGTGTCCCACTTGTTGTTGATTCTTCACCATAACATTAAAATTTTTATCTTTATATTTGAAGCATGAAATGTTGGAAAAAGGTTGAAAAATTCAAGGGGGCCGAATACTTTCTCAAGGCACTGTATATATATATTTCTCCCAAGTATACGTACCCCCACTTAGTGATCAGTGGGGGTACGTATACTCGCATTGCCACAGCACTGATGCTCCTTACGTATCCACCGAACACCAAGCCGGTGTGTATGTTTGACGAAGGTCCACAAGAGACCGAAACATTACATTTGACACACCTTGGTTTTTGGATTTCCACAATAAATAAAAACTTTTGCGTTATGTAATTGAGTGCCGTTTTTTTCATATTGTATATGGTTTGGGAACCTATCCATGCACCCAAATATTTTTTCAGCAGTGTCTTATTTATTTTTCTGGATAAACTAGTTATTAAATCGCAGATTAGTTTGCATGTAGTTTCTCTGAGGTTGTATAATGCCATATGTGAAAAACCACAAGTACCAAGTGCATCTGTGCATATACTGTAATGGGTAGGCAATACATCCAGGCTTATGTTTAATTTTATGCCAAGTGTATATTTTCTTAGTAAATATATAGTAGACTGCAGCATACAACCCCTGGCAAAAATTATGTATTCACCTGGATCTGAGGATGTTCATTCAGTTGTTTACTTTTGTTTAAAAAAAGCAGATCACAGACAAGGCACAAAACTAAAGTCATTTCAAATGGCACCTTTCTGGCTTTAAGAAACACAAAAAAAAACTAAAATCATGAAAACAATGTGCTAGCCAGTGATTGTTAATTTTCAAGACCAAACAAGAGAACAATTATGGAATCACTCAATTATGAGGAAAAAATTATGGAATCACCCTGTAAATTTTCATTCCCAAAACGAACATCTGCATGAAATAAGATCTGCTCGTTAGTCTGCATCTAAAAAGGAGTGATCACAACTTGGAGAGCTGTTGCACCAACTGGACTGACATGAATAATGCTCCAACACGAGAGATGTCAATTGAAACAAAGGAGAGGATTATCAAACTCTTAAAAGAGGGTAAATCATCACGCAATGTTGCAAAAGATGTTGGTTGTTCACAGTCAGCTGTGTCTAAAATCTGGACCAAATACAAACAACATAAAAAGGTTGTTAAAGGCAAACATACTGGTAGACCAAGGAAGACATCAAAGCGTCCAGACAGGAAACTTAAAGCAATATGTCTCCAAAACAGGAAATGCACAACAAAACAAATGAGAAACGAATGGGAGGAAACTGGAGTCCATGTCTGTGACCAAACTGTAAGAAACCACCTAAAGGAAATTGGATTTACATACAGAAAAGCAAAACACTGAGTTGGTTCACTGAGTCTTAGGGGTACTTTGCACGCTGCAACATCGCTACTGCGATATCGTCGGCGTCAAATCGAAAGTGACGCACATCCGGCGCCGGTAATGACGTCGCAACGTGTAAAGCCTAGATGCGCCGATAAACAATCACAAAATCGTCGAAAATCGGTGATCTGTGTAGCGTCAGTCATTTTCATAATGTCGCACCAATAGGAGATACGATGTTGTTCCTCGTTCCTGCGGCAGCACACATCGCTGTGTGTGAAGCCGCAGCAGCGAGGAACATCTCCTTACCTGCCTCCACCGGCTATGCGGAAGAAAGGAGGTGGGCAGGATGTTTACGTTCCGTTGATCTCCGCCCCTCCGCTTCTATTGGCCGCCTGACGTGTGACGTCGCTGTGACGCCGCACGACCCAACCCCTTAGGAAGGAGGTGGGTCGCCGGCCAGAGCGACGTCGCAGGGCAACTAAGTGCGGGGGAAGCTGCCGTAGCGATAATGTTCGCTACGGCAGCTATCACAAGATATCGCATGTGCGACACGAGCGGGTACTATCGCGCTCGGCATCGCTAGCCGATGCTAGCGATGTTGCAACGTGCAAAGTACCCCTTAGTCCCTGGTTCACATTACGAAATCCCGAAATTGACAATAGTCGATGTCAGATGTGTGTTCTAATAAAAAGATGACTGCCTGAAGAGAACATGTACATTTCCACAGTCATTGATGATATGGGGCTGCATGCCAGGTAAAGGCACTGGGGAGATAGCTGTCATTACATCTTCAATAAATTGCCAAGTTTTCATTGAAATTTTGGACATTTTTTTTTATTTCATCAATTGAAAGGATGTTTGGGGATGATGAAATCATTTATCAAGATGATAATGCATCCTACCATAGAGCAAAAACTGTGAAAACATTCCTTGAAAGAAGTCACATCAGGTCAATGTCATGTCCTGCAAATAGTCTAGATCTAAATCAAATTGAAAATCTTTGGTGGAAGTTGAAGAAAATGGTCCATGAAAAGGCTCCAACCTGCAAAGCTGATCTGACAACAGCAATTAGAGAAAGTTGGAGCCAGATTGATGAAGAGTACTTTTTGTCACTCATTCAGTCCATGCCTCAGAGACTGCAAGCGGTTATAAAAACCAAAGGTGGTGCAACAAAATACTAGTGATGTATTGGAGTGTTCTTTTGTTTGTTTGTTTTTCATGATCCCATAATTTTTTGTCCCCGTTTGGTCTTGAAAAGTAAGTTACTGGCTAGTGTGACGCCCTGGCAAAACCAGGTAGTCACAGATAGGCCCCTGCACAACACCATCCCCCACTTAGGAAACACACAGCAAATCTAAAACCCTAGTCACCCCCCCTTAGGGAAAGACTGACACACCAGTGGGCATAACCAGGCAGTTGGACACGCCCACTCAGGGGTCTAGACAGCCCGGGATGGGAAAACAAGTAGTTCAGTTTGTAGTTCAGTTTGGAGAGGAGTGTGGGCTGGAGCTAAGTGTAGCTCCAGCAGAGAAAGTGCAAGTTGAACATTGCCAGGGTAGGAGCCCTGGTACCTTGGCTAGGAGGCAGACGGTGGTCTCAGTCAGCAGGAGACGGGAAGACGGCTCGGCAGAACCAAGGTGGACCGGGACAGGGTTGTAGCCCGCCGGTACCGACACGGGGAACTGACCCAGAAACCGGAGCACAAAGGGGGGTACTGGGACCCTGAAGCCAGGACCGAAAACCAGTAGCCTGTTTAATTAACCGATTGAGGCCAGTACTAGGAGGTCCTGTCCCACCCAAAGTCCCTCATAGAAGACAACAGCCCACCGATAGGGATAGGAGGTCACCACCAAGGCCAATAGATCCCACGGGCCAGCGTCTGCGGGCACGGCTCCTCAAGCCACATCCAGCCGGGATCGGACTCCTGAGTTCCAGACTAGGAAGTCCACCTACACAAAGTCAGTGCACAGGAAAAGGACAGAGACCACCAGCCCGGGTGGGGGACCCGAATGCAATTGGCCGTGGCGCCGGCCACCAGCACCTTGGTTTACCAGAGACTCGTGTGATTTATTGACTGAGTAATTAAACATCCCCTTGCCGTCGCTACACCCTGCACAAAGGCACTGGGACCCGGGGCAACCATCCCTAACCCACAGAGGGGTTAACATCCAGCTGCCACTACATCTTTCCCGGATGCCCCATAACCAACTCACCACACACCGTGGGTGGCGTCACGAACTTAATACGGCCTAACCCGTACATCTACGTCCCCATTTTATTCAGCGTGTCCGGAGACCCTTGAGCCACCCACTTAGGAGGTCCGGATCTGAGCAGCGGCGGCTGCTGGCACGGGGGCGGCACACCCCGAAACTTGGTGTCACGAACAGGATACTTACCCATCCACTTACCTTGTGGAAGTGCGCCTTGTATTGGACAGTCAGCGGTGATCTGTTGCAATATTTTCAAAAGTCGCCATTTTTGCCACCATCTTTGGGTGCGAAAACTGCAGCCCAGTGTCTTCTTCCCCGAGAAAGAGCGGGAAAGCCGAAGCCCCGCCCCCTGGGAACACGGCCGGAAGGTGAACCCCGAGGTTATAAAACGAAACTAGCAAGCCGCAAAAGAGAGTGCTGGCAAAAGACCAAGGGGGAGCAGCGGGAAGATGTCTGCGCCTAAGCCAGATGGTGGAATGGCGCCGGCCGCTGGAGCTGCGGTGCCCGCAGATGTGGCAGATGACGGAAATGTGGCGGCTCCCGCTCCAGTCGCAGGAGCAGGGGGAGCTGTAGCCCTGGCGGTCACACAGGTAATGCCGATCTCCTTGCCCTACGTGCCCGGTGCTGCCTGGCTACCCCACTATGATGGGAAGCCTGATGCCCTGCAGATGTTCAGGAAGAAAATCTGTACCATCCTCGATTTGTATGCTATAACTGGCAAGCAGCGGGCACCTGTGGTACTCGGGCAGCTGACCGGCACCACTGAGCAGGAGGAGGAGACTTGGGCAGACGCCGACTGGGTCTCAGTAACTGCCATTTTTGACAAACTACAGGTTGCTTTTGAGACCCGTACTGAAGCGGAGCTGCAAATGCACTTTTATAACTGCCGACAGCACCCGCAGGACAGTATTCGAGACTACGCCTTAAGGCTGCAGTCAGCTCTACGCACACTGAAGCAGGTGGACCCTATTAATGAGGCGGAGAGCAACAAAATGCTGGTGGAACAGTTCCTGCAGAGGCTGGGGTCCGCCGAAGACCGTAAGCAACTATGGCTGTGGTCTCTAGAGCACTCGGACTTGAGCTTTGCGGTCCTGAGAAACCGGGCCATTAAAGCGCTACAGCTGGACGATGCTGGTGCCCCCAATCCTCCATCCTGGCCGGCAGACACCGCTCCAGTCTCGGTAGCCGCCCCCTTGCTGGCCCTGCCGGCTCTCGCGGCGGCGGCAGAGACTCCGAAGGACCTGTCGTCGCAAGTCCAGCGCCTGAGTGATGACGTCGCCAGGATTCTCGCCGCCTTGCAGCTGCCAAGGGCCAATCCTCAGAAATAGATCCTCAAGGCCCAGCTGACTGGCGTGATCGATACGTTGGAGATCGCCCCATCATCTCCCTTGCTGTGGACGATATCCCGACCTACGCCCTTCTTGACACCGGTTCGCAAGTAAGGACTATTCCCTATATACTGTACAAGCAATATTGGTCTGACAGTAAGCTCACCCCCCCGGACGCCAGTTTGACCATCATTGCCGCTAATGGACTCCCTATGACCCACGTGGGGTTTAAGGAGGTGACCTTGAAGATGGGGCAGGTGGAGCTGAAACATCAAGGACTAATTGTAGTACAGAATGACCCCAGTGACCGTAACTTAAAAATGGTCCTAGGGACCAACGTGATTGAAAACTGCATGGGGGGGGGGGGGGGGGGGAGTGCTGCACCTATTGCAACAACTGTCTGTCACAGCAGGAGGAGGCCAGCAGAGGGCTCTGCAACGTGAAATCCGGGATCTCCTGCTGCGGCAACAGGTGAACATGTCAGGTGGAGAGATTGGTAGCGTGCGAGTGATGGATGTAACGCCTCTAGTGGTGCCTCCGTGGAGTGAAATTATGATTTGGTGCAGAGTAGCAGTGGGTCCCCGTGGACAGGATTACCCGACAGTGGTGGAGCCTCTGCCTTCCGAGCATTGGCCCACACTAATGGCAGCCAGGGGGGTGATTGATGTCAAGAAAGGACGAGTGCCCGTGAGAGTGATAAACTGCGGAGAGGAAGAGGTTAGGCTACCCCGCTATGCCACCATTGCTAAATTATTCAATGTAGACGCAGACGCCATCCACGCAGCAACCTCCACTATCCCCACATCACAGCCAGGCAGTGATACTCCATCCGAACAGTTAGAAGAGTGGTGGCGGGAGTTACATCTCGGCACAGAATCCACACATACACATAACAAGGAAGGGGTGTACCGGGTAGGGCAAGAGTATGAGCAGGTATTCAGTAAACACCCGTTAGATTTCGGCAAGATCAAGGGGGTTCAGCACCATATTCCCACCGGCACACATCCACCTATCAAGGAGAGGTATAGGCCGATTCCACCTGCACATTACCAGTGCGCCAAAGACATGTTGAGGAACATGAAGGAGGCAGGGGTCATCCGTGATAGTTGTAGTCCCTGGGCAGCTCCGTTGGTCTTGGTAAAAAAAAAAAAAAAAGGCCGGCACCATCAGAATGTGTGTGGATTACCGGAAGATTAATCAGATAACGCATAAAGATTCGTACCCTCTTCCTCGCATTGAAGAATCGTTGGCCGCGTTGAAGACAGCTAACTATTTCTCTACTCTTGACCTCACTAGCGGCTACTGGCAGGTGTTGGTTGCGGAGGAAGACCACGAGAAGACTGCGTTCACTACCCCGATGGGACTCTGAGAGTTCAACAGCATGCCGTTTGGGTTGTGTAATGCCCCAGGAACCTTCCAGAGGCTCATGGAGTGCTGTTTGGGGCATCGTAACTTCAACACGGTTCTGTTGTATCTGGATGATGTTATTGTCTACTCCAAGACGTATGAAGCCCATTTAGAACACCTCGCGGAAGTGTTTGAAGCCCTTTCCAAATAAGGGATGAAATTGAAGCCCTTTAAGTGCCATCTGCTGAAGCCCAGAGTGCAGTACCTCGGGCATGTGGTTAGTGCCAAAGGTGTGGCCCCGGATCCCGAGAAAATCACTGCCATCCAGAGTTGGCCGCAGCCTACCACGGTTAAAGAGGTACAACAGTTCCTGGGCCTGGTGGGCTACGACCGTCATTTCATCAAGTGTTACACCAAAATGGCCGCCCCCATGCAGGACCTCCTCGTGGGACAGACCAAGAATGGCAGAACTCCCGGGCGACCGTTTGTCTGGGGTGAGAAGCACGAAGAATCCTTCCAGCAACTGAAGTCGGCCCTAACTGGAGAAGAAATCCTGGCCTATCCGGACTATGGTCTCCCATTCATTCTCTACACGGACACTAGTAATGTGGGCTTGGGTGCTGTCCTGTCCCAGAAGCAAGATGGCAGGGAGAAGGTGATTGCCTATGCAAGCAGGAAGCTCCGGCCGACGAAGAGAAACCCAGACAATTACAGCTCTTTCAAGTTGGAGTTCTTGGCACTCGTCTGGGCGATAACGGAGAGGTTTAAGCATTACCTGGCAACGGCGAAGTTCACCGCCTATACGGACAACAACCCTCTAACACACCTGGACACGGCAAAACTGAAAGCCCTGGAACAGCACTGGGTAGCCCGGCTAGCCAACTACGATTTCACCATTAAGTACAGGGCCGGCCGCAAAAACACCAACGCGGATGCCTTGTCCCGGATGCCGCACCTACCCGATGAAGGGGTGGGTGAAGATGGCTTATAGGAAATCGAGCTGCCCGCGTTCCATCAGCCAAGGGATGAAAAGCCTAATGTTGGCCAGCAGCAGGCGAACTTTGACCCGTTACCCCGCCATGGGTGGCGAGAAGCTAAAGATCAGGAACCCGCGGTCTGGCTAGTCAAAATGATCATTTCCCAAGATGCTTCCAGGTTAGAACCTACTGCCCCCTCAGAAGCGCAGCGGTTATGGAAAGAAAGGGACCTTACTTGCAACAGGATAAGCTGTACAGGGGGTTAATCAGCCCGAAGACACACGAGAAGGTCCACCAGCTTGTGGTGCCACAGGCATACATTCCCAAGGTCCTGAATGCTTATCACGACGGGGCCGGACATTTCAGCTGGAAGAAGTTGGAGATACTGCTGAGGGAGCGCTTCTACTGGAGCGGGATGAGAGAGTCCGTAGAGGCCTGGTGCAGAGAGTGTGGTCCCTGTGCACTGAGAAGACGGGACGAAACCAGTCAAAAGGCCCCGCTGCAGCAAATTGTCACCCGCCAGCCGTTGGAGCTAGTCGCCTTGGACCATGTGAAGCTCACACCTAGCCGGAGCGGATATACGTACGCCCTGACCATCGTAGACCACTATTCCAGGTTCATGGTGGTGGTCCCCATCAAGGACTTAACAAGCCGCACTGCAGCAAGGGTCTTCCAGGTGTACTTCTGCCGGCCGCATGGTTACCCGAAAAAGGTGCTTACGGATCGGGGCCCGGCCTTCGAGGCAGAGGTTTTTCAAGAATTCTGCGACTTGTACGGGTGCAAGAAGATCTGGACCACGGCCTACCATGCCCACACTAACGGGATGTGTGAGGAAATGAATCACTTTGTTCTTAACCTTCTCAAAACCCTGCCTCTGGAAGAAAGAAACTTGTGGCCCGAGAAGCTGCCCGACCTGGTGGACATGTACAATAATATCCCCTGCGGCTCCACTAAATGCTCACCTGCGTAACTGATGAGGGCCCGGCCTTGGAAGCTGCCGGTGGATCTAGAATTGGACATCGAGGTACCTGAGACCATCTCCCCCACTGCCACTTGGGACGCCAGGCACCAGAAGCAGTACCGGCAGATCCAGAAATATGTAGAAAGGAGCCTGCGCCAGAGCAGAGAGAGGCAAGAGCAGCGCTTTAATAGACGAGCCCGAGCTACCCCTTTGGACCTGGAAATGTGGTGCTGAAGAGGAAAAGAAGGACGCACAAGCTAGACGACCAGTGGGAAAGGACCACTTATGTTATCCAACCCACTGGATGGGAAGACCAGAAAACATACCTTGTCAGTCGTGATCAGGGAAATACTAAGGCCACTGTTTCCAGGGACCACCTTAAGAAGTGCCCAGAGCCCCTGAAGATGGTGGAAGAGGTCTCCCCTTCTACGCCGAACATGGAGCAGAACAAAGGTGATCCACACTGAAATGGGTGATTTCCTGGCTGATTGGCCTATGCAGAATGGAGCGGTGATTGTTCCCGTTATCATGTTCCCACAACCCATGGAAGAGAGAGCCAGAAGAGCCCATCAGCAATACACCAACACCAGCGCTCAGGGATGCACGTACACCCCGCCCCCGTAGGTCTCTGCCAGCCATACCTGACATTGGGGAAGAGGGATCTGTACTTCCCTCTCCCCCACTGGTCACATGCAAACCTAGAGGGCTCAGAAGGTTCACACGCCCTAACTTGGGTCAGCCACCGCTCAGGTACAGGGAGACCGCAATCTAGAGAGTGGTGTCCGTTCATTGTGTAAATATGTGTATGAATGAATGCCAATGAACCGAGATATTTACCAGATTAAGATGTTTAGGTAGTGGTTCCCGGCTACCTCCAGTTTAAGTCCCCCGTTGGGACCGTCTACAGCTCCAGTTTGCAGTTAAAAAGACAATGGCCGTGAACTTGCAGGCCAACCCATAAACTTTTGGGTCTTGTAAATAGCCCCTGACCAACCTTCTCACCAGCCGCAGTCTCTGGAGAGGCTGATTGGAGGAAGGGCCTGCGGTGGAGTCGGCCGAGGCCCCGTCACCAGAAAAAAACGGTGACTACCCTCCGGGTCAGGGGTCCCCTGGACGTGGGGCCCTTGAAAAAGACTGCCGGGTAAGGAACTTTTTACCCGGCCCGTTTGGGCAACACCCGGACCTGTCATGGACTTGGGCAAAGGGTGCGCACCAGTGCTTAGCGGTGGCACCAGGGGGCAGGTGGTTTTGGGTGGGTAAGGTGAGAAGGACCCGGTCCGTCCCGTCCCGGTTTTAATGTGCAACGTTTAAGAAAAATGACTCCCGTAAGGGAAGAAACCACATATGCTTGAATGTAAATATGTACATATACTTGTAATCTCTTTTACCCTTTTCAGTTCAGTTCAATAAATGTTGGTGGTCGGACAGCCTGTGGACGGTCTGCATTAAAATATGGGGGAATGTGATGCCCTGGCAAAACCAGGTAGTCACAGATAGGCCCCTGCACAACACCATCCCCCACTTAGGAAACACACAGCAAACCTAAAACTCTAGTCACCCCCCCCTTAGGGAAAGACTGACACACCAGTGGGCATGACCAGGCAGTTGGACATGCCCACCCAGGGGTCTAGACAGCCCAGGGCGGGAAAACAAGTAGTTCAGTTTGTAGTTCAGTTTGGAGAGGAGTGTGGGCTGGAGCTAAGTGTAACTCCAGCAGAGAAAGTGCAAGTTGAACGGTGCCAGGCTAGGAGCCCTGGTACCTTGGCTAGGAGGCAGACGGTGGTCTCCGTCAGCAGGAGACGGGAAGACGACTCGGCAGAACCGAGGTGGACTGGGACAGGGTTGTAGCTCACCGGTACCGACACAGGGAACCGACCCGGAAACCGGAGCACAAAGGGGGGTACTCGGACCCTGAAGCCAGGACCGGAAACCAGTGGCCTGGTTAATTAACCGATTGAGGCCAGTACTAGGAGGTCCTGTCCCACCCAAAGTCCCTCATAGAAGACAACAGCCCACCGATAGGGATAGGAGGTCACCACCAGGGCCCATAGATCCCACGGGCCAGCGTCTGCGGGCACGGCTCCTCAGGCCACATCCAGCCGGGAGCTGACTCCTGAGTTCCAGACTAGGAAGTCCACCTACACAAAGTCAGTGCAGAGCAAAAGGATAGAGACCACCAGCCCCGGTGGGGGAACCGAATGCAACCGGCTGTGGCGCCGGCCACCAGCACCTTGGTTTACCAGAGACTAGTGTGATTTATTGACTGAGTAATTAAACATCCCCTTGCCGTCGCTACACCCTGCACAAAGACACTGGGACCCAGGGCAACCATCCCTACCCACGGAAGGGTCAACATCCAGCTGCCACTACATCTCCCCCGGATGCCCCATAACCGCAGCGGTGGTGTCCCAACTCACCACACACCGTGGGTGGCGTCACGAACTTAATACGGCCTAGCCCGTACATCTACGTCCCCCCCCCATTTTATTCGGCGTGTCCATGAGACCCTCAAGCGACCCCCTTAGGAGGTCCGGATCCGAGCAGCGGCGGCTGCTGGCACGGGGGCGGCACACTAAAACATTATGTTTTCATGATTTTTTTTTAGTGTTTCTTAAAACCAGAAAGTCGCCATTTGAAATTACTTTAGTTTTGTGCCATGTCTGTGATCCGCTTTTTTTAACCCCTTCACGACCTTGGATGGATAGATCCGTCATGGTGCCCTGGTACTTAAAGACCCATGACGGATCTATCTGTCATGGCGAAATCGCGGCACCGGAGCCCCGGTGACTGCGATCGGTTCACACAAACCGCAGATTCGGGAAGGAGGGGACCTGTGCCTGACCTCAGGAGGGGTGGTGCCTCCTCCCCAGACCTATGGAGGCTGTGATTGGCTGACGAACGCCGCTCAGCCAATCACAGCCACAGTAATGTTTCAGCCATTGAAAGTGGCTGAAACACTGAAATCCAGCCATGGTCAGTGCAGCTATAGCCCTGACCATTGGCTGGAGTTGGGTGACTTCAGCTGGATCACCCTCCCCCTGCTCCAGCAGCTCGGATTGGAGAGACCGGCCTTGTGACCGATCTCTCCAATCACCATGGACCTGTTGCAGGTGACCACCCCCCTCAGCTTCACTTCTCGGTACTGGAGCACACATTCTCGGTCATGGAGCATGCCAGTACAGTGAGTGTATACAGTGCAATGGCAGGGCGACAAGCTCCGGTCCCATGCTGTTATGTGACCGAAGCATGGGACCCGGAAGTTGCCGCGCTGCCATTGTACTGTATCAAATGGGCGAAAAGCCTCCTGATCTGCCGCCGCCGGCCTCCACCATCTGCCACCGCTTTCCCCAATCTGCTGCCCGCACCCCACCTCTCACCCCCATGATCGGCTGCCCACCCCCTCCCCCTCGTGATCGGCTCCTCACCCTCTCCCCCTTGTGATCGGCTGCCCGTTCCCTCCCCCTCGTGATTGGCTGCCCGCCCCCTCACCTCCGTGATGTGCTGCCAGCCCCCTCCCCCTCACCCCCATGATCGGCTGCCCTCCCCCTCACCCCCGTGATGTGTGCTCCCTCTCCCACCTCTCACCCTCCCCGATCTGCTGCCTCCTTCATCTCCTGTGATCCTGCTTCCTAGATCCTTCCTGTAAGGTAACTATCCCCAATCTCACCTCCCACTCCCACCCCCCTATTTCCCCCTTCCACCCCATCCTCCACTTCCCCCCATCCTCCGCCGCTCCTGCATCCACTGCACCCTCTCCCATCCGCCACCACCCTATCCCAACCGCCGCCGTCTCACATTCACAGATGCTCCCTTTATATGCCGCTGCCACCCCATCTGCTGCCCCCCATCTGCTGCTCCCGCATCTGCTGCCTCCCCCCCATCTGCCGCTGTTCTGATCCATCCTGTAAGTATTGTTCGTGGCTCTTTTCTAACTATCCCCAATCGCATCTCCCACTCCCTCTCCCCTCCCCTTCCCCCCCCACCTGCCTGCCGCCAAGTGCTGATCAGCTACGTGATTGGCTGATCAGGTACGTAGTTGTTGCTCGAGTTTTTGCTTTTTTTGTGCACCCCAAATAAAAAAAAAAAAAAAAAAAAAAAAAGGACAAAACTTGAACAATTAGGTACCTGATCAGCAATCGTCCTGCAGTCGTACTCTACTTTGGACAGGACTTCTTTTTTCCCATCCCACCTAGTCCCCCCCCCCCCTTTTTTTCAGAACATCCATGTGTGCGTCCTAATTTTTTTTTTATGCCATGGGGGTCTAGTTTCCAAAATGGGGTCACATGTGGGGGAGCTCTGCTGTTTTGGCACCTCAGGGGGTCTCCAAACACAACATGGAATATGCTAATTATCCCAGACAATTTTGCGTTTGAAAAGTCAAATGACGCTCCTTGCATTCCGAGCCCTGTTGTGCACCCAAACATTTGATTTCCACCACATATGACATATCTGTGTACTCAGGTGAAATTTCACCATACATTTTATGATGCAATTTTTCCTAATACCCTTGTGAAAAAAAAGCTACGTGGTTGAAGTAACAATTTTGTGGTAAAAATGTTTTTTTTTTTATTTTCACGGCTCAACTCTATTAACTTTTGTGAAGCCCCCAGAGGTTCAAAGTGCTCAATAAACATCTAGATAAATTCCATGAGGGGTCTAGTTTCCAAAATGGGGTCACATGTGGGGGAGTTCCACTGTTTCGGCACCTCAGGGGCTCTCCAAACGCAAAATGGTGCGGCTTACGATTCCAGCTAATTTTCTGTTCAAAAAGTCAAATGACGCTCCTTCCCTTCCAAGTCCTGCCGTGCGCCCAAACAGTGTTTTTTCGCCACATATGAGGTATCTGCGTGCTCAGAAGACATTGCCCAACAAATTTTGGGGGTTCATTTAATCCTGCTACCCTTGTGAAATGCAATATTTGAGGCTAAATTAACATTTTTGTTGCAAAAAGTAAAATGTTAATTATTTCCTTCCACATTGCTTTAGTTACTGTGAAGCACCTGAAGGGTTAATAACCTTCTTTAATGTGGTTTTGAGTAGCCTGAGGGGTGCAGTTTTTGGAATGGTGTCACTTTTAGGTGTTTTGTGTCATGTAGACCCTTTCAGCAAGTTAATGAAAAAATTCAAATTCAAGTACTTCCCTCAAACTGATGCTGTGCTCATACCGGTGCTTTACCCAGCTCTTCACGAATTCCCTGATGCGGTGGCAATCGGGATAATAAGGGGTTAATAACAGCGCACAGCTGCTACTAAGTCCTAGGTTAGTGATGGCAGGCGTCTATGACACCCCATCACTAATCTGTAAGTGGAAGTAAACAAACACAAACAGAGAAAAATCCTTTATTTATTTTATAATAAAATACAAAAATCCACCCTTTTTCACCACTTTATTAACCCCAACACACTCCTGCAGGTCCGATCCACACGAGATCCCACGGCAATGCAGCCCTGCTACATCTAAGTCACAGTGAGCGGCCATAGAACATGACCGCACACTAAGTGCAGAGAATAAATGAGCTGCGCAATGAACGGTGACGTCACTCAGGTCATTTGCAGTTACAGCTGGAGGTTCCCACGGTCTGTCACCTGTGATCGCAGGTAACCTGACCTCAGGTGAGGTCACAGAGTTCCCAGACCTGCATCTCCTGGCAGAAAACCACAGTTTTTTTGCCAAGTTACCAAGAGATGCAGATTTGGTCATGAAACTTTTACACAATTTTCTTGCGCCTAATGTACACCTCCTGGCAAAATAACTCGGGGTTCTTTTTTTCCGCATTTTTTGCCACGGCTTTTTTCCCAAGTTTTCTGTCAGGGTGTGCAAATTAGATGCCGAAATAGTCTGCACCAGATTTCACTAACAAATTTGCACCTCCTGGCAGGAAAAAAAAACTTTTTTTTTTTATTTTTTTTTGCATATTTGGGCCAAGGGATGCAAATTTGGTGATTAAACGTTTACACCATATTCCTGCACCCAATCTACACCTCCTTGCAAAAAACAAAATGCATCACTACCGCATGCGGTATGATGTGGCTTTTTGCCAGGAGGTGTAGATTGTGTGCAGGAATGTGGTGTAAAAAATTCAGCATTAAATTTGCATCTCTTGGCCAAAAAATGCAAAAAAAAATACCAAACATTTTTTTTCTGCCAAGATGTGCAAATTTGGTGCTGAAATCTGGTGCAGACTACTTCAGCACCAAATATGCACCTCCTGGCAGAATACCGCGGGAAAGAATTGTGTAAAACAAAACACGTCTTTTTTCGCCAGGAGGTGTAAATTGGGGGCAGGAATATGGTGTAAAATTTTCAGCATCAAATCTACATCTCTTGGCAAACCCCATCATCCCCGCTCCTCCTGCGGTTTTCTGCCAGGAGATGCAGGTTTCACCTGAGGTGAGGTCACTGACTTTACGGAGGTCACCCTGAGGTCAGGTTACCTGCTGTTACATGAGGAGGACTGTGAGAATCTCCAGCTGTGACCGCAAATAACCTGAGTGACGTCATTGCTCATCGCGGCTCAGTCATTGTCTGTTTGCATTCACAGCGAGCAGTCATGTTCTATGGCGCGCACTGTGAGATTCAGATGTAGCAGAGGTGAATCACCGTGGGATCTCGTGTGGATTACTTCGGACCTACAGGTGTGTTTGGGGGATAATAAAGAAGTGAAAGAGGGTGTTTGTCTTTTATTCCAAATAAAGGATTTTTTCAGTGTCAGATTAGTGATGCGGGTGTCAGATGCCTGCCATCACTAATCTAGGGTTTAGTAGCAGCTGTGGGCTGTTATTAACC
Organism: Anomaloglossus baeobatrachus; assembly: GCF_048569485.1. Classification (NCBI taxonomy): domain Eukaryota; kingdom Metazoa; phylum Chordata; class Amphibia; order Anura; family Aromobatidae; genus Anomaloglossus; species Anomaloglossus baeobatrachus. The sequence goes on from NC_134354.1 coordinate 607,802,603, forward strand.
CCTCATTACCCGGACTGCCACCGAACCTGGGCAATGGTAAGAGTCGGTATAGCGCCGAGCATGTCGCATCTAATGGATGCGACAATTACGGGTGGCTGGAGGCTGATATTTTAAGCAGGGTCTCCCCAGCCTGATAATACCAGCCCCCAGATGGCTTTATCATGGCTGAGTATGAAAATTTGGGGGGACTGCACATAGTTTTCTTTAATTAATTATTTAATTAAATAATTGAGAAAGAACAAATGCCGCATGCGGTTACTCTTCTTTTGACACACAGCCAAAATAAGTGCAGGACTGGGTTGACAGCCTGTAGCCATGAGCTTTAGCTGTGCTGTGTATCAGAATACCGGGGAACCCTGCTCCAATTGTTTTATTTATATATTTGTATACCTCGGTACTGACCCGTATACAGTGCCTATCAGTGATTGCAGTCAGATACTGTTACACAGGCTGGGGGCGCATCTGACTGCAACCAATCACAGACGAAAGGACGGCTGGTGGGCAGGGAAAGCCGTGCGTGTTTGCGATGAGCCTAATGCACGGCTCAGGAAGTGAATGCGCTATCTGAAAGCGGTTTGCTGCAATTACACGGAGTCTTGGTAAGTATGAAGCACTTGCTTCATTCTTTTTTCTCCTTTTTACCTTTATACTTTTTTTTTTTTTTTTTTATTTTCCCAGTGCAGAATCCAGATCAAATAACCAGGCATCTTTGAAACCGCGTAGATCCGGACTTTTACACTCAGGGTCAACCCAGCCCTAGTTAAACCGTTTTCAAATGTCAGGTCTCAAAAGAAAAAAAAAATATCCGCCCTCCTCCCGTAAATGCTCTGTTTATGGCTGGCAGTACGTGGGCAGAGAGATGAACTGCCCAATCATTGACTTCCATTATACTCGTTACTCGAGTTGAGCCCTTCCAAAGTATCTAGCCTGCTCGGCTCGAGGACCGAATACCCCAGCATTTTAGTGCTCCCCCACCTCTAGTATTTACCTCTCACTGTGCGGAGTGCTCCTCACTTCTTTCCTTCCCACTCCCCTATATACCAGTAGATGTAACAGACGCAAAAAAAGGCATTTTCCTTTCTTCAATTGGTAAAAAATAAATTTGAAAAACAATAAATTTGCTTGTGTTGCCATTTTTGGAGAACTGTGACGTTTTCATTTTTCAGTCGATGGTGCTGTGTGAAGGCTTGCTTTTTGCATGGCAAGCTGAAAACTTTCTTGATATAAACATACACATAGCAGCCCCATGTATTGCCGCCCAAACGACAGCAAAGATCACAAATAGCGAGAGCTTGTGATGTCAGGCTTAGACCCATAGGCCCCAAACTAATGTATACCATAGAAAAAGGCCACATCTCGGCACTACAGTTACTAGATAAATATATCCTCTTGTCCATTGCAAAAAAACTAAATTTTTATTCATACTATTTAGTGGTAGATACATTTTGATTTCTTATTGCAATTTTTGCTACGTGATTTTTCTGAATTGTGCAGGACATGCAGACACAGATTAAAGATCCAATATATACTGTCAAAATGTTTAATTATTGCATCCATTTATGATAGAAATGTATGAGGCATACAAAAGGACAGTGGTCAAAAGTGGTGCCGTCTGCAGAAAGGAAAGCAAATTAAAAGGGATACTTACATTGAGAGCAATGAGGATAATTGCACTTCTAGACAGTTTATCTGAGGACCCTTTACAAGCTTCAAATCCCTCTTCAGAAAGATGCCTGTTGTAAAAAACAAAAAAATACTTTATTAGAAGGTCCATATCCGAGTAACCTGTGCACTGCCAAGAGCATATGTATAAGGTAATTAAATGTCATGGTAGGAATATAAGATCTAGAGATCAGATCTTGAGATCACACATTATAGCCCAATATATCTGAAGGTAAAGTGGAAAGGACAAGTACTAAAATCTTATGGGCCGCAGCTTACGTCCTTCCACTTCATTCACGAAGAACTGGTCAAATCCAAATAGGAGGCTCTGGTGGCAAAAAGCCCACATATCAACAATCCAGAATTACTCCTCTATAAAATCACTTGTAAGGCCACATCTGGAATAAGAGTAAAGGACAAGGATCTAAAATAAAAATAATAATACTATTATCACCCCTCGTCTCTGATTAAAAAGTAGCATATAGATCTGTAATACATGTTGTCCGGTATGCAATTTCAGAGATATTGGGTAACTTTTTAACTGTGTTAGTTTTTCATGTATTTTTAATCTTTTTTCTGTCTATCTGTATTTTTATTTTAGATCCTTGTCCTTTATGCTGTTTTAAATCTTTGGTTCGTTTGAGACTGACGTGAACTTTGAATTTGCCCTTTGGAACACTCCAAAAAAACAGCCCTGCATTGTTGATATCTGTGCCATTTAATCAGCAGTCTCTATGTTGATAGCAATAAGAAATGCATTTTACTGTATAATATATGATATTCTCTCTAAATATTCACCTAACAATCAATCTGTAATAGCAAACAATAACCTACTTTATCCATGAATGCTTATTAATCTATGATAAGCTATAATAGCCACTAATGATATTTACACAATGTCAGTGAGCGAGGAGCGCATAACCTTGTGCTGGTCTTCCAGGAAGTACAGTGCTCCGGCGCAGCAGGGGTAGACGTGCTGCCCCATCGCTTAGCGACGGGGGACGTGTCTCTCCGACGGTCCTGAGCCTGGAACTTCCATTATTGGAACACAGCACAATGCGCATGCGCCACTAATCCGCTCACATGATTGCTCTGTTTAGTTCTTTCCGCACCACGTGTGCGCTCCACTCGCTGACGCCAGTGGAGCGCAGGACGCATCTGCGCTGACAATTGGTTGCCAATGGTCTGATGGATATGTTTAAGTCCTCTCAGCACCACGTGTGCGCTCCACTCGCTGATACCAGTGGAACGCAGGATTTATCTGCGCTGGTAATTGGCCGTAGATACTTTCACAAATATGCCAAGTTATTTTTACACCACGTGTGCGCTCCACTCACTTACGTCAGTGGAACGCAATATTTATCAATGCTGCTAATTGGCTGCCAATGTTTTGTCAGCCTAATGCAATTACATCATGTCCTTATTTGGAGTTGTCTCAATGTTCTAAATTGTTACAGCTGCTCTGATAGACACGTGTTCTTTGTGTTTGACTATGATTGGCTGTTTAGCCTTTTATATACCTACGTGTTAAATATTCTAACCACATCTCCTGATGAAGATATCATTGTTGAAACATATGTTGAGGTGACCAGACGTGGCAGGACTACTCTCCGTGTAAGTTGCTTTAACCCTTTCATAGGACAAGTGTCATTTTATACTTGCAGTGTGATATATGCAATGGCTATCTTTATGCACTATGCTAAATATACTACATCTATAGAGCAGTAATATTAAGCCTTGCATACTTTAACCTGCAATATATAATCATACAAGTTGAGCACTGGTTGTGTACTTGTTATATAGCACAGTAATTTAAACACCGCATTCTATTTATAAGTATATGTGCTATAATAACCTTTTATATTCTTGTATGACTACATATTTCCAATTTAATGATTTGTATCATCACGATCTGTCCCTAGATTTACATAAAATTGGGTTGCAAACTTAGGCTCATTGACCTATCCTTGCACACTAATACAATTATTGTGCCATATTGGTATGCCATACATGGTCATGGCCGTATCCTTGAAGAATTAGCCTGCCACCTACTGGTGTCTAGCAGTACTGTATCTGTCTTTTATTATGTCTATGGTTGTATTTTGTATATCAAATTCTTCTAATAAAGTATCCAACATTTTTAGCCAAATACTGCTTGAGAAATTATTTATGTGATATATGCTGTACAAGTTTATAGGCTATTGCTTTTGAATGAGAGGCATTTGTACTCATGTACTTAACCTTTGTATGTTCAATATACAAAAGTGTACGCAATATCATACCTTTCCTTTAAGTTTGTATTTCATATTAACCTTTATAATAAAATGACTTAATTGCCTTCTTTAAAGCCGTATCTGAACCTTAGTGTTAAAAATATAGCAAAACAGGTATATGTTTCTTAGTATGTCACTTGTATGATTCTGTAATATGAGCTTTTTAAATTAATAATTATTATCCGTGAATAGTTTTTAGGGACCTATTTAAAGCCTAGTTTTAGTGTAATAAGGTGCCCAAAATGATTTATAGATACCGTAGGGAATACAATGTGAAGAAGAGACCCACAAACAAGTTAGGGGTTAGGGTCCACTTACATGGATCGCCCAGCGACACTAAATCACCGATCAGTAAACGTATACCCATCGGCAGGCGTTTAGTATCCCAATTAAATAGTCAGGCCAAAAGTAAGTGATGTGCACTGATGAGCTGTAACAGATGGCTTGGGGCGCACAGGCTGCAATGGTTTTCGGCAGTACGAGTTCTATTCACACAAAGCGATGCACCGCAGATAACAATTATGCTTTACACTGCACAAAGGATCATTTCACTCAAAGAGCAAGTGTTTAGCTCTTCCATTAGGTGATCAGTCTGTTTACACTGCAAGATGATTGTGATGAGAGAGTATATGCAGCATTAACTGTTGTTTGATCCATTCATTAAGGAGTCTCAGTGGGAAGTGACGTCTAGTGGTCAGTACCCCACTATCCCATCCCCTGTGGAATGCCACTTTTAATGCACTGAGTAATAGGAAGGAGGTGGGAAATACATTGAGAGAAGATTATTTAATATGGAGAGGTCTGAGATATACCCATTACCACACATTGGTTTTAAAAGAGGAGTTTCAGTTTAGTGTAGAGAGAATCTCAGTGCCTCGATTAAGTGTGAAGTAAAGGTAAGTAAGGACTCCCACACACAGACTAATGTGGGCCAAACCACGGATATCAACAGGCTCAGATGACCCTGTTTATAAGGAAAAAGGACAGAAGACGTGTTCACACCACGCTGCTGCTGAAGACTTTACAAAGAAAGATCCAGGAGACATCAGTGGAACTAAGTTTTTATTCAATGAATTTCAAAGCCATTACAAGCGTCTTCTTCAGGAAAGTTACAACAGTGACCGTAAGTGATCTATGGAGTTCTCAAAATCAAGCTCCATAGGAATAGATAGGCGTCATGGGACATTACACCATAGGATTAAGTGAGAATTTTGAGGATTTCTGTTTCATTAATAAATTGGTGAATGAGGTAGTGTGGGGGAGTCTTTTTTCAAATAAACTATTTTTTTCGTGTGTGTTTACGTCTATACTTGCTGGGTAAGTAATCAGGGTGTCTGGTAGACACCTCTCCATTTCTAACCACTGGGCTTAATGGCAGCTGTCAATTCACAACTGACATCAACCCCAATTGCCAACACACCAGGGCAATTGGGAAGAGGCAGGCAAAGAGCATCAGAATTGACACATCTAATGGATGCTCCACTCCTGGGGTGGCTACGGGCTGCTATTTTTAAGCTGGAAAGGGCCAAATAACCATTGGCTCCAGGCATGCTATACCAACCCCCCAGCTGTCTACTTCCCCCTTGTTGGTTATCAAAAATAAGGTCAGCCTACGCAGTTTCCAAAAATAAAAAAAATAATTTAAAAAAAAAAACAAACAAAAAAAATACAGCATGGGATCCCTTCTATATTTGCTAACCAGCCAAGACAAAGCAGACAGCTGAGGGCTGCAGCCTGTAGATGTCTGTTTTAACTGGTGAGGGTTTTCAAAAATAGGTGGGACCCAAAGTATTTTTTTTTTGTTATTTATTTATTGATCACAGCAGCGTACATGCATCTTCCCCATGCAAAAAAGTTTGTTGACTGGCGTGCAGCTTTTCAACAAACTTTATTGGCATACGAACAGCACCCCAACTCCGAACTTGGACACAGGCTTTTTCTTTTTAAAAGTTTGTGTTAGAGTTCGAGACCCAGACACCCGGTGTACGGTACGAACCCTGAACTTTACCGTTCATGTTTGTTCATCCCTACTCCTGAGCTCACATCATACATGCAGACCTGACATTGGATATAACAGTCACCTAAGCCAATGAGGAGATAGCGTTGTGTCTCAGACCACCACAGACACCTTTTAGACACTACAATTAAACTGTAGTTACAAACCTGTGCTCTAAAGGAGAAGAGCTAAAAAGCAACCAAACCGCAAGATGTGAGGGAAAATAAACTGCTTGAAAGCAGCAACTATAGATACTGGTCATATTTGTAAGCACTTGCTTACCAACAATCATCAAAGCATTAAAAGAAAAAAATTATATTGTCTCACATATTCTATCAAGACATGACAGCAACAACAGTCATTTCAGACCACAATGTAAAAAAAAAGAAAAAATCTAAAAAACAGATCTCAATCCAATGACAAAGAAAAAAAACGTACAAAAAGCTGTCAACACCTAGTAATGAAACACACCACACCTCACTGGAAGCCATCATCCCCGGCTCTCAAATGTATCATTTTCTCTTTTACAAAAGCAGGAGAAAAAAAGAAGAAGACAATAAGCGAAGTTTGGTTTTAAGGTGTAATAAAATCTTGGGATGAGCTGCAATTCACTTGTCCTAAACCTAGATTACAGCTCACAGACACGCTTTATAAAGCAGGACTATTACAAGGTAAGGTCCCAAGTCGTGAAACCTTTCGTCTCTCAGCTCTTTATACTTTTCTACCTTTGTTTCAACTACTACACAAACCAAATCTGTGACCTGTCAGCCTGTCCGTAGAGCGGACTGTATCTGGGATGGGGGAACTTGTTCTGTCGTATTGTTAGATTTTACTATATTGGGAATCTACACAATAATGGGGCATCTAGTGGTCGCATTTTCTTTTGTTGCATGCGTCATAAAAAAAGAAAAAAAAATATACATTAATGCAGCATATTGCTCCAAATAAGAAATCTGCGTTTAGATGCACCCATTAAAGGGGGGATGTGGGACTTAAAGAGAACCTTTTCACCAGGTCAAAATTGAACAGCGTTTCCTATTCTCCTGAGTAGCCTTTACGCTTTAAATTCCAGCATAGTTACAGAGATGTGGGCCTTATTGATTAGCACCAATTTTACGGTCTTTACAAGGGGGCGACTTGACCTTTTAAGGTTTGGGTTTTTTTTTCATGTTTTTAACTTTTCTTTTTCTTACATTTTGTATTGATATTACTAGTCTCCTTAGGGGACTTGAAGCCTTTGCAGTCCGATTGCTTCTACAGTTCAGAGCGATGCTTCAGCACCCCTCTGATCAGCAGAGATGTTAATCTCCTATGAATGCCGGCTGAGGAACTTTGTCATGACAGCGACAGGGGTCATCAGCTGACTCCCGGCTGTAACGACCATTGGCGCCCCGAGATCGCGGTGGGAATGATGTAATCCCTGCTGGTGCGTGCTCTAACGCACTGTCAGAATTTGACAGCGCGAGCTAACTAGTTAACAGGCACGAGTAGATCTCCGATCCACCCATGCCTTGTAGATGCACATATCGGCTGACCAAATCAGCAGACATCTGCAGGGAATAATGCGACAATAAAGGACATACCAGACCAAGGAGATGTAGGTACGTCCTTGGTTGTAAAGGTTTTAAATTATAAAAAAAACAAAAAAAAAAAAAAACACAACACGGTACTCCGGGGAACAGCAAAAATAACAGGATTGCAAAAACAGAAGACATTTTATTAGATTAAAAGTGGCCTAACAGCTGATGACTTATGGGTAGGATAAAATAGGACATCAATAAAATACTGGTGGTGGTCAAACACTCGCCGGCCTCACTGATCAGCTGCAATCTGATCCCATACAATCCCATACATAGCTTAGAGGCAACTGCTGAGTAAAGTCGTCCATTTACTGTAATGGGAGCAAAGTGCAGAACTCTGGAGAGGCCACTGAGCAATGTACAGGGCTGCAGCCACAATTCATTTATATATGCCCACTTTCATCAGATTTCAGCAGATCAATGGGGGTGCCAGGTGTCGGACCCTCATCAAGCTCATACTCATGACCTACGCTATATATAGTTCATCAATTTATTAAGTCCCAGACAGCTCTTTTAATAATCAGAGACCTGTGTTATTTGCCGATGAACAGTATTGGCCCTGTCTGGTGGATGACTATTAAATAGATGTAAAATGTTTGGTGTTCATACTGAACACGGACTGTACAAAAAAAATCATTGTTAGAGTTTGGTTGCTTTTACGCATGTAAATTCCTGGAGTGAGCATCGCTGTGCTCTGGTACGCTGGGTGCTTGGCTCAGTGTCAGCCGATGGCCGTGTCTGAATGGCTCTCACTGGGGGTAACAACAGTGCTATCAGATGTAGTGTGTTGCCCACCAAAAAAAAAACAAACCCTGCTCACCCACCTTCCCCCAGAAGTGTTCTGTTTATGGTTGGCTGTATGTAGCAGAGAGCCAAACTGTCCAGTCTGTGATTTCAAATGAGGTTCAGGTCAGGTCCGGGGCTGAACCTGGCAAACCTGAACTTCATTGGGTCCGCTCATCTCTACTCCTAAATCCTATGTACTTCACACTGCGGGAGACATGGCATTACACTGCTAGCTTTTACCTTCACACTTCATATGTGCAAACAGTTGTGGCTTCTATTATAATATTGTGATGAATTGCAAATTATCTGTGAAATATTCTAATACAGTCTAAAACCTTCTATGTAATTCTGTAACCCCCATCTTTTTCTCCATAATGATCTTCAATGCAGATTCAAAACCACATCAGAGTGCAGCTTTTCAGTATGGAGGGTCTCCTGACCCCTTATTATTATCCATTATTTAGTATATATGTCTTCTTTGTTGGCCCTTTAATGCAGGCTGATGGATATCACTGTTGTGCAATCCTTTGCCCTTGGTGATGTTTTTGACGGATTACACTGGGAACAATTTGAAAAAAAAATTCTGTTGAGTTAGGTTTTTGAGCTGATTTATACTAAAATTGGCATGCTGATTCCAAAAATGTAGACAGTTTTTTTCTATCACGTCAAGTTTTTCCTCCTCAACTTACCTGCCATAGAAGCACAATGGCACTGATTTCTGTAATAAGACTTGTTATCTGAGTGCAATTCGACTCATATAGAGCTACAAGGCAACTTGTAAGAGTAGTCACAACTGAGACAGTGTGGTGAGAGGTGTGTGCAGCTCCCAATACATCATAATTATCAATAACTTTACACACAAAAATGTATCATAGTAGGAATAAATAGGATTTGTGATCGCTTTTCTCTTTACATTGGGCGCTTAGTTGTAATTTATATATCTTATGATTTTTTTCTTTGTTAGTTTTCAAAGCTTGTAACTTTCCATCTCAGTGTTTTATTTACTTATTTACATATTTCCTTTGTTTCAGATCATGTCTGCTCCTTCTTCCTCTCGTCGTAAATGCCTAAACAACCCTGACTCCTTCTGCTATATTTGTGGTGTTTTCACCATTCCAGTTCAAAGGGCAAACATCAGTGCATTTGTCAAACAAGCATATTTTGCATATTTTAAAGTAAAACTCGGTGATCAAGATAATCCATATAGTGTGCAAGCAGTGTGTCGAGAGTTTACGGATGTGGACCAAAGGAACACGTGAAAAGTTGGCATTTGGTATCCCCATGGTGTGGAGAGAGCAAAAAAGTCATTCCACAGACTGTTACTTCTGTTTAGTGAAAACATCAGGATTTAACAGGAAAACTAAAAGTAAAATAGAATATCCAAATCTACCGTCAGCTATCAGACCAATGCCTCATTCAGCTGAAATTCCAGTGCCAGTTTTGGAACAGCTACCATCTCTAGAAGTTCTGAGTGATGTTGACGAACACTGTGACAGCAATGATGCAGAATTTGAAATTCACAAGGATTCAGTTCGTAAGGGATTTGATCAGCACGAGTTAAATGATTTAGCACGTGAATTGGGCTTATCAAAAAAAGCTTCAGAATTACTAGCAGCAAGGCTGAATGAGAAACAGTTACTTAAACAAGGAGCGAAGGTATCATACTTTCGTACTAGAGAAAGTACATTTCTGCAGTACTTTCGGTGTGACAGCGGTTTTGTGATTTGCCATAATATTCCTGGTTTACTACAAGAATTAGGGCTTTCAATGTACAATCCAAATGAATGGCGACTGTTTATTGATAGCTCAAAGCGGAGTCTTAAGTGTGTCCTTCTACACATTGGCAATTTATTTGGTGCAGTCCCTATTGGGCATTCTGTCTCTCTTCGTGAAGAACATGGAGATGTAAAGAGAGTTATTGAGTTATTAAAATATGACACACACAATTGGATCATCTGTGTTGACCTTAAAATGGTTTGCTTCCTTCTTGGTCAGCAACGTGGGTACACAAAGTATCCCTGCTTTCTCTGTATGTGGGATAGCAGAGCTCGAGAAAAGCATTGGGTTGAGTCGAATTGGCCTCCAAGATCTGGTCTTAAACCTGGAGATCCTAACATTCTACATCAGCCATTTGTTGACAGGAAGAATATACTATTCCCACCTCTTCACATAAAACTAGGCCTCATGAAGCAATTTGTAAAAGCATTGCCAACTGACGGCGACTGTTTTAAGTACATCATGTTGGCACTTCCTGGACTGTCCATTGAAAAAAATCAAGGCTGGTGTGTTTGATGGTCCACAAATTCGACAGCTCATCAAAGATGAACATTTCACCGGGACTATGTCAGATCTTGAGAAGAATGCTTGGTTATCATTCAAAGACGTCGTCAAGAACTTTCTTGGAAATACACGTGCAAGTAATTGCAAAGAAATTGTTCAGAAACTATTGAAGAGCTACAAAGCGCTTGGTTGCAACATGAGAATTAAACTACATTTTCTGCATTGCCATCTTGCCAACTTTCCGGAAAATCTTGGTGCTGTTAGCGATGACCAAGGTGAACGATTTCACCAAGATTTGAAGGTTATGGAAGACCGTTACCAGGGTAGATGGGATGTACATATGATGGCTGACTATTGCTGGAGCATCAAACGTGATTGTCCTCAAGTTAAACACTCCAGGAAAAGCTATAAATGTACATTTTTACCTTAAATACTTGCATGCATATATATCTCCTTTGTAAAAAACATGATAGTGTTAAAAAACATTTGTCATGCCTATTTCTTATATATTTCATTTTTTGTTCATATTTGTACTATAAAACAAAAAAAAAACTTTTTAGGTACAGTAGTTTACATATTTTTGAGAAGACAAAAATCCTATAGTTCAAAAACTTGACGTGATAGAGAAAAACTGAGATAATTTCTGGATTCAGCATCCAAAAATTACCGTAATTAAGAACAGTTGTCTAACCTAACTCCTAAAAAATTGCGTTCCCCAATGTTATATTTCGCACTCTATGTAAGCTTCTATATACTGGGCTTATACAGTGCCTCCCTATTTTTTATTCTCGGTGTGTGAACTGTTGGATCTGAATTTGAAGGTAAAATACTGTGTTCCCTTTGGTGTATTAGATGCACATCACGCTAGCCACATTATAGCCATTTATACAAACTGTAGTTACTATTATTGCCATAAATCAGCAAATTAAAAATAATCCATGCTGTTCAAAACGGAAAAAAAAAATATATTAAGAAAAAGGAAGACAAAACGATCCGGAAAATGTGTAATGCTTGCCATTTACATTTTCATTAGCACATTAACACTTTAAATACTACTCCGTGAAGAATGCAAACCATTTAACACCTAAGGCGCAGACAGATGCTTTACAGCTAATACTGCTAATTGGTCAGGAATATCTCTCCATCAAAGGCAGAAATAAGACTATTTCTACTAAAATTTGATCTCACAGCAAAAGTGAAACAAAATGTGCAAGATGGCTTGAAATGTGATGGTCAGTACATATTATTGTCACATATATAGTTAAGAACTAATTACCATGTAGTCAGAGCAATTCTGGTTAGCTTGCTTTGTTACAAGCACAAATGCAAATCTGGGAAGACAACTTTTTTTGGCCATACATTGTTTAGTTGCCAATCACCATAAAATGGTTTAGTTAGAACAAAGACGAATTTTGGCTAAGGAACATGAGAACACCCAAAGGAGCAACGCGAGAACACCCACAGGAAGAACGCGAGAATACCCACAGGAAGAACACGAGAACACCCACAGGAGCGACGCGAGAACACCCACAGGAAGAACGCGAGAACACCCACAGGAGCGACGCGAGAACACCCACAGGAGCGACGCGAGAACACCCACAGGAACACCACCCATAGGGGGAACATGAGACCACCGAGAGGATCCTCATTCTTCACACAGATGAAAGCCAATGTCCACTAAGCATGTATCTGAATGCTTGCTCATGGAGTGATTTGGAGAGGACCTGTCATCAAATCCCAACTGCCCAGTTTTTGCTCTTATTTTATTCTCAGTTCTCCCCAAATTAACCTTGTTTGGGTGTTTTTTTTTTGCTTTTAAATCCACCATATGTCTCAAAGTTATGGGTGTTTTATTACGTGCTAATTTTTATGGTCGTTACTAGTACTGAGCGGCACAACCATGCTCGGAATATCTTGAAAAATGCTCGAGTCCTCCATTGACTAACATTATACTCTGTATATGAGTCAAGCCCGTGTGAGCGTCCGACTGCTCGTTAAGGGTACCAGAAAAACTCGGAAAATTGGAAGACAAAAGGAGCTCAAATAGGATATTATCCGGAAGGTAGATATCAGATATACCACTGTAAAGGCTCACCTGAAAGAGTTGTGAGAGTGACAACCACTATTTTCGTATGGAACCACGACTGCTGCAGCCCCACGAGGAAGCAATTGAGGCAGTAGAGAATGTTTTTAACGCTGCTCTGTCGTGTGCAAGAAACATCCAGGAATTTTCTACACATTTTGGAGAATCTCTCTCCTTCTTCAGGAAAAATCCCATACAGAAAGTAAGCACACCAAGGGTATAAATAGATGTCTCATACAAAAGTATCAGCATATATTATATATATATATATATATATATATATATATATATATATATATATATATATATATATATATATAATAATAATAATAATTTTATTCATTTATATAGCGCTATTAATTCCACAGCGCTTTACATACATTTGCAACACTGTCCCCATTGGGGCTCACAATCTAGAGTCCCTATCTGTATGTCTTTGGAGTGTGGGAGGAAACCGGAGTACCCGGAGGAAACCCACGCAAACACGGGGAGAACATACAAACTCCTTGCAGATGGTGTCCTTGGTGGGATTTGAACCCAGGACCCCAGCGCTGCAAGGCTGCAGTGCTAACCACTGAGCCACCGTGCCGCCTTATTATATATATATATATATATATATATATATATATATATATATATATATATATATATATATATATATATATATATATATATATATATATATATATATATATATATATATATATATAAAAAAAGCAAATGAATGGTAAAAAATCTTAAATTGAGATCATAAGCAATAAACAAACTGTAGTTTTTAAAAGCATCTTATTCATTTTCTATCTACATCAATGGATCACCTACATTTTGCAATTTTTAACCCCTTCACGACGATGGACGGAAAGATCCGTCATGGTGCCCTGGGCCTTAAAGACCAAGGACGGATCTTTCAGTCATGGCGGAATCGCGGCACCGGAGCCTCCGGTGACTGATCGGTTAACACAAACCGCAGATTTGGGGAGGAGGGGACTTGTACCTGACCTCAGGAGGGGTGGTGCCTCCTCCCCGGACCTACGGAGGCTGTGAATGGCTGATGAACGCCACTCAACCAATCACAGCCACTGTAATGTTCCAGCCATTTAAAAGTGACTGAAACATTGAAATCCAGCCATGGTCAGTGCAGCTGTAGCACTGGCCATTGGCTGGAGCTGGGTGACCTCACTGGATCACCCTCCCCCAGCTCCAGTAGCTCTGATTGGAGAGATCGGCCTTGTGACCGATCTCTCCAATCACAGTGGACCTGTTGCCGGTGACCGCCCCCATCAGCTTCACTTGTCAGTCCCTGCAGCACGCCAGCACAGTGAATGTATACAGTGCAATGGCAGGGCGACAAGCTCCGGTCCCATGCTGTTATGTGACCGGAGCATGGGACCCGGAAGTTGCCGCGCTGCCATTGCACTGTATAAAATCGGCGAAAAGCCTCCCGATCACCCGCCCTCCATCTGCCACAGTGCCACCGCTCCCCCCAATCTGCTGGCCGGCCCCTCCCCCTCATGATCGGTGCCCGCCCCCTCTCCTCTGTTATGTGCTGCGCGCTCCCTCTCCTCCGATATGTGCTGCCCGGCCCCTCCCCCCGTTATGACCTGCACGCTCCCCCCCACCTCCCACCCCCATGATCGGCTACCCGCCCCCTCCCCTGTCACCCCCGTGATGTGTGCTCCCTCCCGTCACCCCCGTGATGTGTGCTCCCTCCCCTGTCACCCCCGTGATGTGTGCTCCCTCCCCTGTCACCCCCGTGATGTGTGCTCCCTCCCGTCACCCCCGTGATGTGTGCTCCCTCCCCTGTCACCCCCGTGATGTGTGCTCCCTCCCGTCACCCCCGTGATGTGCGCTCCCTCACCTCTCACCCCGTGATGTGTCCTCCCTCACCCGTAACCCCCGTGATGTGTGCTCCCTCCCGTCACCCCCATGATGTGTGCTCCCTCACCTGTCACCCGCGTGATCTGCGCTGCGCTCCCTCTTCCACGTCTCACCCTCCCCGATCTGCTGCCTCCTTCATCTCCTGTGATCCTGCTGCCTAGATCCATCCTGTAGGGTAACTATCTCCAATCTCACCTGCCACTCCCCTTCCCTCCCATCCCCCTCCAACCCTCTTCGCCCCATCCTCTGCCGCTCCTGCATCCACTGCGCCCTCTCCCATCTGCCCCCACCCTATCCCAGCCGTCATTCACAGATGCTCCCTTTATATGCCGCTGCCCCCCCATCTGCCGCCCCCCCCCCCCATCTGCCAAAGTTCTGATCCATCCTGTAAGTATTGTTCGGGACTCTTTTCTAACTATCCCCAATCGCATCTCCCACTCCCTCTCCCTGCCCCTCCCCCACCTGCTTACCGCCAAGTGCTGATCAGCTACGTGATTGGCTGATCAGGTACGTAATTGTTGCTCTAGTTTTGCTTTTTTTTGTGCACCCCAAAAAAAAAAAAGACAAAACAAAACTTGAACAATTAGGTACCTGATCAGCAATCGTCCTGCAGTCATACTCGACTTTGGACAGGACTTCTTTTTTCCATCCCACCTAGTCCCCCGCTTTTTTGCAGAACATTTGTGCGTGCGCCCTATTTTATTTTCTATGCCATGGGGGGTCTAGTTTCCAAAATGGGGTCACATGTGGGGGAGCTCCACTGTTTCGGCACCTCAGGGGGTCTCCAAACACAACATGGAATACGCTAATTATCCCAGACAATTTTGCGTTTGAAACATCAAATGACGCTCCTTGAATGCTGAGCCCTGCTGTGCACCCAAACATTTGATTTCCACCACATAAGAGGTGTCTGTGTACTCAGGAGAAATTGCACAATACATTTTATGGTGCAATTTTTCCTGATACCCTTGTGAAAAAAAAGCTACCTGGTTGAAGTAACAATTTTGTGGTAAAAATATTTTTTATTTTCACGGCTCAACTCTATTAACTTTTGTGAAGCCCCCAGATGTTCAAAGTGCTCAATAAACATCTAGATAAATTCCATTAGGTGTCTAGTTTCCAAAATGGGGTCACATGTGGGGGAGCTCCACTGTTTCGGCACCTCACGGGCTCTACAAACGCAACATGGTGCGGCTAACGATTCTAGCTAATTTTCTGTTCAAAAAGTCAAATGACGCTCCTTCCCTTCCGAGTCCTGCCGTGCGCCCAAACAGTGGTTTTTCGCCACATATGAGGTATCTGCGTGCTCAGAAGAAATTGCCCAACAAATTTTGGGGGTTCATTTAATCCTGCTTCCCTTTGGAATATGCAATATTTGAGGCTAAATTAACATTTTTGTTGCAAAAAGTAAAATGTTCATTTTTTCCTTCCACATTGCTTTAGTTACTGTGAAGCACCTGAAGGGTTAATAACTTTCTTGAATGTGGTTTTGCGTAGCCTGAGGGGTGCCGTTCTTGGAATGGTGTCACTTTTGGGTGTTTTGTGTCATGTAGACCTTTCAAAATCGCTTCAAATGTGATGTGGTCCCTAATAAAAATTGGCTTTGTAAATTTTGTTGTAAAAATGAGAAATTGCTCAAACTTTGAACCCCTATAACTTCCTTACATTTTTTTTTTTTTTTTGCCAAAATTGTTCTGATGTAAAGTAGACATGTGGGAAATGTTATTAATTATTTTGTGTCATATGTCTCGTTGGTTTTAGAGCATAAAATTTAAAAGCTTGAAAATTACAAAATTTTAAAAATTTTAGCGAAATTTCCGTTTTTTTCACAAAGAAACGCAAAAAATATCGGCCTAAATTTACAACTAACATGAAGCCCAATATGTCACGAGAAAACAATCTCAGAATCACCAGGATCCGTTGAAGCGTTCCAGAGTTATAACCTCATAAAGTGACACTGGTGAAAATTGCAAAAAATGTCCTGGTCTTTAGGGTCAAAATAGGCTTGGGGCTGAAGGGGTTAATATTAATATGCAACTGATCATATACAGCCATAATATTCCGATTTTATATTTTCAGATATTTAGTAAGTTTGATAGTTTCTTTCCCTTTATTTATGTAATTTTTCTTCTTAAATCATTATTTTCAATTTAACCATTTCAAGCTTTTCATTTTAGTATGTATCAATAGTAATAAAATTAATATTAATTTAATCTGCAATCCACTCCTACAATATATTCACACATAGACTTAACAGAGGCATTCCAGTTCATCCGTCCTGCACACTTGTTCACCTCATGTAGGTCTCCAATCTTCACTCAGGGTTCGATCCCATGGGTACTTTATATTAGTTCATTCCTAATAAATCTAGGTATATACTGTAAATATGCATGTTGTCTCCTTTTAAAATTCTGATTTCTTTTTTTCCTTGTCTGGTCTTGATATAATGTAAGATGCCTTTACATACAACAGTTTAAGATTTATGGATCTTAAGTTTTTTTTTTTTACCATTCAATTGCGCTTTAAAGAAAAGAAAAAAAAAAGTGGGCTGATACTTTGTATGACACATCTAATTACAGTGCTTTGCGAAAGTATTCGCCCCCCCCCCCCCCCCTTGAATTTTTCAACCTCTTCCCACATTTCAGGCTTCAAACATAAGGATAAAAATTTTAATGTTATGGTGAAGAATCAACAACAAGTGGGACACAATTGTGAAGTAGAATGAAATTTTTTACTTATTTAAACTTTTGTAAAAAATAAATAACTGAAAAGTGGGGTGTGCAATATTATACAGCCCCTTTATTTTCAGTGCAGCAAACTCACTCCAGAAGTTCATTGAGGATCTCTGAATGATCCAATGTTGTCCTAAATGACTGATGGTGATAAATATAATCCCCCTGTGTGTAATCAAGTCTCCGTATAAATGCATCTGCTCTGTGATAGTCTCAGTGTTCTGTTTAAAGCACAGAGAGTATCATGAAGACCAAGGAACACAACACCCAGGTCCGTGATACTGTTGTGAAGACGTTTAAAGCTGGATTTGGTTACAAAAGATTTCCACAACTTTAAACATCCCAAGAAGCAGTGTGCAAGTTATCATATTGAAATGGAAGAAGTATCATACCACTGCAAATCTACCAAGACCCGGCCGTCCCTCAAAAATTTCATCTCAAACAAGGAGAAGACTGATCAGAGAGGCAGCCAAGAGGCCCATGATCACTCTGGATGAACTGCAGAGACCTACAGCTGAGGTGGGAGAGTCTGTCCATAGGACAACAATCAGTCATATACTGCACAAATCTGGCCTTTATGGAAGAGTGGCAAGAAGAAAGCCATTTCTCAAAGATATCCATAATAAGTGTTACTTCAATTTGCCACAAGCAACCTGGGAGACACACCAAACATGTGGAAGAAGGTGCTCTGGTCAGATGAAACCAAAATCGAACTTTTTGAGCACAATGACAAACGATACGTTTGGCATAAAAGCAACACAGCTCATCACCCTGAACACACCATCCCCACTGTCAAACATGATGGTGGCAGCATCATGGTATGGGCCTGCTTTTCTTCAGCAGGGACAGAGAAGATTGTTAAAATTGATGGGAAGATGAATGGAGCCAAATAAGGACCATTCTTGAAGAAAACCTGTTGGAGTCTGCAAAAGACCTGAGACTGGGACGGAGATTTGTCTTCCAACATGACAATGATCACAAACACAAAGCAAAATCTGCAATGGAATGGTTCACAAATAAACGTATCCAGGTGTTAGAATGGCTAAAGAAAAGTCCAGACCTGAATCCAATCGAGAATCTCTGGAAAGAGCTGAAAACTGTCGTTCACAAACGCTCTCCATCCAACCTCACTCAGCTCGAGCTATTTGCAAATAAAGAATGGGCAAGAATTTCAGTCTCTCGATGTGCAAAACTGATAGAGACATACCCCAAGCGACTTGCAGCTGTAATCGCAGCAAAAGGTGGCGCTACAAAGCATTAACTTAAAGGGGTTGAATAATATTGCACGCCCCAATTTTCAGTTTACTATTTTTTATAAAAGTTTAAAATAAGCAATACATTTCATTCAACTTCACAATTGTGTCCCACTTGTTGATTCTTCACCATAATATTCAAATTTTTTATCTTTATGTTAGAAGCCTAAATGTGGGAAAAGGTTGAAAAATTTAAAAGGGCCGAATACTTTTGCAAGGCACTGCATAACCTTGCTGTCCTTATATTCTGTATGTGATTTTCCCAAAGAAGGAGAAAGATTCTCTGAAATGCGTAAAAAAATAATATTTATTAATTTATATAGCGCTATTAATTCCACAGCGCTTTACATACATTGGCAACACTGTTCCCATTCGGGCTCGCAATCTAAGTTCCCTATTAGTATGTTTTTGGAGTGTGGGACGAAACCGGAAAACCCGGGAGGAAATCCACGCAAACACGGGGAGAACATACAAAAAAATAAATCACTTTAATTCAATCTTGAATGTTTCTTACACATTTAGCAACTATAAGCTGCGGCCACCATCAGTGGGCTTTTATATACAACATTCTAACATGCTGTATATAAGAGCCCAGGCCGCTGTGTAGAACGTAAAAATCACTTTATAATACTCACCTAAACGGTCGGTTCGGTGCAGACTGGTCAGATGGGTGTCTCCGTTCTCCGGGTCCGGCGCCTCCTCTTTCGGCCATCTTTGTCCTCCTTCTTCTGAAGCCTGGGTGCATGTCGCATCCTACATCATGCACACTAGTTGGCATTGAGGTAATACGCAGGTGCACTACAATACTTTCATCTTCCCTGCTCAGGGCAGATCAAAGTGTGCCTGTGCAGGACCTCAATGCCAGCCTGCGTGCATGAGATAGGATGCGTCATGCCCCCAGGCTTTACAAGAAGGAGTACAAAGATGGCTGAAAGAGGAGGCGCCGGACCCGGAGAACGGAGACACCCATCTGACCAGTCTGCACCGAACCGACCGTTTAGGTGAGTATTATAAAGTGATTTTTACGTTCTACACAGCGGCCTGGGCTCTTATATACAGTATGTTAGAATGCTGTATATAAGAGCACACTGGTGGTGGCCGCAGCTTATAGGCCCCAAATCTGGTGACAGGTTCCCTTTAACCCTTTCTCTACCGCCTCAATTGCGTTGAGTACTGAGCACCTGAGCATGGTAGTGCTCGCTCATCAGTAGTCATTACAAGAAGGTGTGGCCTACAAGGTAATTATGCAAAGCAGCTATAAGACACACCCCTAGAGAGGGAATCCTCTGAGCTCTGCCCCTGATAAAAATCATAAAAAGTAGCACTAAATAAAAAGGCCCATAAACGTGGATAACTTTAATAATGAAGAAAAAACAAAACACAATACTAAAAAGCGGCATTGGGAATAATACACAGCAAAACCTGGTGCACTATTGTTTTGGTAAAAGATTCTCTTAAAAAAAAAAAAAGTTTCATTTGTTTGAGCAGAGTATTTAAAGACAAGAAAATACTTTTTTTTGAGAGAGACTCAGATTCAGTATTCACAGGGTTTCTATGTACAGAAGACCGTGCACTGGTGACATTTTACCAGGTGAGGCTGTATCCCAATATACGGGTCTGTGCACCGCTCGCTGTATGCTGCGGTGTGCACTGCCCCGATACGGAGGGAGATACGCGAGGATATGAGCTGGTTAGACCGCACAGATCAGAGCCCCCACTAGTTAGACCGCACAGATCAGAGCCCCCACTAGAGAATTGAAGGGGATGTAAAGTAAGAATAAAAGAGCTCAGAATACGAAGCATTTAGCGATTTCACTGCTAATCTTTAATTAAAATAAACTAAATGCTCACACGCTATAACACCTTGTTAGATTTGCTGTACATGTATAATTTTCCTCTAAATAATGTATAATTATCTACAGAAATGTCTATTAATGAAGCAATAATTACTGGATTGGAATAGGAGTAGGAAAAAACTCTCTATGGTAATCATCTTTGCTTCTTGGTAAAATAAAAGATGCAATAAAGTCTTCCCTGTGCGGTGCACTAACTAGCCATGTGATTTATGTGCCATGCTCTTTCTGCACGGATTGAAAGGGCTGGCGGTGGGAGAACAGAGGTCTGTATGTGTGCCCCTATCCGCACCTGCACCGTGCCTGGCAGAGAATGCAGAAGAAACAACTGGAGCTTTCTAATCCGTTCCCTGGTGTCCCCGAAGCCCACAAGTGAGAGACTGCCGAGGAGCGCGGCCCCTGAGAACGCTTGTTTACTTCAACAACCGGCAAAAACACAGATTTCCCTTCTTCCCTAATGAAAGGCCTAGACTTGTAACATGCCAAATCCAATTATTTCTCTCTGAACTAAAAATATAGCAACATGATGTTTGCTGTAAAAAGCCGACAAGCTAATAGCATATTTTTATCTAATTAAGCGAGCAGGTAATAGCGTTCCTGGTCAACGGGAGCTAATGTGTGGTAATATTAGACGCCGGCTGCCTACATGCAATCTTTCATACAATCAGTCTGATCGGAAGCAGACGGCAAACGATGGACATCTAAGAATGAACACTGATGGCCACCACATTATCTGCAAAGAATGATAGAGAAATATCACCCCGGGAGACAGGCAACAAGCAGCAAAGTGGGTGGGATGGAGCGCACGATGGACCCCCATCATCTAAAGAGCATAAACTGTAATAGCATAGTAAAAGAGGGAGAACATGAAACCAAACACATAATCTGGCATCTCAATACACAGAACTGAAAGATAATGTCAGGATCCAAACGTCTAAAAGGAGAAGATCATGATCACATGCCAAGTGATATTTAGCATACGAGCATCCATTGTCTATAGTCATTTTAATATGATGTGCAATAAACCAGAAGAGGCACAGCAAACAAATATCTATAAAATCAAGCCACATATTGTACAGCCACATGCCACAGTGATCTCAGTATATGGCATGTGGCCATTGTGGTAGAGAAGTGGCTGGAACCGGAATGCTCATTTAGAAATCACTCATGAGTAGAGTTGAGCGGATTGGTAATAATCCGGGTCCGGCGGATCGCCAAGGAAGTCAGAGATCCGATCCGGAATTCGGGCCAATATATGTCAATGAGGAGCGGAATCCGGGACAAGAGGGGGCGAAAGAGGGGGCGAAAGAGGGGGCGAGAGAGGGGTCAAGAGAGGGGGCGAGAGAGGGGTCAAGAGAGGGGGCGAGAGAAAAAAAAATAATTAAAAAACGAATCCGAATCGTGCACCCGGAATCCCGCGTCCGGGTCGGACCCGGATCTAAGGCTGAAACCGCGCGGATCCGGATTTTTTCAAGTCCGGGTCCGCTCAACACTACTCATGAGCCAAAGTAAAGCTGTTTCCCCCCAAACACCTACCACCCATCCACAGGTTAGATAATTGTTGTATGATTGCTGAGAGTACCCCTCCCCGATCCAGAGAAAAAGGGGCCAAAACTGTGTGAATAAAGCATTAGGGAGGGACCACAGCTCCATTATCCTGTCGACAAGACGTATACACAGTAAATGGAGTAATGGTCGCACATGCTCACTAACACTTCTTTCACACGGGACTTTGCGCCTCCCATTCACATCAGTGATGGTCTCAGCAGTGATTATATCTTCAGAAAAAGGTGCAAAATGAAGTAGCACTCACCATCCATAAGGACAGGATTTATTGATCAGTCTTTAAAATCTATTATATATTTAGGGCTTGCTTCAAAGCTTTCATGCTACAAAAGTGGAGTAAAAGCTTTGTAAAGTTGCTAAGTTGTTGTACAACGCGTAGTTGCACAAATAAGTTGTGACTTTTGACATTTCACGCCATTTAAGATCTGCTCTGCCAAAATGGGTGGAGATGGGAAGGGGACATGGCTAGGTCTCCTGTTGAATGGATCCGATCTTGAGCCGTTTTCTATGCCAGAAATGCTTCTCCAGTCCCTGACTAGAGTATAAGTTCTGGTGCAGTGCACGGAGGCGCACACCACTTCCTAGAGGCACCAAATTTATTAAGCGCTGTGTACCTCTTAATGAATCCAGCGCCATGTACGCTGTCAATATCAGCTTAGCAGAACCTTAGGCTACTCGAGTCTTCGTAGAATTGGGCCCTTAGTAACCATTTTGTAGTAAGGTGATAAACGTTGTTTAAATCGGTAAACCCTTTACTAAAGGACAATCACAGAAATCTATGACGCTCCTGAATACTATAAACGTCTGTAATAAACATTCACAAAAAGACTTTAGAAGTGGGAGAGCCTTACATATCCCTATGAAGTACACCATGCTTTAATTTCTCAACTACAACTCAACCAAATCTTGTAATGTGATGGACAAAAGTATTGGGACATACCTCAATCACTAAAGAGGTTGGCCACTACTTTACATTGATTTGCCAGGGTCAGACACCCCACACCCCCGCTGATCAGGTATTCTCGGTGCCAGAGGCGGCAGCAGGAAGCCAGAAATGCTCAGGTCCAGAGCTGCCCAGTCAACTGATAGTGGCCGCGGCCGGGTACTGCACATCCGCCTCCTATTCAAATCAATAGTAAGCGAATTAATTGATGGGGCAGCTCCGGAACTGAGCATTTTTGGCTGCCTGCTGCTGCCTCTGGGACTGAAAACTGCTGATTGGCGGGGGTGCAAGGTATTACACCACCAAGCACAATGCCAAGAGTCAGGAGTGGTGTAAAACACACCAACCCCCAAACTCGCGGTTTGGGTTTATGGAGTGTCCGAACATTATCTGCCTGACTGCATTGTGCTATCTGTAAAGTTTGGTGAAGGATGGATAGTACTATGGGGTTGTTTTTCCAGAAATTGTCCTAGGACTCTTATGTCTAGACTAGAAGGTGGCCAGATTCTAACGTATCGGGTAGTCTAGAATGTGTATGTAGGTTAGCAGATTGAATAATAAGGTAATCAATGGACTGGATGGGTTAGGTTTAATTTAGCATTCTTATAATTGTTTGTTGGTTTTAAAATGACAAACAATAGAAGGAACAGTTTTTATAGATGAGTCTAATGTTTAATGATGTACATGGCTTGTAATGAAAGAAGGCCATGAACACTGTAAAGTTAAGTAAAAATATGCTGATGCTGTGATGTAGCCCAATGCTGGTATGTGCCCCCATCGTGGTGCAGCCACCATCCTGACATGTGCCCCCATCCTGCGGGGGTAATGTGTGCGGGGGACGGAATGCGGGTGGGGTGGAGCCGAGCCGGGCCGTGGCGCTGAGGGCGTCAGTGCTGGGGACTGCATGGCTGTGGACAGGTGACTATTCGTGTGTGTGTGTGTGTGTGTGTATATGTGTGACCAGTGTATACATGCGGGGAGTGCGGGGGTGCGGAGCCGAGCGGGGGGGGGGGCAAAGAGCAGGGGGGTGGAGCCGAGCGGGGCCATGGCGCTGAGGACGTCAGTGCTGGGGACAGGTGACTATTCGTGTGTGTGTGTGTGTTCAGTGTATACATGCGGAGGGCGGAGTGCGAGGGGGTGGAGCCAAGTATGGTAATGTGTGCGAGGGGCAGAGGCAAGCGGTGTGTATGTGTCGGCTGGGGTTGCCAGTGTGGGCTCCCGGGGGTGCAACACTCACCGGAGAGTCGGGGCTCCGTGTGGGTGAGGGGAAAAGTGTCGGGCGTCATCCTGTCGGCCCGTAGTTCTGGCTGTTCAGTTAGGTGAGCCGTTGGTCGCGGGCTCTTTATCGCGCACTGTGTGGCGATGGTTGTCACTGTAATGACGTCATTTTGCAGCAAGACAGACAGAATAAGGAAATCTAATATATAAAGCTGAATGTGTGTGTGTGTGTGTGTGTGTGTGTGTGTGTGTGTGTGTGTGTGTGTGTGTGTATGTGTATGTGTATGTGTCCGGGATTGGCATCTGCACCGTCGCAGCTACAGCCACAAAATTTTGCACACTCACACGTCTGGACCCTGAGAGCGTCATAGCCTATGTTGTGAGGCGAAATTTTAACACCGCGCGTTCCAATTTACCAATCAATTTTGCCCCTATCTACATAATGGAGAAAAAGTGAAACGAAAAGTGTATCCGCACCGTCGCATTTAGAATCACAAAATTTTGCACAATCACACATCTGGACCCTGAGAGCGTAATAGGCTATGTTGTGAGGCGAAATTTTAACCCCGCGCGTTCCAATTGACCAATCAATTTTACCCCTATCTACATAATGGGGGAAAAAGTGAAACGAAAAGTGTATCCGCACCGTCGCATTTACAATCACGAAATTTTGCACAGACACCTCATGTGACCCAGGGAACGTCATAGACTATGTTTTAACAGGAAAATTTAACCCCACGCTTTACAGTTACTCTCCAAAAAACATGCCTTCATTAAAGTAAATGGAGCCTGGAACTACAGGTTATTAGTAGGAGCTGTGAGTGGTTTGCTATAGGAACAAAAGACATTCATAGTATAAGAAGCTTATATGTGAGGTAATAAGATGTCGGTGGGGAGACTGATAGAGAGAAACAGACAGGGAAAGAGACAGACAGAGACAAACAGTGAAAGAGAGAGACACAGACTTGGAAAGAGACAGACCTGGAAAGAGACAGATGGGGAAAGAGACAGACAGACATGCAGACAGGGACAGAGACAGGCAGACAGGGAAGGAGGAGACAGCCAGAGAGACAGACAAAAGATAGATGGGGAAAGACACAGACCTTGATAGAGACAGACGGGGAAAGAGACAGAGAAATAGAGACAGATAAAGACAGGCAGACAGGGAAAGAGACAAACAGGAAAAGACACAAAGAGGCGGGGGGGCGGGAAGACAGACCTGGGAAAGAGACAGACCTGGGAAAGAGACAGACCTGGGAAAGAGACAGACCTGGGAAAGAGACAGACCTGGGAAAGAGACAGACCTGGGAAAGAGACAGACCTGGGAAAGAGACAGACCTGGGAAAGAGACAGACCTGGGAAAGAGACAGACCTGGGAAAGAGACAGACCTGGGAAAGAGACAGACCTGGGAAAGAGACAGACGGAGCACATTACGTGGCCAATTTAGTTAAATCTGTGTGGAATATCTGTGGTGTTGAAATATATGTTGTGAAATGCTTCTATTAGCTTAGTTTTTGCCTTTTAATAATTACATTTCTATTTGTTTTGTGGTTTTTGTGTGCAGAATACATTTTTGTTAATACATTCTATTTTGTTAACAGCAGTTATTAACCCGGGCGAAGCCGGCTAGTACAGCTAGTTTATATATATATATATATATATATATATATATATATATATATATATATATATATATATAACTTTTCCGCATAATAAGACATTTTGGATAATTGTATGCTGTTAACTTTGGGGGAAACCGTTTAGGGAAGGACCTTTTCTTTTCCAGCATGACTGTACCCAGTGCACAAAGCAAGGTCCATAATAGCAGGTAGGGCAAGTTTAGTGTAGAAGAACTGGACCACTCGGAGCCCTGTTCTCAATATGAAATATATAGGTTTTTTGGTTATATTTAATTGATCTAATATAAGACCTGACAATTACTTCCGTCCACTTGATAAAAGGCTTTCAATTATTTTTAAGAACTAACAGAGAAATCTTTCAGACTAACACAGCTCCAGAATGATTTGACATAATGAATGACGGCTTTCCTCATATTTCTGACATCAGCAGAAGTTATGGCTAAAGCTTTCATTATTAGCATTATTAGATCTGAGGCAATGGGACACAATGGTATTATAATTTAACATTTATCTGTCGCTGGCAAGCACAGGAGCCTGGAAGATTAAGCCGTCCCCAGTGACTGGCCGCTTTAATCAACCCTGCATTAGCAATATTGTATTTAGACATCCATAAAGTCCGACTTTCCAAGAAGTTATGAGCGACATAAAACCCCATCCTGAGAAAGAACAGAGTGAAAACCTGAGATGACCACTCTGCCTGTGGAGCAAGACTCAATTAACTCCCAGAAATAAAACTTTTACTTGCTTCACAGGTTTCTCAAAATTTAACTGAGCCAATAAAAGTTTCATACATTATTTAAAAGAACCTGCAAGAGTGAGCACTTAGTGCTGCATCGGATCAATCAGGCGCGCGCCGGCGTACACCGCCACTCACAGATAAGCACATTTTAACTACTTTTCCCTTTCTAGCCATATGTGAAATTTCCTCCGGCCTAGGAAGACTAAACAGCCTTTCTATTAGTCAATATCAAATTTCTCCATCTAACGTGGCTTTCTTGAATAAATCATTGAACGATCGGAGGCGTTACATAAGCAGCAATAAAGTTTACTACCAATGAATGATTCATGAAATTAACCACATCTGGTGAGATTACAGCACTACAGACAGACTCTATGCAATTACCAGGGGAAATAAGAGGACTTAATTCACTGCATTACCCAAAATATCACCTTTACATATTTAAATAAAGATGACAAAAACAAGTGAGCGGAAAACCTGCAGCTTAGCCGTCAGTAAACAGCTCCGGCACATCACTCATCACACCGCCGGCAGAACGGGAACAGCTTCTCATATAACGGCCCGGCTGCGAGATTAGAATATTACTACTTAAACAAATGATCATCTATCCATGGGATACATGAGAAATTATTGATTGGTGGGGGTCCGACCACTGGGACCTAGACCGGTGGGCAGAACAGAACATTGATATACCTGTTAGAATGGAGCATGGGTTTCTTCAGCAGTCCCATAGAGAATGAATGGAGCAGTGGTCGGTTGTCCAACGTCACTTATGGCCTCCAAGCAGCATTTACATATCGAAATTCCCTTCCTAACTATCCCTGTACATCATTCTCTAAAATAAATTACCACCTCCATTTCTGCTATTCAAATTAGGCCTGTGACTAGTCGAGAGGTGTTAGTTCCCCAGACTAGTCTCTTTTTCCGTGTTATCATGGCCCTGTGGACGTTCCCACCAGCCCCTGGAAAAGTTGCGAATGTGTGCAGCTCATTTTGGCCTCATCAGTGCACCTCAGAAGCTGGGTGCATTTGTCCCAGCCTCAGCGGGCGCACTGCCCATGATGTAAAGTCTTCTGCACTTCCGGTCATGTGCAGTGCGCCTCTGAAGCCGGGAAGCGTACAGCTATCTAGAGGCACACTGCGCATCACCGGAAGTGCAGAAGACTTCAGATCATGTACAGAGCGCCCTCTAAATCCAAGACGAATACACCCAGCTTCTGATGTACACTGAAGCAGCTGGAACGAACCACAAACATGCACAAAATTTCCAAGGACTGGCAGTGGAAATCATGTTATCACACCCCCAGAGGCATGATAACACGGAAAAAGGGCTGATAAGTCAGGGGAACTAACACTCCTGCGACTAGTCACAGGTCTGTCACGTGATCCCTGCAGCCAATCAGGGACTGTGTCACTGTCCGCAAAAGTCACTTCCTGAGAGTGTCAATTACATCCAAAAAAGTTAACTGTAAAGGGGCAGATGGACCTGTGATGATCTCATGAGGGTCAAATGACCCGAGTCCACAGGTCCTGCCAGACAGAGTGTGCAGCCTAAATAAGCAATAAAGATATACTACACAGCACAGAAGTTCTGGAAAAACTGGAGTTATTAGCGCTACACATCTGTGCTGTCTGGAGCAGAAAGCTGGAGGCTGCTGGGAGGAATATCGTTCATTTCCTACCAACTTCTGTCTGTCATCTCGCCTGTAAATCATAGAAGCATACCAGATAGAGTTGTGATATCTCATCCATTTAAGAATCACTCCTATGACATCACAGTTGCTTATTGAACTAAAAAGGAGTTATTACATTAGGACTCATTTCTGATGTCTCTAAACCTATCTGGCAAAAAGCCCATTTTTTACATCAAAACTACTTATTGCCTAAGCCCTTTTGTGAGATCACAACTTAAAAATCGACCACAGCAGCTTCCCTGACAAACACGTGTGATGTCCCAGCAGCTCCCCTGACTGAACCCCACGTGTGATGTCCCAGCAGCTCCCCTGACTGAACCCCACGTGTGATGTCCCAGCAGCTCCCCTGACCGAACCCCACGTGTGATGTCCCAGCAGCTCCCCTGACCGAACCCCACGTGTGATGTCCCAGCAGTTCCCCTGACCGAACGCCACGTGTGATGTCCCAGCAGTTCCCCTGACCGAACGCCACGTGTGATGTCCCAGCAGCTCCCCTGACTGAACCCCACGTGTGATGTCCCAGCAGCTCCCCTGACTGAACCCCACGTGTGATGTCCCAGCAGCTCCCCTGACTGAACCCCACGTGTGATGTCCCAGCAGCTCCCCTGACTGAACCCCACGTGTGATGTCCCAGCAGCTCCCCTGACCGAACCCCACGTGTGATGTCCCAGCAGCTCCCCTGACCGAACCCCACGTGTGATGTCCCAGCAGTTCCCCTGACTGAACCCCACGTGTGATGTCCCAGCAGCTCCCCTGACTGAACCCCACGTGTGATGTCCCAGCAGCTCCCCTGACCGAACACCACGTGTGATGTCACAGCAGCTCCCCTGACCGAACCCCACATGTGATGTCCCAGCAGCTCCCCTGACTGAACCCCACGTGTGATGTCCCAGCAGCTCCCCTGACTGAACCCCACGTGTGATGTCCCAGCAGCTCCCCTGACTGAACCCCACGTGTGATGTCCCAGCAGCTCCCCTGACTGAACCCCACGTGTGATGTCCCAGCAGCTCCCCTGACCGAACACCACGTGTGATGTCACAGCAGCTCCCCTGACCACGTGTGATGTCACAGCAGCTCCCCTGACCACGTGTGATGTCACAGCAGCTCCCCTAACCGAACCCCAAGTTTGAGGTCACAGCAGCTCCCCTGACTGAACCCCACGTGTGATGTCCCAGCAGCTCCCCTGACCGAACCCCACGTGTGATGTCACAGCAGCTCCCCTGACCGAACCCCACGTGTGGAGGTCACAGCAGCTCCCCTGACTGAATCCCACGTGTGATGTCACAGCAGCTCCCCTAACCGAACCCCAAGTTTGAGGTCACAGCAGCTCCCCTGACTGAACCCCACGTGTGATGTCCCAGCAGCTCCCCTGACCGAACCCCACGTGTGATGTCACAGCAGCTCCCCTGACCGAACCCCACGTGTGAGGTCACAGCAGCTCCCCTGACTGAACCCCACGTGTGATGTCCCAGCAGCTCCCCTGACTGAACCCCACGTGTGATGTCCCAGCAGCTCCCCTGACCGAACACCACGTGTGATGTCACAGCAGCTCCCCTGACCACGTGTGATGTCACAGCAGCTCCCCTGACCACGTGTGATGTCACAGCAGCTCCCCTAACCGAACCCCAAGTTTGAGGTCACAGCAGCTCCCCTGACTGAACCCCACGTGTGATGTCCCAGCAGCTCCCCTGACCGAACCCCACGTGTGATGTCACAGCAGCTCCCCTGACCGAACCCCACGTGTGGAGGTCACAGCAGCTCCCCTGACTGAATCCCACGTGTGATGTCACAGCAGCTCCCCTAACCGAACCCCAAGTTTGAGGTCACAGCAGCTCCCCTGACTGAACCCCACGTGTGATGTCCCAGCAGCTCCCCTGACCGAACCCCACGTGTGATGTCACAGCAGCTCCCCTGACCGAACCCCACGTGTGAGGTCACAGCAGCTCCCCTGACTGAACCCCACGTGTGATGTCCCAGCAGCTCCCCTGACTGAACCCCACGTGTGATGTCCCAGCAGCTCCCCTGACCGAACCCCACGTGTGATGTCACAGCAGCTCCCCTGACCGAACCCAACGTGTGAGGTCACAG
Source organism: Anomaloglossus baeobatrachus (assembly GCF_048569485.1). NCBI lineage: Eukaryota > Metazoa > Chordata > Amphibia > Anura > Aromobatidae > Anomaloglossus > Anomaloglossus baeobatrachus. The sequence goes on from NC_134354.1 coordinate 607,832,868, forward strand.
CAGCTCCCCTGATTGAACCCCACGTGTGAGGTCACAGCAGCTCCAGGGTGGATGGTCACTTTAAGGAGAACCATTAGCTATTATTATCCTACTTGATTATGTGGTGCCTACATATGCTGCAGCGCTTTACAGACATCATTGCTATCTCAATGGGGTTCACAATCTAAACTCCCTATCAGTCTTTGGAGTGTGGGAGAAGACCAGAGAGCCCGGAGGAAAGCCACCTAAATCTGGGGAGAACACACAGTCTCTTGTAGATGTTGTCCTTTTATCATATTACAAGTAAAACAATTTTTGGGTCGAAGCCCAAGACTGGTTTCATTACCACAAGGACATATCCAATATTTTAATAAAAAAAAATATATATATATAAATAAATTTTTTTAGATATGCAATGGGCACTATAAATGCATCAAAACAATTATCCTGATCAGTTTCTCTGCAAATAGTGATTGAGATCAGTACGAGGAATAAAGTACAGCACATTGCTGTAACTGTGCTTGTAATACAATGCAGTGGTGCAAAAGGTGATCGATTACAAATGAGAGCGCTCTCCTCATATACATACAAATGAGGCCCGTCACTCCATGCAGAGATTGCAGCATGCTGCCAGCAGACGGAGGTCTCCACATTATTCTACTCTTGGTAATGCAGGCATGGAGCCACAAGATGGCAGTGTTGGCACACCTCACAAAATAGAAAATAAAGGATTTTATTAGCAACAGTCACTGGCATTTTGTTGCTCACAAAAACAATCTAGACCACACACAAAAAAAATAATAATTTCTTACAGGATATCAAGATCTAGATACTCCTTTACTCCTTGATACTGGAAAACTGGAAATAGCGTCAGACGTGAATATATATATAATGCATGGAAGTAACGGCACGGAATCACAGAATAGACTTCAGGGGAATCTGCAGAGTCTATAAAAACCCTCAATACTAACACTATGTAAAATCTAAAAACATGAACCTGGTATAAAAAAAGAGAAGACAGATGATGGCTTTCAACTCACTATATGGCAGGAAGAGCCTGTTATGGCTGATTACAGGGAGCCCCATTGTGAGGGGAACATTAGCAGTATATAGCGGTTCTCACTATTCACACTTCTCACTGCGTATATAAAACACCCTGACTAGTGGAAAAGGTGGGCACTACGGGCGTACAAGGCCTGCCCGTCTGCCGATAGCACAGCCACTGAAGGGTAAGATGTGCACTACGGGCGTACAAGGCCTGCCTGTCTGCCGATAGCACACCCACTGAAGGGTAAGACGTGCACTACGGGCGTACAAGGCCTGCCTGTCTGCCGATAGCACAGCCACTGAAGGGTAAGGCGTGCACTACGGGCGTACAAGGCCTGCCTGTCTGCCGATAGCACAACCACTGAAGAGTAAGGCTAGGTTCACATTTCCGTCAATTTGTATCAGTCACAATCCGCTGCTCTGGTAAACAACGGAATCCGTTTGGCGGATTCCGTTGTTTCCCATAGACTTATATGAGTGGCGGATTGCAACTGATGACCTTGCGTTGCATCCGCTGCGCGGCGCATCAGTCGTCTTTGGACTGACCACCGGGCGGAAACATCGCAGAATGTAACATTTTTTGGGTCGTCAAAATTAACGCACCGCACAGGAATCCGTCGCAATCCGTCAAGCTTGTAATGTTTGTCTATGGTCCTGGATTCCGTCGTAATCCGTCTTACGACGGAATCCAGCGCTGGATTCCGTCATGCTCTACTGAGCATGCCCAGCATGTTTGGCACACCCACTGGGCTGTCCCAAACACAAACGGATGATGACTGATCCGTCAAAAAACGGACGCATAGCAGATGTAACGGACGTGACGGATCAGTTTTTTCACAGGATTCCTGTGAAAAACACATCCGTTGCGTCAGTTGAAATCTAAAAAACAAATGTATTTAAAACAACGGAATTGTGAACCTAGCCCAAGGCATGCACTATGGGCGGATCAGGCCTGCCTGTCTGCCGATAGCACAGCCACCGAAGGGTAAGGCGTGTACTATGGGCGGATCAGGCCTGCCTGTCTGCCGATAGCACAGCCACTGAAGGGTAAGGCGTGCACTATGGGCGTATAAGGCCTGCCTGTCTGCTGATAGCACAGCCACTGAAGGGTAAGGCGTGCACTATGGGCGGATCAGGCCTGCCTGTCTGCCGATAGCACAGCCACTGAAGGGTAAGGCGTGCACTATGGGCGGATCAGGCCTGCCTGTCTGCCGATAGCACAGCCACTGAAGGGTAAGGCGTGCACTATGGGCGTATAAGGCCTGCCTGTCTGCTGATAGCACAGCCACTGAAGGGTAAGGCGTGCACTATGGGCGTATAAGGCCTGCCTGTCTGCCGATAGCACAGCCACTGGAGGATAAGGCGTGCACTACGGGCGTATAAGGCCTGCCTGTCTGCCGATAGCACAACCACTGAAGGGTAAGGCGTGCACTACGGGCGGATCAAACCTGCCTGTCTGCCGATAGCTTTACCCTTCAGTGGTTGTGCTAATAAAAGTTGATTTTCACAGTCACAACAAACCCTATACGACTCCAGAAATCTCATACACACAGACACTCCTGCACTTTTTTTTCCTGACTAAAATGGCAAAGTGCTGCGATTTTGCTGCGTTGTTCTTTCAGCATTTTTGCAACTTTTTTCACCATTAAAAACAATGAAGAGTGAAGAAAAAAAAAAAAGCTGCATCTTTTTCCTGCACTTTTGGTCAACGAATCCAACACACAAAAATGCCACAAAATAAAATCCCCAGCTTCTTTACTGCCAAGTTATCAAGTTTTGTTGCAAAAAAAAGAAAAAAAAACACTGCGCCGTGTGAACTTCTTAATCTTGCATCACTCTTTCCTCCCCAAACTTTACATCCAGTGGCTACTTATGAAAGCTGCAACTCTGAGTCTGCGCAGTGCGAGCTCAAGCCCCTGGCAAGTAGGTAGAAGTCCACTGCGCAATGCCTGAAGTCATGGCGTTCACAAGCAGTCGTGAGATGTAAAGTTCTGGGAGAAAGTGGTGCCAGATCATGGATCTCAGTCATCCCTGAGTGGGTGTGCTACCGGCAGAGCGAGCAGGACCAGTCCGCCCGTAGTGCACTCCTACTCCATTATTGAAGGGCCTTGCGATATGGGGCAAAATGATAATACACTGTAGACTTTCCCTACACAATGGGGCTGCCTGTAACCAGCTGTAATAGATTGGTAACAGTCATAATGCGTTTGTCTTGATCCACTTTTCCAATTCCATCTGAGCATCCGGTTACATTGCCGGACCAGTAGTACGATACAACCGCTAATTGGTAAACTTACCGATCTCAGAGAATTTACACGGGACAGCCAAAGTGAACAATGCGCACAGTGCTACAGTTTCAGCACGACGATGCTCCAGGAAAAAGATCATTTCAGGGGATGAACAAGCATTTTGCACATAGGGCAACCATCACCCTGTTTACATGGAAAGAATCGTGAAATGGGTGCTTCAACTACTTGTTTACGATATTCTTACAGTGTAAATAAAAAAAATGTATTTTCAGTTAAAGAGGACCAACCACCAGGATTTTCCTGTACTGCTAAAGCTCGTACATGAGAGCTCATATAAGCTAAAGCCAGTGCACCATCATGCTGATCCTACACATACATTTAGTTCAAACTACATTAGCCATATATAAAACAGCTAAAAAATGAAATGACAGCGTCAGAAAATTAAAACAATTATTTTATTGATATATATTAAAATTAATAAATAAAACAGCATAAAGTGCAAAGTAGTAGACATTATATACAGAGTCACAGACAGAGATAGTTAAAAAGTCCCGGACACCAAATTACTACATGGGATACGAATGTCACCACCAGGAATGATAAATATATGCTAGAATAGACCATAAACTTCATAAATAATCAAATGTGTTATAATATTGCCCCGTCCCAATGAATTATATCTATAGATATTAAAAAGTACAAAAGTATTGAGGTAGTTTGGTTAATAAATAATGAAACACCTATGTCAAACAATATTGCACCAAACAAATAAATATTAATAAATAGTAGTAAATATCAGGATATAATCATTGCGAAATAATACAAGACAATAAATAATCCTTTGTTCATAAAAGTGTGTGATACCATGCATTGTGATCACAGTGCATGGGACAGACCGCACAATAAGAGAAGCAATCACTAGCACATAAGCATTACAATAGACCTTACATTTAACTAGTGCTAAGGTGGTGATTCCTGTCCGTGGCTCCTCACTCCGACACGCGTTTCGCTCTAGCTTTCTCAAGGAGCGTGACCGGAGTGGGAGACACCGCAGTTTAAATATACCAAGTGAGCAATGAGCTCACAGAATACTGGCAATGCAGAATGAACCACCAATCATATATGATTACATATTTAAACTGCGGTGTCTCCCACTCCGGCAATATTATAACAAATTTGATTATTTATGAAGTTTATGGTCTATTCTAGCATATATTTATCATTCCTGGTGGTGACATTTGTATCCCATGTAGTAATTTGGTATTCGGGACTTTTTAACTATCTCTGTCTGTGACTCTGTATATAATATCTACTACTTCGCACTTTATGCTGTTTTATTTATTAATTTTAATATATATCAATAAAATAATTGTTTTAATTTTCTGACGCTGTCACTTCATTTTTTAGCTGTTTATATATGGCTAATGTAGTTTGATATAAAGTCCGCTGGAGTGCTGTCTATTTATTTGTGGACAATCTATGAAAATTACATACATTTAGTTGTGAGATTGGATGTATAGTTTCTTAAAAACAGGCAAGTAAGGTTTGTGAAATGTAGTTATTTGATGAGAGATGCAATTAAATATTTAATAGGTGGGTTGGGTTTTACTAGTTCCGCCCCTGTCTGTCTGTCTGTCTGTCTGTCCTTCCTCTGTCATTACAGGGGGAGGAAGAAGGGAGGAAGGAAAGGGGGAGGAAGGACAGGGGGGAAGGACAGGCAAGGAGGCAGGGGCGGGAATAACTAGCAAAACCTGACCCAGTTATTAGATATTCCATTGCACCTCATCAAATAACAGAGCATTCCACAAACTTTACTTGCCTATATTTCAGAAAGTATACATCCGATCTCACAACTAAAAGGTATGTTTACAATCAGCTTGATAGTGCCAGTATAACACTGGCTTTAGTTTATATATGAAAATCCTGGTGGTTGGTTTTCTTTAAAAAAGGATCAACACAGCTCTTCTACACTCGTTACAGAGACCCTCGCCAAACTCAGGACATCAACAGCTGGAGGGGCCATTGCAGCCTTCACATTTCATCCAAGCAGGAAAAATAGTCAGTAGTCAGTATAAAAAGGAAAAAACAGGAATGTTTCAGGGAGTTTTTTATTTGAATACATAAAGTTGAAACTAGAAGTTTGCATACACTATCTAAAAAGACACATACACTGGAGATCAAAATTAGAGAACAATGTATGATCACGTGTTTTTTTCAGAAATAATGTAATCTACATTGAATATTTGAAGGTTTCTATGTGAGGAGTGCACCATGCCACTAGAACAGTGTCTTACAAAAGATTCAAAGTTTATCAACCTTTATTTTGTCCAAACGTGATGATCATAATTGGAGAACAACAGTTACTGTAGCACAGACAAAGTAATGTATAAGTACATTTTCTGCAGGTAACAACAGTCACCTATCAGTAGGAAGTGTACAGGCCTTTGCTTTGAATGACCAGCACATCTGCGGCCACAGGACATCACTAGTCTCTCACACTGCTCTGGTGTGATTTTGGTCCACTCTTTATCCAGTCTCTTCCACAGTTCTGACTGTTGTGAGTTTTTTGGCCATAACTTTGTCACCAAGGATTTTCCAGAGGTTTTCTATTGGGTTTAGATCAGGACTCTGGGCTGGCCATATTATTGTTTCAATGTTTTCTGTTTCAAGGAACTGCTTTACTAGTTTTGCTGTGCAACAGGGTGCATTGTCCTGCATGAAAATTGCTGGCTGATTGAGTGATGAAAGCAAGTAGGGAACCACGTGTTGTTGAAGAAGGTTCTGATACACACTTGCATTCACTCTGCGATGTGTCTGTATGAGAGATCCAACTCCTGCTGCAGAAAACATTCCCCAAATCAGGATACTTCCACCACCACCTTTCACTGAATTCTTAACACACTTTGGGTTCAGTCTTTCCCCAGTTCGTCGACGAACATAATGTATCCCATCAGACCCAACTTGCTTTCATCACACAAATGAACTGTGGAACACTTCTCCTCTGTCCACACAACATGATCCTTTTGAGTCTTTCTGCTAATGAGAGGTTTGGTCACTGCAGAGTGGGCTTTCAGTCCAAATTCTCTAAAACGTCGTGATACCGTATGACGAGACAGATCCTTACTCTGTTCAGTGCTGAACTGCCAAGCAATTCCAGCTGCAGTGTTGAAACGATTCCCCATGGAGATGCATTATCCTGTCCTCTCCTCCATGAGTCTTTCAAGGGAGAGCAGCCTTCTTGGGGGACTTGAAAGAGTTTGTGATGTTGTAAAGAAGCAATATTCTTGAAATCACACACTTGGAATAACCAACTTCTCTTGCTTTGGCCTTCATCTAGACAACCTGCTGCTGGAGGGTTTCAGTCAATTTGGAACGGCACACAATTTTTGTTCGTGCAAACTGGAAAGTTAGGTTGCCAGTTAATTAAGAAAATTAGCACCATGCGCCATATTACCACCAATTACTTGCAGGTATCTGAAAGTGTTCTCTAATTTTGATCAGTGTTCTTTTACATTTATCGTATTTACACTTTTAATATGTGCTTTTGAAAAAATTCAATTTATGAAATAAGCTTAAACCTAGTTTACTCATGTTAGAATATAATCACATAGGACGACACAAGGATCTAACATTTAGGAAATTGTTTGTTTGTTCTCGAATTTTGATCTCCAGTGTATATGGTAAATATAAATAATTCTGTTTACTAATTGACCTAAAACGGGAAAGGTTTATTCTGATTTCATGTCAGATAGTGAGACAAAGCTGCAGATGTGTCTTTTTAGATACTGTATGTAAACTTCTGGTTTCAACTGTAGATGGTGAAATGAAGGAAAACTTAATAATCACTCAAAGTCATAAACAGAAGAATTGCACCGAGAAATGCTGAGGCTTCTACAGACTGAAGCCTGCAGAGGCGAGGATATAGCAAAAAAATAAAACTATGAAAATGTAGAATACAACTCAGCCAATAATAGTGCAATTCCTCATTTACGCGCAACAGCTTATTCCAAACAAAAACAAAACAAAACACTGGAAACCACAATTACACTCACTAACCACCGTGATAAAACAGGTTCACTGTAGAGCGTCAAGCACCTCTATATCAGCTGGGCAGCAGCACTCATAGGAAAAGTTAGGCTGGGGCCACACGGGGATTACTGCGATCCCCTCGCATGACAATCAGCTCACGCTTGCAGTACAGCAGAGCAGAGTGTCATCCGCATGTCCCTGCGATTGAGGTCCAGTCGGGAGAGCGGACGTCAGCTGCGGGGGGCGGGCCGGCACCGAGGAGGGGTGGGAGGGATTTATCTCCCTCTCTCCTTTGTAGCCAGCTATTGCCATTCTCGCCCTGCTCTCGCGGTACACTGGTGTACTACGAGTGCAGTGCGATTTTTCTCTCGCCCCATAGACTTTAATGGGTGCGAGAGAAACCTGGATCGCATTTCAGTCGCAGCATGCTGCGATTGTTTTCTCAGTCCGATTAGGGCTGAGAAAATAATGGCTCATGTGCGCTGACACACAGGCTATATTTGTCCGAGTAAAATGCAATTTTTTTATCGCACTCCACTCGCACCGATTTTCATGCAGTGTGGCTTAAGCCTTACAGGAATCATACAGCCCTAAACCTTTCCCAACACAGCGGAATAGTACTTGCTATATTAGGTATTAGTGTATAGAGTGGGCTCAAAAGCAGAGCCTGTTCCATTCGAGGAGGGGGAGGGGGGGCAGTGCATTTTAATATTCAGATTACAGACAATGCCTGGACCTGGTTCACACGGTCAGTGCTGTCAATGAAAGCTGCTGCCATGAAGACAGTCAGAGAAAGAGTGCTCTGGATCCCATGGTCCCATCCACAACACAAGATCCCCTACAAGGACCTATGATTACTTTGTTATGGATTTCCGAGCAGTCAGACTTGCTCTAAAATCCTCAGTATGGTTATGTATGGGTATTATTTGTGCGGATCAGTCTCGTTGAATAATTATAGTGCTGATCCCCACAGTTCCGCTGGCACATTCGCGGCAGGAGCCGGAGTTGTAGCTTCAAATGCGGAGATTCATTAAAAACTATGAGCCAAGGGAACGTGGCCTAAAATATAAGATTATACACGAGCAGGGATTTTACCCTACAGGCACAAAGAAACCATTGCACTGTCCACAATGTAAACCTTTTACTTACTAAAAGAAAAAAAAAACATCTAGCAAAAACTCCAACACAAAAAGAAAAACACCCCACTGATGGCTTCTATTTCCTCCAGCCAGACATGATAGTTTCATTACCAGGCGCCGAGTGATCTCTATGGGTCACTCCGCCGAATATCTGTGCTTACGGGCCGAGGAAGATGCTAATCACAGCATGAAGACGACAGACTTCCTAATACATTTTTGATTAAAGACTATGCACGTCACAACTGCAAAGAAACGCATTCACTTTAATAAAGAGCCACAGGATGTCACCCTTGTAACACGGTACATCTGTAGACATCGCTCGCAGAAACCCAGGGAATATGATTTCAGAAAACTCCAGTCTCCAAGGTGTTTCAAAAACTTGGTGCCTAAGTTTTAATGAGACGGACGATGCTTCGTGGTTACAAATTTAACTTCGAGTTCACCTGTGTAATATTATGGAAGTACAGAGACGTCTTCATGACTTTCAGCTTTATCTACAAATTGAAGCTAACAAAAGAAGCCTTTATCAGAGAGAAATTGTAACTTCACAGGCGGCGTTACACGGAGCAAGCATTCTGCATGATTTCCAGCTGCGCCAACCCTAATGTGCCCGGAGTACGGGGATGCACACATACATATTTACCAAAAGACATCCGGGGGCTAAGAACACCTCCAAACAGCAGAACAAGCAGGCACAGGTCAGATTAAATGTCAATGTTATTACAATGCTCTAAACTCATAGGAAAAAAATCACTCATTTATAAAGGGGTTTGGATAGTAATTAGTGACACATTGGGATACTCAGCTGATCCTACCTACAAGTGGATGAGTCTGCAAAAAACTAATGAGATCAGAAAGTGCAAAAAAAAAAAAAAGAAAACAATGCTGAAAATAATTCTCCCCCTCGTGTGCAAATGTAGATTTCATAGCAGAAGGCAAGACCGATGACAAAACTATTACAAGGTCGTGAAACTCTTCTTCATGGATGAAGATTGCATCATTTAAAAAATAAAAACACTGATAAGGAATGTTGTATGAAACTGGAACATGACAATACTATTTAACCATCAATGAGGGATCATCCATGTTTCTAATGGCCATACATGAGATTTTTCTTAACACATTCAAGCCATCAGAATTCTATTACACCGCTATGTTGTGTCAAAATAGAAGTGCCAAAGAGAGCCCATGTAGTGCCAACATGAAGTCCTCAAACACTCTGCCATATGTAAATATGATCAGCCATTACACCGATCCGTTATAGTGAATAGCATTCATTATCCCACTAAATGGCCTCTCAGGGGTGGAGAAGATCAGGCAACCGTCAGCTCAAGGTGTTGACTTAACCCACAAATTCCCCTGATACCAATCGCTCAATCAACCCGGGCATTTGTGGGAATAGAAGTCCAATCCATGGAGGACTCACCTGGCAAATCTTTGACTATATATTCATCTCTAAACTGCCACCATGTACTTATACTGCTGGACATAGTGTATTATAATCCCTTCAGGAGTGTCTGGGGACCACAGATGAGAAAATTCATCCATAAGACTCCGGTTTATGTAGCCGATCAGTAATCTGTGGCCGAGGCACAGGAGGCCTGCGAATCTCCTTGCCTCCTAACATTCCCACAGTTCCGCACTGTCCTGCCCCCCTCCCCCGGAGGGGATGTCTGTTCTCTCCTGTCTGGCCATCCTGCAGTGTCTGCCTCATCCTCAGATCATACTGCTATCTCCTGGGGCCTGCACACACCTCACAGGCCTCCTGGGAATGCCCGTAGGGTACACGCGTGGGCACATACTTTTTCTTAAAAGGGCCAGCGCACCCTGACCCAGAAGTGCCTCTCAGGTCAGCTGAGTGGTTTTAGGTTTTTAAAGAACCTTCCCCTTAAGGGAGGTGACCGGGCAACGAGTTAGTTATATGTTGCTAGTTCTCAGGTCCTTAGTGCTGCCGTCATTGTGCTACATTCTGCTGCTGACTCGTGTTTAGGTTTCAGTGCTATCCTAATCTGCTTCTGCTAGGATCATCCACGCTGGCCAGCTACGACGATACATGCTGCTGCAAGTATCGTCGCCGGTCCATTCATGCAGGACGGATTCTCGACTCTGCCTGCTGAGGCTGTCACTTCTATCAAAGACTGTACTGTATCCATGGTGCCAGCAATCGAGGTACCACAGATCCCTTGGAGCGGCCCTCTGCCGGCCACTTACCAGCGTGTGTACCTGCTACCACCTTCAGTGGCAGTAGTGTAGACTCGGCGACGGGTCCAGTTCACTCTTCCAGGCAAGTGAATGGTACTTTCGGTCCAGTGTACCCATTAATACCATACTCGCCCCGTGAGCATAACAGACGTCATGAATACATACACGGACATTGTGACAGACCGGCTAATCAAAAGCCTGAAATGCTGGGAAGTTATATTTTCAGATCTCCCACCTTTAATGATGCGTCCCTAGTAGAACGCTCCACATAATTAACCTGTGAACCATGCTCCTTTGGTAAAAATCATAAAGATTAGAAATGAACAAAAAAGGCTCATATCGAAGAAACCGTATTGTGGATTTAAAAAAAAAAAAACAAAACATACAAAACACAATCAGGAGAGCAGCAGGAATAAAGCATGAGCAAACAGTGGGCACTTTTGACCAAGTGACAGGTCCCATTTAAACTATAACACACGATATGAACAGAGCAGTGGTGCAAAGGGACTGGAGATTTAATGTTTACCAAAAATCTGAACCGATTCCTGGTCTTGCATAACGGCGCCCTGTCCATTTATAGATTGTATTCAGTTTCTGCAAAAACATAGAACAGTCACAGTTGCAGAAATGCTTCATAAGCAGGGAGAAAAACAGCAGCTGAGAAACCAGTAATGATGTGCTGACCGACCGCGCACCAAGAAACATTGGAATAATGGCAAAAATAGCGGTATTAGTGTGCACTAATAGAAGGCATTGTGGGGCTTCACACATTTTCATTCGTACTGATGACAGGTTTAGACATTAGGTTTAATGACCCATTTTAGCAGAAAATGCCACAAACTGTCAAGGTCAAGAATTTTAATATGCCTCCAACGCTTCCATAGGCCAAATAGCCTGCTGCTTCAAGGACACAGGCAAATAAATGCTGAAGACTAGAAAAAGGATTTCTACTGGGAAAATGGAATATTTGGTCTCAGATGACACAACACCAGGACATTACTGCCACAGCCAAGACATTATTCAGCCAAATTCTTCAGGGAAAAGCATTTGCATAAATAATGTTTCTAGATGTAAGACAGTGGGAGGTGGAGGCGATTTACTAAATGGGCAATCATTTTCACACAAATTACGTGAAGGAGTGAAGAATGGTGTGCACAAAATGTATTCTCGGTTTTAGAAACCTTTTGCATCTACTCTTCAAAACTGGAGAATGTATTGGAGATACACGAGGGAAGCGTGGCAAGAGGACAAGTGGAGCCATCGAGAACCACACCAGAAGATATCCCACCACTTACCAGCACTCGAGGAGGGAGGACACACGAGTCTGAAGCGTGGTAAGAGGACAAGTGGAGCCATCGAGAACGACGCCAGAAGATATCCCACCACTTACCAGCACTCGAGGAGGAAGGACACTCGAGTCTGAAGCGTGGTAAGGGGACAAGTGGAGCCATCGAGAACCACGCCAGAAGATATCCCACCACTTACCAGCACTGGAGGAGGGAGGACACACTAGTCTTTCACATCCTGGGTTGCTTTAACAAGCGCCACGAGACTACAACCAACTCTGTTTTACCCTTAAACTTTTAAGTATTCATGAAATGTAATAATTTAAAATGTATTGTTGCGCTCTTTATTTACACGTATGTCGTGATGTTCACAAGATCTAAGTGAAATGTGAACAGATGTGAGAGAAGGAACAACTGCAAAAGGATTTCAGAAGTTTCTGGTATTTAGGAAACAAGAATCTACATTTAGCACATGTGAGGTGTCACAAGGAATGATTGAAGTCTGCAAAATCAAATGAAAGACTTCTCAAAGTAGGATGCTCGTCTTTAGATCATGGTCAGCACTGCTTTTGATGCACATAGCCGTTTAATATGTTCAGGAACTGTCTATCATACATGTTTTGTAAAGCAAAAAGAGTGGGTGTCATTCATCACTTACATTCTTCCAGCATTAAAGGTGCTGGAAACACACACCACTGTCCAATGGCTTGCCTTCCCTAAACATAAACCCCACCTTTGTTTTGTATGAAGTTTGTCTTCTGTCTATGACTAGCCCCCCTTCCTGTAACCCATCTGGTCTCTCTGCTGGTAGAGACAGGTTACATTCGACAACAGGGAGTAGACCTCAACTTATTAAGATCATGGTGACTATTTAAAAGTAATCTGTCAGCAGGTTTTTGCTACCGCACCTGAGAGCAGCATGCTGTAGGCAGACAGATTCTGAATCCAATGAAATATCACTTAGATTACTGGGTGCAGCCATTCTGACACAATCAGAGATTTTCGATATAGCTATGCAACAGAGCTGAAAAAGCTGACCCCACCCACATCAGGCTTTCAATGTACACTGTCTGTAGACAGTGAGGTGCTAATCACAAGAGAGGAAGGAGTCGGCTTACATGGCATGAGCCAGCTAGACACAGCAACAATAATGTCCTAGTGATAAAATACTCACAGGAGCTTGCCAGGCGACACATCATTGAATTCTGTGCTTTAACCTCTACAGCCTGCGGTCTTCAGATTACATAGCAAAGACCTGCTGACAAATTCCCTTTAAGAATTCCTGAGGCTCCAAGCATACTGCATATGTCCTATTTATAAGCATATATGGGAAGAAAAGTCTATATGTTAAAGATATCAACACTGCTACACCGACACAATGGAGCTTAAAAGATGGTCCTTTTGACGACTTTAGGGGAAGTATGTATACAGATTCCATTTGTTTTTTTTTGTTTTGTTTTTTTAAACGTTTAGGAAAGTATAGCAGACAACCCTTTCTCATACAGAGAACCATTACAAAACAAAACATCAACACTGTGCAGGATACATTCTTTCACAATAGGACCCACTACAGGGGCATACAGCAAGACATTTTCATGGCTTACAGGTTAAACCAAAGCCTTTAGCCTTAAATGCATCTGGTCAGGACAGTTTCAGAAAACGGTTTTACCATTTTAAACTATAAAGGTTGTGCCAAGTGGAAACTGAAAAAGGCCACAAGAATAGGACAGCCCAGTACAACCTACAAGTTGTGTAAATCCCAATTATGGCACCCACACACTTCCATAGCGCCCTATACTGTACCTGTGCATGTCTTAGATTTCATAGATATAAAAAAGTCTCCATATGAAATCGGACAAGGATTGCTCCAGACATTCCCCACTGGATCCTATAGTACAGACTTATTATACACTAGAAGTATTTATATTATGAGAAAATATCTCTGAAATGCAGCACTGAACGGTGCACCCAATGGCAGTACATGCAGGACCTACAGCTTAGGGGCACTTTGCACACTACAACATCGCAGGTGCGATGTCGGTGGGGTCAAATTGGAAGTGACGCAGATCCGGTGTCGCAGGTGATATCGTAGTGTGTAAAGCCTTTTTGATGCGATTAACGAGCGCAAAATCGTCGTAATTGTATGATCGGTGTAGCGTCGGTCATTTCCATAATTTGGAAATGACCGATGTTACGATGTTGTTCCTCGTTCCAGCAGCATCACACATCGCTGTGTGTGAAGCCGCAGGAGCGAGGAACATCTCCTACCTGCGTCCTGCGGCTCACGCCAGCTATGCAGAAGGACGGAGGTGGGCGGGATGTTTACCTTCTGCTCATCTCCGCTTCTATTGGCCGCCTGCCGGGTGACGTTACTATGACGCCGCACGACCCGCCCCCTTAATAAGGAGGCGGTTCGCCGGCCAGAGCGACGTCGCAGGGCAGGTGAGTGCATGTGAAGCTGGCGTAGCGATAATGTTCGCTACGGCAGCTATCACCATGATATCGCAGCTGCGATGGGGGCGGGGACTATCGCGCTCGAGAGAGAGGAGAGAGGGGAGAGGGGAGAGGAGAGAGGAGAGAGAGGAGAGAGAGACAGTTTAAATACATTTCATTAGTTCCAGTGTGGAGAGAAAAGACCGGGCACCACAGACTAGCAACCATCAGCTTCACAAGGGATAGGACCCGTAGAAGCGCCACACTAATGCGAAATGGTCCCCCATTGTCCGAGGCTTCGGCTTGCCCTCTGTGCACTACATGTTACCTGCTTTTGCACAATAAAGAAGACTTTATCTCATACCCCTTGTGAGATGCTGCTTTTTTCCTTTTTCCTGTGTTGGATCTGAATTCATACATTTCATTAGTATTTGGTATCATTGCCCTTAAACCGTATGACTTTGGTCAAACGTTTTGGATATCCTTCCACAAAGCTTCTCACAATAGTTAGTAGGAATTTGGGCCCATTTCTCCTGACAGAACTGGTGTAACTGAGTCATATTTGTAGGTCTCCTTGCTTGCACCTGCCTTTTCAGCTTTGCCCATAAATTTTCAATAGGATTGAGATCAGGGCCTTGTGATGGCCACTCCAAAACATTGACTTGTTATCCTTAAGCCACTTTGTAACCAGTTTGACAGTATGCTTAGGGTCATTGTCTATTTGGAAGACCCATTTCCGCCCAAGCTTTAAGTTCCTGGCTGATATCTTGAGAGGTTGCTTCAGTATTGCCGCATAATCTTCTTTCCTCATGATGTAATCCATTTTGTGAAGTGCACCAGTCCCTCCTGCAGCAAAACAACCCCACATAATGATGCTGCCATCCCCATGTTTCCCTTTTTTCTCCTAACATAACGATGGTCATTCTGGTCAAACAGTTCAATTTTAGTTTCATCAGACCAAAGGACATATCTATAAAAATTAAGGTTTTTGTTCCTGTGTGCATTTGAAAACATTAATCTGGCTTTTTTGTGTTTCAACTTCTTTTGGAGTAATAGCTTATTCCTGGCAGAGTGGTCTTTCAGCCCATGTTGATACAGCACTCTTTTCACTATGGATAATGATACAATCTTACCAGCTTCCGCCAGCATCTTCACAAGGTCGTGAGCTTTTGTTCTTGATATGCACATGTCTTACCAAAGCACATTCATCTCTGACACACAGAACCCATCTCCTTCCTGACCAGTATGTTGGCTGGACATTCCCATCTTGTTTGTACTTGCATACAACTGTTAGTACAGATGATTGAGGCACCTTCAGGTATCTGGAAATTGCACCCAAGGATGAACCAGACTTGTACAAGTCCACAATTCTCTTCCTGAGATCGTGGCTGATTTCTTTTGACTTTCCTATGATGCTACACAAAGAAAAATCGGTGTGTTTCAGGTGTGCATTACAATAGATCCACAGGTGTGTCTCTAATTAACTCAGATGTTGCCAGTAAACCTATCAGAAGCCTCCAAATACATGACATCATCTTATGGGCTGTCTTATATTGTTCAAAGGCATAGTACTCTTGGTGTATGTAAACTTTTGACTTTGTACAAAGTAATAAAAATGAAGTAAAACATTTCCTCTCTCATTATTCTGGCATTTAACAAATATAAATAATTTTGGTTCCCAAGGGTGGCTTTACATGCTGCGATATCCGGCCCGATATCGCTAGCATGACACCCGCCCCCATCGTTTGTGCGCAACGGGCATATCGCTGCCTGTCGCGCACAAAATCGCGCACCCCCGCCACACATACTTACCTGTCCTTCGACGTCGCTGTGACCGGCGAACCGCCTCCTTTCTAAGGGGGCGGTCCGCTTGGCGTCACAGTGACGTCACTAAGCGGCCGCCCAATGTAAGCGGAGGGGCGGAGATGAGCGGGACGTAACATCCCGCCCATCTCCTTCCTTCCGCATTGTGGCCGGAGGCAGGTAAGGAGATGATCCTCGTTCCTGCGGCGTCACACGTAGCGATGTGTGCTGCCGCAGGGACGAGGATCAACTTCGCCCCTGCGACAGCAGCGATAATTGGGAGTGGACCCCATGTCAACGAGGAGCGATTTTGGACGTTTTTGTAACGATCCAAAATCGCTCCTAGGAGTCACACGCTACAACATCGCTACAGAGCCGGATGTGCGTCACAAAATCCGTGACCCCAACGAGATCGTAGCGTGTAAAGCCCGCTTTAATGACCTAAAACGGGAAAGGTTTATTCTGATTTCATGTCAGATAGTGAGGAAAAACATGCACGTGTCTTTTTAGAAGATGTGTGTAAACTTCTGGTTTCAACTGTATAAATATATTATATATATATAATATATATATATATATATATATTATATATATATATATATATATATATATATATATATATTATATATATATATATATATATATATATATGTATACACACACGTATTTTTCGCTTTATAAGACGCACCTGATTATAGGACGCACCCCCAAATGTGGTGAAGGAAAAGAGATTTTTTTTTTTTTAATGTTAAATGGGGTCCATCTTATAATGCCAGTGTCCCTAAACAAATCATATAGGATATATATCCCTCATAACCCCCATCCTAAAATTAGCCCCCTTAATCTGGGTAAGGCCCCCTTATATTGAATATAGCCCCCTTGTGATGGCACACGTTCCCCTGTGCTGCCTATGGCCCCCTATGGATTGCATACATTCCCCTGTGCTGCCTATGGCCCCCTATGGATTGCACACGTTCCCCTGTGCTGCCTATTGTCCCCTATGGATTGCATACATTCCCCTGTGCTGCCTATGGTCCCCTATGGATTGCATACATTCCCCTGTGCTGCCTATGGTCCCCTATGGATTGCACACGTTCCCCTGTGCTGCCTATGGTCCCCTATGGATTGCACACGTTCACTTGTGTTAGATAACGCCCCCATGCTGCTGCCCATGGCCCCTATAGATCGCACAAGTTCCCCTGTGTTAGATATCGCCCCCATGGTGCTGCCCATGGCCCCTATATAGATCGCACAAGTCCCCCTGTGTTAGATATCGCCCCCATAGTGCTGCCCATGGCCCCTATATAGATCACACAAGTCCCCCTGTGTTAGATATCGCCCCCATAGTGCTGACCATGGCCCCTATATAGATCGCACAAGTCCCCCTGTGTTAGATATCGCCCCCATAGTGCTGCCCATGGCCCCTATAGATCGCACAAGTCCCCCTGTGTTAGATATCGCCCCCATAGTGCTGCCCATGGCCCCTATATAGATCGCACAAGTCCCCCTGTGTTAGATATCGCCCCCATGATGCTGCCCATGGCCCCTATAGATCGCACAAGTCCCCCTGTGTTAGATATCGCCCCCATAGTGCTGCCCATGGCCCCTATATAGATCGCACAAGTCCCCCTGTGTTAGATATCGCCCCCATAGTGCTGCCCATGGCCCCTATATAGATCGCACAAGTCCCCCTGTGTTAGATATCGCCACCATGATGCTGCCCATGGCCCCTATAGATCACACAAGTCCCCCTGTGTTAGATATCGCCCCCAGGCTGCTGCCCATAGTAAAATAAAACACTCTTTCCTTACCTCCTCCCGCGCTGATCTCCCTGCTGTCTCCTTCCGTGCTTCTGTTCCTCACTTCCTGGTTCTCAGTGCGGTCATGTGATCGGCACAGCAGCCTGAGATCTCTGCCTGCCTGATCACAGTGGAAGCAGGGACACGGGGAGAAACGCTGGAGGGGGTAAGTAAAGCTTATTTATTTTAGAATGAGCAGCAGCCTGGGGGCTAAATCTAACACATGGGGGGCATGTGCCATCACAGGGGGGCGCAGGCTCATATAATATGCACCGCTCCCCCAGCCCATCACTGCGTGCGATTTCAGCACCATTGGAGATGGACAGCGGCTGTGCATATTATATGAGCGGGAGCAGGAGATCAAAGGCTGCAGCCCGCAGCGTTCCCCTGCGCTCCAGAGCTGCTGCCCCCACCTCCCCTAGACCCTGCAGTGTACATATTTATATACCCCCCCGTATATTCGGCTTATAAGACGCACCCCCTACTGTCCCCGAAAATTTGGGGGAACAAAAGTGCGTCTTATAAAGCGAAAAATACGGTGTAATATATATATATATATATATATATATATATATATATTATATTATATAAATATATCTATATCTCTCAACAAAGGCTTCTTGAAGAAGCAAGTTCTAGAAAAAGTTATAAAAAAAAAAATCTTTGTACATAACCACAGCAAAAATGTACCGTATGTGGAAAGTCTTTTTACTCAGTACTTACATTACAGTGCATAGACATAAAATATATTCCATTTTACTGTGGCTTGCTAGGCTCCACTTTATCAGGATGGATAGGAAGGCAGAAAAGAGCACTTGATATCTCTCACTAATAGAAGACTTTAAGAATGAAATGTCAAAATCTTAAAAATAATACGGAAAAAAAATAAGAGAACATGACATGTCACTGGAAAATACCCTGACCTTACAAATCCAACTCTGCAACGGCAGCAGTAAGAGTCTATGTAGTACACAATAAAATTGGATCCTACAATGGCTGATTAGGTTTACCGGACGCCTCCAGCAGCGATGCCGCCTTTCCTTCTCTCTAGTAACAAACAACAGTTAATAAGTGAATTTTTCTTATTAAAGCCATTCCACTTTGGGTTGGCATTTCTTTTCTCAAGGTTGTCCAATTCCTATTATGCCACCATATAAAGAAACACAAAGTGGACTAATCTCCACGGCTCCGAGTGTCCAGTGTATTCATTGTAAGGGACAGAAGATTTCACTGTCTGACTTGACTAATACACATTACAAGCTAAGAAAGCTTAAGCTATTCTGCTGAAACTGCTGTGTGCGGCACTACAGAATGGGAAATATTTATTTTCTTAAGCGTAACTCGGTTGAGCAGCGGCACATAAATCCTGCAGCTATATGTATTTGAATAGTTTGCAGATGCATACATTTTTAATACCGCCGAATGTTTTTTATTGTCAGATCATGCTGCTGCATGTACCGGGGACAGTAATGTGTTTTAGACAGATAACTGTGAGAAGCAATTTCAGAATTTTAACATTCAATCTGTATATAGCTTGTTCATCTCGTTCAAAACAACACCGAGAAATGGAAAAGCCAAAAAAAAGCAGTTTTCTGAACCCAAAATAAAACCGGACATCGGGGCAGATTATTAACCTTGCGGTTCTCGGATTCTGCAGGATTTGAACAAATAAGGAAAAGCTTGTGGAGGGAGATGATTATCGGAGGGAACCTGATTTACTGGCAAGTAGCAGGAGTGATACCGCCGGCACACAACAGGCCCACAGTCAAGAAGTGCTGAAATGCCGTTTACAGGACAGTCAATAACACTCACATTGCTGCCTGTAATGGGTTTTCACTAATCTGAAATTGGAGGATTATGCTTATTAGTGGCAAAATGGAGTTCTGTAATTTGCTCTTATTAATATCATGGACATAATTTCACAGCTGATATTTTGTAAGTTTACAACCCTCTCAATGGCCATACGGTACGCAGAGCCTACAGTATACAGTATTAGTCTCCTGCTTTACTAGAATTAGAAGTTATAAATGTAAAAGGTCCAATACACATTAGATAAAAGTTATCTGAACACTTTGATATCGGTGGGATTAGTAGACTATGTATGGGGCCTCCCATCTCTCCACAGAAAGGTGATGTCAAGGGAGAAAAGTTATCCAATATGGACAGCAGCCAACTTATATGGAAAACCATACTGTGTATGTAGAGTTAAGCTCACTACAGTGTCCTCCCCCCCTCACTATGGAGTCCAGGATCCAGCCTCGCCTTGGCTCCAAACAGTCCAAAAAAATCCAAAGAAATAACAGGATTCCGCTCTTAAAAGGGAACCCGTCAGGTGCAATATGCACCCAGAACCACGAGCAGTTTTGGGTGCATATTACTAATCCCTGCCTAACTGTCCCAGCTTATAATAGCACACAAAGAGATCTTTAGAAAAAGTGTTTGTAAAGATCCAGTATGATATGCTAATGAGGCCAGCGACTAGTCGCAAGGGTGTTAGTTCCCTTGGCTAGTCGGCCCCCTTAGTATGTAAGGGCGCCCCTGTCATATGCACTATGAAGCCGAGTGTACGAGTCCAGTCTTCAAACTCATGTAGTGCATATGACCGAAAGTCCGGGATTGTGCGCACTGAGCCAAAATCCAGCAGTTGGGCGCGGTGGCAGTAGAGGTGAGCGCGACCATCTTCTGACACTGCGCATTCATTAGCAAGTTAGCACACCCACATGGGCTGACTAGCCAAGGGAACTAACGCCCTTGCAACTAGTCCTTGGCCTCATTAGCATATTATATGGGTTCTTTAGAAATACTTTTTATAAAGATCAGTTATCTATGCTACTATAGGCTGGGACAGTTCGGCAGCGATTAGCAATATGCACCCAGAACTGCTCGTGGTTCTAAGTACATATTGCAGCTGACAGGTTCACTGTAAAAATACTATATATTTATAATATAATATAGTTCCAAAGAAATTAAAAGAGTGCTACACGCATCTGAAACACGTTGATTGTGCTATTCATGCGTTTGTCTACTGCTTGATGCATTGCAATTGATTTGGAATAAAGAAACCTTGTATGTTTAAGAGCCAGATCCTTATATTCCTTTGGATTTTTTTGTACTGTGTATGAGAACTCAGAGGCTGAATGTAATACTTATTCTATATTCTGAGGATTTCGATAGCGTAGGGCAATGACAATCAGAGACGAGTTCCGGGTACAAGATGTTTTATAGTATGTCACCACGGTAGAAACAGAACAAACACAACAATACAATAACACATACAATACTTTCCGGAATAGACGCGCAGGGGATTCCCGGGACCACGCACCGGACTCCCCCAGGGAGACCACCGGAGCGAACCCCTATACAGGGACTGTCCGGCAATCTACCCCGGAAGGCCTAAATGCGCAGCGGCCGGGATAAGGAGCAAGCGGTAAAGTCAATGAGTGTCCGTACGGAAATGTTTATCCAGGATGGTTACGAACCAAAAGAGAACCAGGCGGAGTGCTGACCGAAGATGGTAAACGGAATCCGGGCACAGCCTTAAGAGCCGGGTACAGTCCTGAGACAATCGGTAGGTAGTCCTTTAGGGGAATCCCGAGGCAATCCGGAATAAGCAGCAAACACAGCAGGAGCACACAGCAGGCAGTATACTCAGGCACTGGACTGGGCTGGGAGGCGGCCTTTTAAGCTGCTGGACAGGAAGTAGGGCAACAGAACGGTAACCTCCATGTTAACCGAGGGCAAGGGCAGTCAAAAGAGAACTGGAAAACCTGGAAACCTGACACTGAGCCAGGTCTGGGTGCAGCCTGCAGAACCACACCTATTACAATGCCGACTTCAAGCAAAAATATATATAGTGGCCACGTCTGATGCTACCACGCTGTACAGCAAGGTTGATACGAAATATATATTATATATATATATATATATATATATATATATATATATATATATATATATATATATATATATATATATATATATATACATATATATATATATATATATATACATATATACATATATATATACATACATACACACACACACACACACACATACACTGATTATACATGTACCACATAGGACAGCCAAAATCGGCAGGTAGAAAAATAGAGAAATTAGCCTTATGGACTCGGCAGGCCTGAACAGGAGGTGAGAGGATGGCTGAAGAGTTCTCCATCCACATAACGTCATGCTCCAGTTATCATACAGAGCAGTTAATGGGGCTCATGTCCAGCTCGTATAGGAGTGTGACTGCTTCTTATTTTATTGTTACACTTCATGTGATGAGCAATTTATCCACAAGTATTAAAAACAAGTCACATTACCCCAGAATATTGCTGCCAGCTGGAAAGCCTAATTCTAGTAAAAGATTACTGAATCAGTGAAGGAAAAGAAAAAGAACCTGCTCTGAAATCCTCCCTATCTGTATGGATGGCAGGGCTCCAGGGGGCTCCAGGGGGCTTCTATCCCACATCAGGGTTTGGTAGCCGATTGTTCTCACAATAGGAGACTTCATACATAGCCGTATTGTCATTCCTGATTTTCTGGTCCGTCATATGAGCAGAAAAATGAAAGCAGTATCTAATCTGTCGCACAACAGGCACCAAGAGCGCCTAATTGGCCCAACTGACTTATAATAATGGACATTACAGTGGCCATCATTTTGACAGAAAAAGTGCCACATGCAGCACTATTCACTCAATAACAATTTCCATTATTTTTGTGTCCTTTTAATATTTCTATATCTAGTTCAACTATGGATGAAGTACATTATTCCCCATTTGAGCGGAGTGATTGTGTTCAGGGTGCGTTGCGGAGATCACGGCACCAGCGCTGTAGCCAATCGTCAATAGCAGTGGTGAAGCACTGGATCCCATTTTTATAAAAGTTGATAGCAGAAAACCTATTTAATATGTTTTCCTCATTTCACCCTAAAAACCGTAAGTAATTTGTATTTTGGCACTGCTTGCTATTTTGCCTTTATCTGAAATTGATTTTTTTTTCCTTTAAAAATAGAGAAATAAAAGGATAAAAATCACTGACTGCACTTCAGTAGAACTATTCTTTTATCACAATATAACGCTTAATACATTACATGGCCACTTCCCGATTTTACAAGGCCATTAAACATCTAACTAAACAATTATTAAACACGCTCAGTGCCATTGTCTGGAGACGTACATGTTCTCATCCACGAAAAACCACTTTGCTTATTGTTACAGAGGTTTACATGCTGTATTAGTGAGACCGAAGCACATGGAGGTTATGGGATACAGCCGAGTACTGTAGGCTACCTGCGGAGCCATTCACAACACTTCAGGTCGTGCGCAGTGAAGCCATTCTGCAGTCATGTAAATGTGTGCTATTCTGATTAAATGAGAATAATGAAATGACTAGTGATGGGCGGACCCGGGATCAGCGGCTCCAACCGGGTAAAAAAATAAATAAATAAATAAATAAAAAAGGATAAAACAAAAAAAAAAAAACAAACACACACACACAACATGGTTCTGGCCCGGAATTGATTCCGGACATCTGCCAGGGCGTCAGTCCCCATATAAGTCTATGGGCACCCAAATCAAGCACTTTAAAATGGTGGTAGAAGGAGTAGGGGGATTAGGGTAAGCGTGTTATACCTACCAGTCTCCACGCGGCTGTAACACTGCTTCCGCACCGCTCATTATCCTTCATACACATGCACTGCTTCCCCAGCCCACTGCCAGTCCCAGCGTCAATGATTGGTTGCAGTCAGACACGCAATCACACAGAGTGGGGGTGCATCTGACTGTTTGCAATCACAGACGCTGTGTGTCCCTATTGTGGTGAAAAAATTAATAAAAAAAGTTGGCATAAAGTCTACCCATATTATGATACCCAGCACACATAAAGCATATAGCTACAGGCTGCAGCCCTCTGCGGTGTGCTTATTTTGGCTGTGCATCAAAATAAGAGGTTTCTCAAGTGCCTTTTTTTATACCCAGCCATGATAAAGCTAAAAGCTGCGGGCTGGCATTCTCAGGCTGGGGAAGCCCATGGTTAATGCCCCCCCCAGCCTAAAAATAGCGGTCTGAAGCCACACAGGATTGTAGCATCCATTAGATGCGACAATCCCAGAACTTTACTCAGCTCATCCCAATTGCCCTGGTGTGGTGGCAATCGGGGTAATAAAAGGTTAATGAAAGCTCACTGTTGCCATTACGCCCTATATTAGTAATGGGAGGCATCTATGAGACCACCCAAAACACCCCTGAAGGTCAGATGTAATCCCCACAAGGTCCTACGACAATTTCAGCTCTGCTACATACATACAGAGACTGATCCCAGCGTCACAGGTTATTTGCGGTGACAGGTGGTGGACCGTGGGAGCCTCCAGCTGTGACCGCAAATAAACTGAGTGCCATCACTGCGGCTGTTATGTTCTGTGCCTGCACGCTGTGCCCTCAGTATGTATGCAGTAGAGTTGAAATAGTCGTGGGACCTCATGTGGATTACGTTGGAGCTGCAGGGGTGTTTTAGAGGTTAATAAAGGAGTGAAAGACAGTGGTTTTTTTGTATTTTATTTCAAATAAAAGGATTTTTTCTGTGTGTTTATTTTCTTTTCACTTACAGATTAGTAACGGGGGGGGGTTCTCCTAGATGCCCCCCATTAATAAACTAGGGCTTAGTGGTAGCCGTTAGCTGTCATTAATCCCTTATTACCCTGATTGTCACTGCACCAGGGTAATTGGGATAAGCCGGGTAAAATGCCCTCACAGTCACATCTAACGAATGACACAATCCTGGGAAGCTGCAGGCTGCTATTTTTTAGGCTAGAAGGTCCTCAATAACCATGGGTCTCCACAGCCTTAGAATACCAGCCACCAGCTGTCGGCTTTATCATGGATGGGCATCGAAACCACAAGAGGGGGAAATGCACAGTCAAAATAAAAGGGCTGCAGCCTGTAGCCGTATGCTTTATCTCTGGTGGGTATGATAATATGGGGGACCCTGCACCAATTTTTTTTTATTTATTTTTACACCAATACAGACACACTCACCATCTGTGCTTGAAAACAGTCAGACACGCTATCACACACAGTGGGGGCGCTGTTTGACTGCAACAAGTCACAGATGCTGGTGGGTGGGGGAAACAGTACATATATATGAGATTAATAAGCGGCCCCGGAAGAAGTGTTACAGCCGCATGAAGACTGACAAGTATAAAGCACCTGCTTTCCCCTTATTTCTTGATTTTAACTTTTTTTTTTAAATCACCCAAGTTGCTTGATCATCTGGATTCTTACCCGGACTTTCCTGAGAACTCCGGGGTCGGTGTTGAGGTATCTTTAAACCCACGCGGATCCGAACTTTTACAGTTCGGGTCCGCCCATCACTAAACAGGACATCAGCACTGTGGATATCAGAGCCTCCAACATTGGCTGGTAGCAGAGCTTCTCAACGTATAGACATCTTAAAAGGGGCACGTCTAGTTTATCAAAATGGGGGAAAAAACAGCTGCCATTGTTCTAAAGTAATCAAAATAACAGATCATTTACACTGGCCGATGACAGCTGTAAAACGATTGCCAGTTACATATACATTCTAAACATATAGATTGTCATTGTTCTCAGCAGTTCACGTGCTGCCAAGAACAATGAGTTTAAAGCAAGTGAAAAAAATAATTTCACCCAACCAACGAGTGTTTTGCTCATTTGATGAGTGATTGGAAGCAAGTTTACATTGGTCAAATATTGGGAAACAAGTGTTCCTATGAATGATTGTTCATGATAATCAGCGAGTAAATACATCAAAAATGGGTTGTCCCACCTTAGGGTTCTTGTAAGTCCTCAGAGCGTGCACAGTGTGCACTGTAAGGATTCTCAGGTGTCGGGAGCAGATTGGTCCCCAGCTCCTGACACTTCACTGGGTATACAGTAAGTATTCACATAGAGTCACTGCAGACTTGTACCCTAAGGGGCACTTTGCACACTACGACATCGCAAGCCGATTCTGCGATGCCGTGCGCGATAGTCCCCGCCCCCGTCGCAGCTGCGATATCATGGTGATAGCTGCCGTAGCGAACATTATCGCTACGGCAGCTTAACATGCACTCACCTGCCGTGCAACGTCGCTCTGGCCGGCGAACCGCCTCCTTATTAAGGGGGCGGGTCGTGCGGCATCATAGCGATGTCACACGACAGGCGGCCAATAGAAGCGGATGGGGCGGAGATGAGCAGGACGTAAACATCCTGCCCACCTCCTTCCTTCCGCATAGCCGGTGTGAGCCGCAGGACGCAGGTAGAAGATGTTCCTCGCTCCTGCGATGTGTGCTGCCACAGGAACGAGGAACAACATCGTAACATCGGTATTTCCCAATTCATGGAAATGCCGGACGCTACACCGATGATACAATAACGACGCTTTTGCGCTCGTTAATCATATCAAAAAAGATTTACACACTACGATATCGACTGCGACGCCGGATGTGCGTCACTTTCGATTTGACCCCACCGACATTGCTGCGATGTCGTAGTGTGCAAAGTGCCCCTCAGGGCAGACAACAACTTTAACAATACTCACTTATTGGCTGGTGAACAAGTGCTGACCCTCCTCCACTGCTTCCATTCATTATTTTCATGCCGATGACAAGTGACCTGTCAGTCATCATCAGCTGAAGTGGTGACATGCTACGTTAGTGGCATCCCTGCTCATCGATGGGAGTTATGACCTGTGCTATAAGATAGTTGGGCACCACTCATGGGACCCTGACTAAGCAGAAAACAGTTATAAAAAGTGGAGAAATGAGGGACTCATAGAATAGCTAAGAAAAGCACCAAGACCATAAATTTGCTTAGGACCTTCTAAGGCACAACAATGAAAATGGGGCACATGTCAAATTATTTAGGGGTACTAGGATTAAGGCCATCATTTATTAGACAATTACGGCATATCCTATGGATAAAAACCTTTTTCCAAAGTGAAGACAGATTTGATTCGGATTACGGGATAAAGTAACAGAGAAGAGAATTTCCAGAAACAATTTGTACACGGTGAACAGAATATAAAAAAAAAAAGTACCATTACATATGTATACACACACACGACTGCACCAGGATTTCTTAAAAATGTTGAACTTTGTAAAATAAAAAAAGTTTAGTAGACTGGCATTGAGGATCAGTGCCACGCCTGGAACAATTACGTTTCATGCAGTGCAAGTGCCGAGTATAGCATTCTGCTGGCACGATGACCTGCGGTCAAGAAGATCTTACATAAACCTACTGCTTTGAAAAAAGGCAGAACAAAAGGAAAGACTTCCAAGGCTCAAAGCAGACAGTAGGAACTGAACAAGGAAGAGATTTCAGAACTTAACTACTGATTTGGCTCCTTACATGAGAATAAAACATCTGTGTGAGCACGTATTTAAAAAGATTTAACCAAGACCTTGCAGCAGTAACACACAGCCATCAACAAACACACAAGTACGAGAGCGAGGTCTCCTACAACAGACAATTTCCTAATAAATGAGGAGATGAATGCATTCATTTTTATAAAAGAATGACGTCATCACTTGGTTATATTAGCCAACTACTCATGGCAGCGACATGTAATGCTGACACATCCCCACCGCAGCCAGTGATTGGCTGTCACAGTCACATGTTGGGACAACACATCACCACCGCAGCCAGTGATTGGCTTTCACAGTCACATGTTGGGACAACACATCACCACCGCAGCCAGTGATTGGCTGTCACAGTCACATGTTGGGACAACACATCACCACCGCAGCCAGTGATTGGCTGTCATAGTCATATACTGGCAGCAGCAGGAAATGTGTGGAAAAGGATGGGGTAATTGGCATCCAACTGTATTTAGATACTATAAATGAGGATCTGGCATGGAATCATGTGGAAAGAAAGAGTATACTTCAATATACAGGGTGGCCTAAAAGTATGTTTACCGTTCAATCAAAAAAAAATCAAGCATACCGACACACAACCAACATGACATTTGTTTAACACCGTATAGTCTGGTAAGTGCTTTAAATGTTTTCCATCAAATATTCTACATTTGCACAGCTATTGTTATGTATAATCTAAAGTAATGTGGTGGGGCACAGGGACACTCCTATCGTTACTATAGGGTATGTGTCCAAGAATGGATGAATAATCTTGTTTGAAGGTTAGTCTGCTTTATATTGCTGGACTCCTAAAACGCTCATCTTTATTATCAGCATTACAATGTCATTTTGACATGGATCTTGCAAGAAAAGTACACCAGCTTCATTTTTTCTAAAAGATCTATTTAAAAAGGGGTTGTCTCAAGTTCATAATTGGGAAAAATTCAAAATAGTTGTGTCCGGTTCATTGCCAAGGATACCAGCCACCCGACAGCCCGACCCTGGCCGGTTACCCAAGCAAGGAGGACCCAGTGTAAACAGGCTCTAGGCACGACTGTGAAGCAGAGTTCAGACCACTGATTTTTATTTTTATTTTTTTTTGCATGCTCGGATTGTCAAAAAAGTCATCATCAGGGGCAGAGGCTACGGTCAACGACACGGCCTCTGCCCCCCCTCTTAGAAGCAAGGTATCATCAGTGATGTCTGTTTCAGAGCCTATGCTAGCCCCAGCACTACTCAGCATGCTTATATTCTTGTCAGTGTGTAATATGCACAGTGACAGTGCGCTCACCAGCTCTGATCAGAAAAAAAAAGAGGTACCAAGAGAGCGCACTATTAGTGTGCATTGTAAGAATAGCTGTCTTGCATAAAAAGCAGAGACCAGCGCTGACCCCACAAGTGACCATGGCACTGGTCTCTGCTTTTCTTGCAAGCCAGAATTTCTTCTTACAAATGCACACTTTTGCCTGCTTGTTACTTCTGATCAGAGATGGTGATCGAGCGAACTGTCACTGTGCATATTCCAAAATAAGAATCTACTGGGCAAACGTGGAAATTGTCAACCTGGACCACATGCTCAGAGTTGGGACTAGCAAAGCCCTGAAACGGATGCCACTGATGACGCTTTGTTTCAGGGAGGAGGCAGAGGTTGTGAAAAGGACCGCAGCCTCTGCCCCATGATGACAACTTGTTTGAGAATCCCAGTGCATGCTGGGAAAAATCAAACAAAGTATCAAAGAGGAAGTTAAAAAAATATATATTTTATATATACACTGTATATATAAATATATGCTGCATATATAAATATATACTGTATATACAGTACAGACCAAATGTTTGGACACACCTTCTCATTCAAAGAGTTTTCTTTATTTTCAGGACTCTAAAAATTGTAGATTCACATTGAAGACATCAAAACTATGAATTAAAACATGTGGAATGAAATACTTAAAGTGTAAAACAATTGAAAATGTCTTATATTCTAGGTTCTTCAAAGTAGCCACCTTTTGCTTTGATTACTGCTTTGCACACTCTTGGCATTCTCTTGATGAGCTTCAAGAGATAGTCACCGAAAATGGTCTTCCAACAGTCTTGAAGGAGTTCCCAGAGATGCTTAGCACTTGTTCACCCTTTTGCCTTCACTCTGCGGTCCAGCTCACCCCAAACCATCTCGATTGGGTTTAGGTCTGGTGACTGTGGAAACCAGGTCATCTGGCGTAGCACCCCATCACTCTCCTTCTTAGTTAAATAGCCCTTACACTGCCTGGAGGTGTGTTTGGGGTCATTGTCCTGTTGAAAAATAAATGATGGTCCAACTAAACGCAAACCGGATGGAATAGCATGCCGCTGTAAGATGCTGTCGTAGGCATGCTGGTTCTGTATGCCTTCAATTTTGAATAAATCCCCAACAGTGTCACCAGCAAAGCACCCCCACACCAGCACACCTCCTCCTCCATGCTTCATGGTGGGAACCAGCCATGTAGAGTCCACCTGTTCACCTTTTCTACAAAAACACGGAGGTTGGATCCAAAGATCTCAAATTTGGACTCCTCAGACCAAAGCACAGATTTCCACTGGTCTAATGTCCATTCCTTGTGTTCTTTAGCCCAAACAAGTCTCTTCTGCTTGTTGCCTGTCCTTAGCAGTGGTTTCCTAGCAGCTATTTTACCATGAAGGCCTGCTGCACAAAGTCTCCTCTTAATAGTTGTTCTAGAGATGAGGTGTGTCCAAACTCTTGGTCTGTAGTGTGTGTGTGTGTGTGTGTGTTTGATTATATATATAATATATAATATATATATATATATACACATACACACACAGTTAGGTCCAGAAATATTTGGACAGTGACACAAGTTTTGTTATTTTAGCTGTTTACAAAAACATGTTCAGAAATACAATTATATATATAATATGGGCTGAAAGTGTACACTCCCAGCTGCAATATGAGAGTTTTCACATCCAAATCGGAGAAAGGGTTGAGGAATCATAGCTCTGTAATGCATAGCCTCCTCTTTTTCAAGGGACCAAAAGTAATTGGACAAGGGACTCTAAGGGCTGCAATTAACTCTGAAGGCGTCTCCCTCGTTAACCTGTAATCAATGAAGTAGTTAAAAGGTCTGGGGTTGATTACAGGTGTGTGGTTTTGCATTTGGAAGCTGTTGCTGTGACCAGACAACATGCGGTCTAAGGAACTCTCAATTGAGGTGAAGCAGAACATCCTGAGGCTGAAAAAAAAAAGAAAAAATCCATCAGAGAGATAGCAGACATGCTTGGAGTAGCAAAATCAACAGTCTGGTACATTCTGAGAAAAAAGGAATTGACTGGTGAGCTTGGGAACTCAAAAAGGCCTGGGCGTCCACGGATGACAACAGTGGTGGATGATCGCCGCATACTTTCTTTGGTGAAGAAGAACCCGTTCACAACATCAACTGAAGTCCAGAACACTCTCAGTGAAGTAGGTGTATCTGTCTCTAAGTCAACAGTAAAGAGAAGACTCCATGAAAGTAAATACAAAGGGTTCACATCTAGATGCAAACCATTCATCAATTCCAAAAATAGTAGTAGTACAGATGGACAATGACCCCAAGCATACAGCCAAAGCTACCCAGGAGTTCATGAGTGCAAAAAAGTGGAACATTCTGCAATGGCCAAGTCAATCACCAGATCTTAACCCAATTGAGCATGCATTTCACTTGCTCAAATCCAGACTTAAGACGGAAAGACCCACAAACAAGCAAGACCTGAAGGCTGCGGCTGTAAAGGCCTGGCAAAGCATTAAGAAGGAGGAAACCCAGTGTTTGGTGATGTCCATGGGTTCCAGACTTAAGGCAGTGATTGCCTCCAAAGGATTCGCAACAAAATATTGAAAATAAAAATATTTTGTTTGGGTTTGGTTTATTTGTCCAATTACTTTTGACCTCCTAAAATGTGGAGTGTTTGTAAAGAAATGTGTACAATTCCTACAATTTCTATCAGATATTTTTGTTCAAACCTTCAAATTAAACGTTACAATCTGCACTTGAATTCTGTTGTAGAGGTTTCATTTCAAATCCAATGTGGTGGCATGCAGAGCCCAACTCACGAAAATTGTGTCACTGTCCAAAGATTTCTGGACCTAACTGTATATATATAAATACATACACATAAAATACATTTCAGTTTCAGACCACCCCTTTAGACAATGTATGCAGTTTGTGAAATCTGGTGATAGATTTCCTTACAGTAGATTCTCCAGACCTATGATTTAGTTAAAGTGATAACTATTAGGTTTGGCTATTAAACAATTGTAAATTTTGTAAACTGAACCTTACTTTTTTTGAAAAATGATAAAATCAACGCCCAAGAACATTTTTCTGTTTGGTACGGCCAATTAATCTCCTAGAGCATAATTGCCAATCCAGAGATAGCGGGAACTATTTTTTTGTAAGAACCACAGGTAAAAAACTATTTTGTGTCCAGATTATAATTTACACGTATTTATATAGCATGAAAACCTGGTGTCCTGATCTCTTGAATTTCCAAGCACATAGCCACCATAGTAACTCGTGACACAAGCAAAAATCTATTACAAGTTCAGGTCTAATGTTTCCTCATGAAGAATGAAATTTTAATCTAGACCTTTCTTGGCATTTGAGTGTAGGGACAGGATATAAAGTAGCAGAGTGTTTCTTGCATTAAACCCCTACTGTCTCTATCACATCAATTAGCTAAAAGCAAGTTACAAATTGTGTTTAGCCACTTAGAATGTCAGACACTAGCAGGCAGCTGCCAGGTCTGCTCAGATGTCCTGCAGTGTCCTCGGTCCCACAAACTAAAACAGACGGCACACTATTAATATTTAGGACTCGAGGAAAAGGTCTCTGGCTATGCATTAGGGGAGTACGATTGTGTCAGGTTTTAAACATTAACCTTTTAGTGGTTAGATTAGTTGCCGGATGGCAAATAATTGTACATTGCACTGAGAGTCCCAATGGTGCGTGAAAAGGACTGTGTCATTAGGCAGGTCAACCAATAGATAGAAGGCAAAAGCAAGTGGAATGCCTGGGTTCACATGTCTATATTTAGGTGGGCTTCAGGTCACTAGTGGAAATCAGTCTTCTGCCTTTTTATTCTAGATCTGGTAACCACCATAAATTAGTAGATGGCACCATATAGTCGGGCTCATACAATCTGGTTGAGAAATATCAGGTTGAAAACATAATAGAGGTCATATGTACAGAAATAAATGAGATTTTTCTTTCAGTGCGTGTGCATGTATATCTAAATATATATATATAATATATATATATATATATATATATATACACACATATATATATATATATACACATATATATATATATATATATATACACATATATATATATATATATATATATATATACACATATATATATATATATATATATATATATATATATATATATATATACACATATATATATATATATATACATATATACACACATATACATATACATATAAATACACATACACATACGTATATATATGCACACACACACACACACACACACACACACACACACCGGCCCCCTTGAATTTTTTTAACCTTTTCCCACATTTCAGGCTTCAAACAGATAAAGAAAATTAAGGTTATGGTGAAGAATCAACAACAAGTGGGACACAATTGTGAAGTTAAACGATATTTATTGCTTATTTTAATTTTTTGTAAAAAATAAAAAACTGAAAATTGGGGCGTGCAATATTATTCATCCCCTTTAAGCTAATACTTTGTAGCGCCACCTTTTGCTGCGATTACAGCTGCAAGTCATTTGGGGTATGTCTCTATCAGTTTTGTACATCAAGAGACTGAAATTCTTGCCCATTCTTGCTTTGTAAACAGCTGGAGCTGAGTGAGGTTGTAAACAGCAGTTTTCAGTTTTCAGCTCTTTTCACAGATTCTCGATTGGATTCAGGTCTGGACTGTGACTTGGCCATTCTAACACCTGGATATGTTTATTTATGAACCATTCCATTGTAGATTTTGCTTTATGTTTGTGATCATTGTCTTGTTGGAAGACAAATCTCCATCCCAGTCTCAGGTCTTTTGCAGACTCCAACAGGTTTTCTTTAACCCCTTCACGACCGCGGGCCGTAAAATTACGTCCTATTTTAACGTGACTTAACGACCAGGGACGTAATTTTACGGCCTAAACTTCATTTGATTGCCGTGGCCATAGCAACGGCTTTCAAATGATGTCCCCTGCTGTTTCTTACAGCAGGGGACCTTTGCTTGAGCCCAGGGGGGGCGGCATCGCCACCCCCTATCGACGATCGATGTGATTGGCTGTTCAAATCTGAACCGCCAACCACATCGATCGCACTAATTTCGGCAAAAATAATGCCCGAATTAGTGCGATCCTGTGAGATCCAGCTATGAGATGCCGCAGCTGCTGCAGCATATCATAGGTGGACCTCAAACATGCCGCCCCCAGCCCCTGCAGCACTGATTGGAGCGATCGTGCTATGACGCGCAATCGCTCCAATCAGTGTGCAGTGGGGCGGTCTGATCTGCCGGTGGCCGCCCTCCTCAGGCCTGTGCTGGCCTGCGAGCCCTCCCCCAACATGGCTGCAGCGTGCAGTGGCTGGTACTTGTGGTACCACGCCACCGCTGCTGCTGCCGCCGCCGCCGCCGTCGCTGAGGTCACGCTGCTGCTGCTGCTGCACGTGAGTACTGTGCTCACTCTGCAGCCCGTGCGCGCTCCCGTGGTGCCCCTGCACGCTGCCGTGTTAGCCCCTGCCCGTGCCCCCCTGCGATCTGCCCCCCCCAACATCCCGATCTGCTCCCCCCCCCCCCCCCGACATCCCGATCTGCTCCCCCCGCGATCTGACTGCCTCCCCCATTATCTCTGTTCTGCTTCTGCAGCTCCCTCTCCGGTCTCCCCCTCTGCTCTCCCCCCCCTCTGCTCTCCCCCCCCTCTGCTCCCCCCCCCTCTGCTCTCCCCCCCCCTCTGCTCTCCCCCCCCCTCTGCTCTCCCCCCCCCTGCTCTCCCCCCCTCTGCTCTCACCCCCCCCTCTGCTCTCACCCCTCCCCCTCTCCCCCGACGTCCTCTTACCTGTCTTCACCGGCCTGATCACATCTGCGTCCATCGCTGGGTCCTTCCTGGGCATTCTGCTGATCTGCCTGCTGCTCCTGTAAAGCTGTCCATCTCTCTGCCATCTGTTCCTCTGCAGCTCTTCTGGTCAGTGATCCTCCTGCTAGTCCTCTGGGTACTGTGAGTATAACTTTTTTTTTTTTTTCCCGTATCCCCTGTCCATTTTTACATTTCATCCGTCCGTGCGTCCCGCCAAGCGCTGATCAGGGATGCAGATAACGGATCGGCATCCATGGTCAATTTTTGGCGTGACTTTTTTTTCCGTATCCCCGACGCTTTTTGTATCGCATCCGTCCGTGCGTCCCGCCGAGCGCTGATCAGGGATGCAGATAACGGATCGGCATCCCTGCTCAATTTTTGGCGTGACTTTTTTCCGTATTTGCGACGCTTTTTGTATCGCATCCGTCCATGCGTCCCGCCGAGCGCTGATCAGGGATGCAGATAACGGATCTGCATCCGTGGTCAGTTTTTGGCGTGACTTTTTTCCGTATTCACGACGCTTTTTGTATCACATCCGTCCGTGCGTCCCGCCGAGCGCTGATCAGGGATGCACATAACGTATCTGCATCCATGGTCAATTTTTGGCGTGACTTTTTTTTTTTACGTATCCCCCGACGCTTTTTTTTATCGCATCCGACCGTGCGTCCTGCAGCGGCCGATCAGTGCACTGCGTCTGTGCGTTTGAAAAGTCAAATGGCGTTCCTTTTCTTCTGAGCCCTGCCATGCGCTCAAACAATTACTTTCCACCACATATGAGGTGTCTGTGTACTCAGGAGAAATTGCACAATACGTTTTATGGTGCATTTTTTCCTGTTACCCTTGTGAAAAAAAAAGCTACCTAGTTGAAGCAACCGTTTTGTGGTAAAAAAAAAAATTTTCTTTTCACGGCTCAACGCTATAAACTTCTGTGAAGCCCCCAGGTGTTCAAAGTGCTCACCAAACATCTAGAAAAATTATTTGAGGGCTCTAGTTTCCAAAATGGTGTCACTTGTGGGGGATCTCCACTGTTTAGGCACCATAGGGGGTCTCCAAACGTGACATAGCGTCCGCTAATGATTCCAACCAATTTTGCTGTCAAATGGCGCTCCTTCTCTTCTGAGCCCCGCCATGCGCCCAAACAATTACTTTCCACCACATATGAGGTATCTGCGTACTCAGGAGAAAATGCACAATACATTTTATGGTGCATTTTTTCCTGATAGCCTTGTGAAAAAAAAAGCTACCTAGTTGAAGCAACAGTTTTGTGGTAAAAAAAAATAATTTTTCTTTTCACGGCTCAACGTTATAAACTTCTGTGAAGCCCCCAGGTGTTCAAAGTGCTCATCAAACATCTAGAAAAAATATTTGAGGGCTCTAGTTTCCAAAATGGGGTCACTTGTGGGGGAGCTCCATTGTTTAGGCACCTCAGGGGGTCTTCAAACCTGACATGGCGTCCGCTAATTAGTGCAGCTAATTTTGCATTCAAATGGCGCTCCTTGCCTTTCGAGCACTGCCGTGTGTCCAAACATTTGATTTCCACCACATATGAGGTATCTGCGTACTCAGGAGAAAATGGACAATACATTTTATGTTGCATTTTTTCCCGATACCCTTGTGACAAAAAAAGCTACCTAGTTGAAGCAACAGTTTTGTGGTAAAAAAAAAAATTTTTCTTTTCACGGCTCAACGTTATAAATTTCTGTGAAGCCCCCAGGTGTTCAAAGTGCTCATCAAACATCTAGAAAAAATATTTGAGGGCTCTAGTTTCCAAAATGGGGTCACTTGTGGGGGAGCTCCATTGTTTAGGCACCTCAGGGAGTCTTCAAACCCGACATGGCGTCCGCTAATGAATGCAGCTAATTTTGTGTTCAAAAATTCAAATGGCGCTCCTTCCCTTCCGAGCTCTGCCGTGCGCCCAAACAATTGATTTTTACCCCATATGGGGTATCAGCGTACTCAGGAGAAAATGCACAATAAATTGTAGGGTGCACTTTCTCTTTTCTCCCTTGTAAAAATGAAAATTTTATGGCTAAAGTAACATTTTTGTGTTAAAAAGTAAAATTTTCATTTTTTCCTTCCACATTGCTTTGGTTCCTGTGACGCACCTAAAGGGTTAATAAACTTCATGGATGTGGTTTTGAGCAGTGTGAGGGGTGCAGTTTTTAGAATGGGGTCACTTTTGGGTATTTCCTGTCACCTTGGCCTCTCAAAGTCACTTCAAATGTGATGTGGTCCCTAAAAAAAAATATTTTGTAAATTTTGTTGGAAAAATTAGAAATTGCTGATTACCTTTGACCCCTTCTAACTTCCTAACGAAAAAAAAATTTCTTTCGAAAATTGCGCTGATGTAAAGTAGACAAGTGGGAAATGTTATTTAGTAACTATTTTGTGTGACTTATCTCTCAGATTTATGGGCATAAATTTTCAAAGTTTGAAAATTGCGAAATTTTCCAAATTTTCACACAATTTCCTAAATTTTCACAAATAAACGCAAAAAGTATCGGCCTAAATTTACCACTGACATGAAGTACAATATGTCACGAAAAAACAATCTCAGAATCGCCAGGATCCGTTGAAGCGTTCCAGAGTTATAACCTGTCAAAGTGACACTGGTCAGAATTGCAAAAAATGGCCCGGTCATTAGGGTGTTTTAGTGGCCGGGGGTGAAGGGGTTAAGAATGGTCCTGTATTTGGCTCCATCCATCTTCCCTTCAATTTTAACCATCTTCCCTGTCGAAGAAAAGCAGGCCCTGAGGGACGGCCGGGTCTTGATAGATTTGCAGTGGTATGATACTCCTTCCATTTCAATATGATCGCTTGCACAGTGCTCCTTGGGATGTTTAAAGTTTTGGAAATCTTTTTGTAAAACCAAATCTGGCTTTAAACTTGTCCACAACAGTATCATGGACCTGCCTGTTGTGTTCCTTGGTCTTCATGATGCTATCTGTGCTTTAAACAGAACACAGACTATCACAGAGCAGATGCATTTATACGGAGACTTGATTACACACAGGGGGATTATATTTAATCATCATCAGTCATTTAGGACAACATTAGATCATTCAGAGATCCTCAATGAACTTCTGGAGTGAGTTTGCTGCACTGAAAGTAAAAGGGGCCTAATACTATTGCACGCCCCAATTTTCAGTTTTTTATTTTTTACAAAAATTTAAACTAAGCAATAAATATCGTTCAACTTCACAAGTGTGTCCCACTTGTTGATCCTCCACCATAAAATTTATTTTTTATCTTCATTTTTGAAGCCTGAAATATGGGAAAAGATTGAACAATTCGGGGGGCGGGGGTAGGGGTGTGTGTGAATACTTTTGCAAGGCACTGTGTGTGTGTGTGTGTGTGTGTGTGTGTGTGTGTGTGTGTGTGTGTGTGTGTGTATGTATGTATATATATATATATATATATATATATATGTATATATATATATATATGTATGTATATATATATATATATATATATATATATATATATATGTATATATATATATACACATACATACATACATACATACATATATATATATATATATATATATATATATATATATACACACATACATACATATACATATATACATATATATATATATATATATATATATATATATATATATATATATATATATATATATATATATATATATATACATACATATATATATACATATATATATACACACATATATACATACAGACACACACACACACACACGTGCAGCTGTGATCTCTATGACAGGTGCTTTTAGACTCATCTCCCCGACGAAAAAGAGGATCAGCTGTTGAAATTACAAAAGGAAAAAGTTGAGAGGCCCCAATACACATTATGGAAAGCGGCTGTCAAAATCTAATATGAAGAGGTTCCTTTAGGCCCAAGACACACAGCATGAAAATCGGAGCGGGTGGAGTGTGATAAAACATCGCATTCCACTCGGACCAATATTAACCTATGTGCCAGCACCTATGAGCGATTATTTTCTCAGCCCTAATAGGACTGAGAAAACAATCGCAGCATGCTACGGGTGCAATGCAATCCTTGTTTCTCGCACCTATTCATGTCTATGGGGCGAGCGAAAAATCATACTGCACTCGCAGTACACCGGTGTACCGTGAGTGCAGTGCGAGAATGGCAATAGCCGGCTACGGAGGAGAGAGGGAGAGAATTCCAGCCCTCCACTCCTCCGCGCTGGCCCGCCCCTCCTCATTGCCAGCCAGCTCCCCGCAGCTGTGGTTCGATCGCACAAACGGACCTCAGTCGCAGTGACACTCTGCTCCCGCTGTGCTGCCAGCGTGAGCAGAGTGACATGTGAGGATCGCAGTAGTCCCCATGTGGCCCCGGCCTTACTATTTATTTTTTTTTTATTATTTTTAATATCCACTTATAAACAAGGTTTTATTTCATTCAATTTATATTATCTGGAAATCTGAGCGCTTTACGGTAAAACTAATATCTGACCCAGAAAAAAGGAATATAAAAGGCTTTGTCCGGTCTGGAATGACAGTTATGAAGTCATTCTGTTACTGCACAGTTGTGAATCCTTCAGCATATTTTATGAGGTCGCACCCATTGGTCGGGTTCTGTTTGGGAATATGTATAATATTGGTCACATGGCTGCTGTTCCAGACTCAGAAACCAGCCAATTCTAGAAGCACACAATGTGCGTGTCAGCAGAACTCATAACTCTGTAGTCACACAGCGCAGCGCCCCCACACAGCGCAGCGCCCCCACACAGCGCAGCGCCCCCACACAGCGCAGCGCCCCCACACTTGTCATTCTAGACCGGACAACTGCTTTTAGATATTCTCAATATTCCTGTTCTCAGCTGAGCAGAGCCTATTTTCAGATGCATAAAAATGAAATAAATGTCCTCAGATGAGAAGAAAGATTTTGCAATAATATAATGCCAATCCTTAAAGTCATCAACTCATAAATATAGGATCATTAAACCAATCATAAGAAATTCTCAGGAATTGATTTCAGATATAAAAAAACAACAAAAACACACAGCTAAAAATATAACTTAAGAGGGATTTTCTAATAGTATAGGCACAATGAATAAGCTGTAATAATAATAATAATAATAATAATAATAATAAATATTTATTTCTATAGCGCCAACATATTCCGCAGTGCTTTACAATTCAGAGGTTCATAAACAAAAAAGTAACAGTTATAGAAAATACAATAATAAGGCCCTGTGCGTACGCTGCAGTTTTTGCCGCGGTTTTGCTGTATGAATTGCTGCAGAAAATGTTAATAACCTTTCTGCAGTCCTTCCCCAGCAAAACCTATGTTAAAAAAAAATGGTGTGCGCACACTGCAGTTTTTTCCCCTACAGGTTTTTCCTGCAGAATTTCTGCAGCAAAAAGAATGAGCATGTCACTTCTTTTCTGCAGGTACCTGCGGTTTTTGCCATAGACAATGGTAAAAAACCGCAGGGACCAACCCGCGGAAAATTTGCGGCAAAACTGCAGCAAACCGCGGTAAAACCGCATGTGGTTTTTGGGTGCAGTTTGCTGCGTTTTTTTTACTGCAGGTGCGGTAATCTTTCAGAGGGTGCAGAATTTTCTTAAGAAATTAAAATTAAGATTTAAATTAAGAAATTTTCTTAAGGGCCCACAGGGCCTAATAGCAAAAAAATACAACCCTGCTCATGAGAGCTTACATCTACAATGAGCTGTGGTGGGGGGACAAGGTACAAGTGCTTATTTACATTGACAATCCAGCCATCGCAAAGTAATGGGGAATAGATAAAGGCTGCCTGACCCAGTCAGACAATCTTTTAGAAGCTTTCCGGTGCGGTGAAGTTTGACAGGGAGCTATGTTCTGAGAAGTCGTGGAGGGACTCTATGTGAATTGAATTTGATAAGGGAGCCTGAGATTTTAGGGAGCCTCTCAAGCTGAGTAAGTTGTGATTCATCCTAGTTTCTTGGGGTAGAGCATTCCAGAGGAATGGTGCAGCTCGGGAGAAGTCTTGGATCTGGGAGTGGGAGGTTCGGATTAGTGTGGATGTTAGTCAAACGTCATTTGTAGAGAGTAGAGAATGGGTACAGAGATAGACATAGATGAAGTTGGAGATGTAGGGGGGTGCCGCACTGTGGAGAGCTTTGTGGGTAACAACAAGCAATTTGAATTGAATCCTGTAATATATGGGCAGCCAGTGCAATGACTTGCACAGAGCAGAGGCATCCAAGTAACGGGTAGCCAGATAGGTGACCCTGGCTGCAGCATTAAGGAAGGACAAGCTGTAAACCAGACACTGTGCACTACCCATACCTGTGTGACTGGTGTCCTATACAAGCCTCCATGAATGTTGGCGGGTGAGTGGTTGTCACCAGCACATTTCCCTTGTGCCGCCCCCGTTTTTACCATAGGACCTGCTCATCCTGCAGGGCTTTAGTCCTGTGACCTGCTGTTGGTAAATACAGTTACCTTCTTTCTGGGATGTTTTTGGATTTTATGTCCTCCTCAGTAAGGCCCCTTTCACACTGCGTTTTTACTTAAGTTCAGTTGTCCCGTCGGGGCATCCGATCAAATCACCCCTCCCCCACTCTACAAATGTGTTTGGGACGCAGGCGCCGACAGGGCCATTGACTATAATGGAGCAGGCTCTGTTAGTGTGTGATCGGTCTTGCACTATTTTTGCACATATAAAAGTTTTCTGCAGGCGGACATCAAAAAGTAGTCAACTACGTTCAGGTGTCCGCCTGCAGAAAACGTATATGTGCAAAAATAGTGCAAGACAGAGCACACGCTAATGGAGTCTGCTCCATTATAGTCAATGGCGCTGTCGGCGCATGCGTCCCAAACGCGTTTTTACGGGGTGGGAGAGGGGCGATTTGGACGGATGCCCCGTCGGGACCACTGAACGCAAGTAAAAACGCAGTGTGAAAGTAGCCTAAGTTGCCTTGAATACTAAAGTCCCAGAAACCTCTACTAAGTGAAGTGAAATACAATGTGATTTTTGCAGTGGGGAGGAGTGTATACATTGTGAGAATGTAAACCATGACACATATATACAATAATGCATCAATCATTACTTTGTCAGGAACAATTTACATATCTTATATACAGAGAGCAAACAATTGTACAACCGTGTTTCGGGAAGTCATTTTCTATTACCGAGAGAATTTGTTCAAGCTCTTAAAAGTCACTAAAATTTTCCAGAAAATCATGCTGGATTTCGGCAATAGGACAGGTATTTATTTTTAATTTATTGCATGCAAATTTAAGTTGTCAAACAAAGCCTGGTGGCCATTAAAATGATTAATAATGTTTTTGCTGCCCTTGACATGAAATGGTTTAAGAAATGCCAATTTACTCAAGTAAACTTAATGAATACTGATTGCTTAGTGGCGGAAGGAGAACTACCCTCATACAAATTAACAGAGAACCAGTGGCCACAATACACAAATTGCTCAAATAGGGCGAAGAAGATAAGTGCTAGAAATATAAAGCAGAAATCACATGTGCACTTCTGGTGCCGTTTTTCCTTTATAAAACAAAAATACATAAAATATATTCTGATGGTATACTGTCCTATGGCAGATTTGTTGCAGAATTTTCCAAAAGATTCATGCACATGCTATACAGATAACTTACAGGAATTCATGTATAAAAAAAAACAAACAAACAAAAAAAAAAAAAACTATGTTACAGAAAATTTTGCAAGAAATCCCCTGCTCATGATAATACATACCCCACAGAAATCAGAGCTGAACACCGCAAGACTGGGGTCACAGCTAACCTTTCATTGTAAATGCATCAGACAACTTTTTGTCTCGCTAAAAAAGGGATTGAAATGGGATAAATTATAAAGATAGAGAGATACACATATACTGTACATATATACAGTGGCACCTTGGCTGACGAGAACAATCCGTTCTGGGAGTGTGCTTGTAAACCAAGTTACTCATCTAGCGGATGTGTATCAGGTAACCATCGCGACGATGGAGGAACTTCCGCTGTCAGCCGCTTCTCAAAGGCAGCGCGCTGACCAATCAGAGGCAAGCAGCTCCTGCCTTTGATGTCAGAACTCTAGCAGCAGAAGCTCTGGCATCGGACCCGATGGTTACCCAATACACATCCTGTACCGGCAAACTACAAGAACCAGGAGGCCGGCGGGGCAACGGGAGGCAACGGAAGGCAAGGGTGAGCATATAATATGTGTGTGTGCGTGTGTGTTTATGTGGACTGCAAGAGCGGGTCAGAGCGCGGTGAAAGTACGGAACCGGAAGTGTGTGCAGTGAGTATTTGGTCGTACAGCAAAGATTGCTCGTAAACTGAGTTACAAATTTACAGCAAGCTTTGCTCGTATAGATTTGTGTGTGTGCGCATACAGTATGATTATATTATATATAGATAGATAGATAGATAGATAGAGAGAGATTTGTTTATTTTATTTTTTTTACATAGAAGTCTATGGAAAATAGATTTATTAAATAGTAATCTATAATTTTTCTTCCATTTGGAACGGATCCATTTTTTTCAAGTTTCAAGCGGATGATTACTGCACATGTGCATTTAAGGCCCCCATACACATTAACACTATTGTTGTCTGACCATGCTGATAATGAGGAGTTTGAGCGACACAGACCACATCTCACTAAGCGACATCGCTAGCTAGCTACCCGATATTTACCTTGGTTACCA
The DNA here is from genome assembly GCF_048569485.1 of Anomaloglossus baeobatrachus. Classification (NCBI taxonomy): domain Eukaryota; kingdom Metazoa; phylum Chordata; class Amphibia; order Anura; family Aromobatidae; genus Anomaloglossus; species Anomaloglossus baeobatrachus. Next base: position 607,875,971 of record NC_134354.1, read on the forward strand.
GCGTCCACAGCTTCTAGAAGCTGGCTCCCTGCTCCCTGCACACGTAGCCAAGGTACACATTGGGTAACTATAAGCAAAGCGCTTTGCTTAGTAACCCAATGTGTACTATGGTTACCAAGCACAGCGTCGTTGCATGAGTCGCTGGTGGCTGATCTCTGATCGCTGTGGAGATCTGCCTGTCTGGCAGCTCACCAGCGACCACTTAGCGATGCTCCAGCGATCCCCGCCAGGTCAGATCGCTGGTGGGATCGCTGGAGCGTCACTAAGTGTGATGGTACCTTAAGGTGTATGGGGCAGCTGACAAACTGATTAGGGGAGGGGGGGGGGGTCAGATTTCAGACCATTGATAGCTTTGATCTCCTGAAAATAAGCCGCCAGCAGACATGGCTATTCATGGCTTTCGTCCTGTGTATGGGTGAGACCACCAAGATGGCTGTTAGCCGAACGATAGGCCAAAGAATCAATTGACTGACAGCCATCTAATGTGTATGGCCGGCATTAGCCCAAACGTTTTAGGAACTAGTAAAAAATTATGTTAACCGACTTATCCTGCTGATAAACAAACATTCTCTTTTAAGGATAGATTTAGTTTGGGATCGAACATGTAGAAAACCCATTACAATCATTACTTATAACATCACAAGATGTAGAGAATGGTATGAAGCAACAAATCTGAGAACATTTTACTCAACCTCCACCCACCGTGCCTGGCTGACAGCTCCTCAGAGTCCCTCATCCCTGTTGAGAGCTCACCCTGCTCAGTACATCTGCAGCTGTCAGTCAGGCTGGTGGGTGGAGGCTGAATACACAGGAATTCCTGACTTCTCTCACTCTATAGATGGACTCGCAAAATCCTCATATCACATATTATAGAGCCATTCTGGCAAAGATTTTCAGAGTAAATACACCGGAGTCATAAAAGATGTTATTTAATAATGTATGCAGTTTGTATTGTGTGGTGACAGATCCTCTTTACACATGAGTGCCACATCAGTATGAATCTATGGGAAAAACATTGGCACAGATTAATCATATAAAGACTAAATGCTAAGGAAACTAACAAGCTGCTCTCATGAGAAGAAAGCAAAAATAAGTGACCAAGATAAAATCTATACACTTCCATATACCCAGCAAGCAATAAGACGTGCTGAATATTGCCTGCTTATTAAAGGCAGAAATACCCTTGTCTTTAAGGGTTAAGACCCAGATAAAGGACAGTGAAGCTGAAGTGGCAGTGTTTTCGGTGCTGCTTGTTTTTTTAGCACAGCGGTTATTTCAGTATCATGAGGTGCAGCAGCATGCCTAAATATATCTTCTTTTAAATCATTGTGCTGAAGTTACAATGGTCTCCTGAGAAGCCTCGCTGCGCCACACATTGGGACCAATTTGTGGAGTACATCTATGCACCTGTGTACACAGAGAGCAAGTCCCCCCCTAATAACTTCTCCAGCACAATGCCCTCCATTACAGTGACAGATCAGCCAGATTTAGAGAGGGGCACGCCACGCTTTGCCTTAAATAAACATAATTTATGTGAAAAGCTTCACGTGATTGTATCTCCTCCAACACTGAGACCGCTACATTTCCAGAATTAGTCCTGATCTCCATTCTCTCCATATCCTATCTATAAACCTACCCTAATCCCAAATATCTGATCAGTAATGCAGTAAAAAAGGCTGCAATTTTCACAATTTTCTTAAGATGCTACTGACAATCCAGCCACAGAGGGAGTGGAGGAATAATGACGAGCACAGCGCTGATAGCATGGAATAATATGAAGCAGAATAATGGATCTATTACACAAAGCACAACACATTTCGTATGCACGGTGCACATGATTCCTAGCAAAGGCCGCAGCTCGCCCTCAGGTAGATTTGTCACTTGCACTTTGCTGGAGCGATTATTGGAAACATCACTGAAAATATAACGGAGGGACTTTTTCCAAGAAATAACTTTTTATGAGGGTTCGGGCTCTATTTCAGGGTTGAGGACTATAAAGTAATTCTATAGATATAACAGTCTACAGGCAAAACGCATTGAGAACCCTGTTAGGGCATATTGTGATGACAATGGAGAACCCAAGAATGCCCCATATAGGAGTCAAAGAAACCCGACAAAAAGGTCCCTACCCATCCAGAGGGTCTAATTGGAGAGGGTGTCAATCATGGGCACTATTGCTGCATTCCTTCTTAATGGGAGTACCAAAGATGGACAAGCACAGTGCCCTGCTGACCTTCAACACCCTTATTAGAATTCATGGTCATGATCGATCTCCGCTCCATTCTCCAGAGCCCCAGTCCTTGGGGGTCGGTGAAGCCACAGCGTTCGTACCCCCAGCGATCAGAAAGTTAACCCCTATCTTTTGGACAAGCCTACAACCGTAACCCTCAGTCTGATATAACACCGTACAACCAGCTCTACACTCACCTACTGTATCCTCACCCATCCCTTGTAGACTGTGAGCCCTCGTGGGCAGTGACCTCCGTCCTCCTATACCTGTCTGTGTCTTGTATTGTTTATGATTATTGTACTTGTTCCTATTATGTACACCCCTATCGCATGTAAAGCGCCATGGAATTGATGGCGCTATAATAATAATAATAATAATAATAATAATAGAGAATAACTTTTAAACTTGATGAAAAACCCCTTTAAAAAGGTCAATCGATAGAATTGAGTAAAACGGTTCACAAGTGGATGGAGTGGCCATGTTGTAAGTCGTGGCGGTCAGACCAGAGATATGAGAACCGTCTCCTGACTGCCGGAAGACACTGAGCGGCTTATTAGAATGTACAACGGCCCAGCAAAGAAGTCGCCCCAGACCTACTAATCCAACAGGTAGGAAGAGGTCCCCAGGGTGCTGGCCCGGGGGTCTGATGTAACGGATATGCTCAACATTATCAACTATACAGATATTTTCTACCAAAATCCATTGATAATAAATTAGGCCACCAATGTTAAATCAATAGAAAATTGCCTTTTGTACTGCAGATCAGTGGGGTCCCAGTGAATGGACCCTTTAATTACAAAATAATGACCTATCCATATACATACCTTATGTAGGTATAATCCTGGAACACCCCTTTAAATTATTTCCATAAATATCTGAGAAATAAATAAAAGCTAAATATGAAAAGTTAAGAAATGTAGCTTTAACATGTTGAGATCTTTTTGCTTTGTTATTTTGTTGAGCATTGAAGACATTTTAGCTTCTTCTTACGAATATCATATTACATTACTAAAATTATTGGCTTGTAAAAGAATTTTTATCTTAAGCTATTCTAGAAAATAAAGGGGATTATTTTACCGGTAATTACAATAAATATTCTGCCCTGCTTTGGCCAGCAGCACATCGTTTCTATTTACTATTTTCCCCATTTTTGGATCAGTCTATAATCCGGAGCATAAAGAGGCCCTTCATAGTTCTGTCCTGGTATAGGGGTATCACAGTCCCCCATTGTGCAGGGAACAACTCATGTGAATGGGCCCAGCTGCACAGTCGGGTGCTCCACTGTACAGGGGAAAGGGGGCACAAGGCCAAACCAGGGTAGGATCGTCTTCCTCCTCAGGATCGCACTCCTCTGATCAGAAACCTATGGCATAGTAGAATCACAGGATGGGAAAATCCTATCTGTGTAGCACAGGCAAGCAGTGATCTGCCATGGTAGAAGCCATGAGGATAAGACCACCTTACTTAATATGGTCTTTTCATTTATCCCTGCCCAGTCCAGTCTTAATATTTCTACTAATCCTAAAGCTAACACACGGGTACTTTGCGGCTCCCAAGAGCAGCATACAGCAGGCCAAGAAGACGTGGCAGCATGTCACGAGCTGTTCACTCACAAAAGGCGGAGGAAGAATAACAGGTCAGTAAAGAAGAGCCAGTTTACTTCAACGGGAAAGGTAGCATAGGTCTGCCTTTGTCCTATCACCCTTACACTGGATAATAAGCAAGATGTAGATCATTAAGGTGGTGTCACACACAGCGACGGCGACAACGACGTCGCTGCTAAGTCACCATTTTCTGTGACGTAGCAGGGACGTCCCGTCGCTGTCGCAGTGTGTGACATCCAGCAACGAGCTGGCCCCTGCTGTGAGGTTGCCGGTCGTTGCTGAAGGTCCTGCTTCATTTTTTGGTCGTTGCTCTCCCGCTGTGAAGCACAGATCGCTGAGTGTGACAGCGAGAGAGCGACGAACTGAAGCGAGCAGGGAGCAGGGAGAAGTGCTTCGCTGGTTAGCCGATATTTACCTTAGTTACTAGCGTCCGCCGCTCTCACGCTGCCAGTGCCGGCTCCCTGCTTCCTGCACGCGTAGCCAGAGTACACATCGGGTAAATAAGCAAAGGTTTGCTTATTAACCCGATGTGTACTCTGGCTAGGAGTGCAGGGAGCCAGCGCTAAGCGGTGTGCGCTGGAAACCAATGTAAATATCGGGTAACCAGCGAAACATTTTGCTTGGTTACCCGATATTTACCTTAGTTACCAAGGGCAGCAATGCTTCCACGCGTCGCTGCTGGCTGGGGGCTGGTCACTGGTGAGATCTGCCTGTTTGACAGCTCACCAGTGACCATGTAACGACGCAGCAGCGAACCTGATAAGGTCAGGTCATCAGTCGTGATCGCTGCTGCGTCGCTACGTGTGACCCTAGCTTTAGAGAGAACCAAAACAAGATGGACGCTCGAACACCCCTCCTAAACGGGAGCCAACATCGCCACCATGCTTTCTAATTTTTTCACACTCACGTTCACACTTTTAATGTAGAAATGCCAACCATTACTAAGCCCGATGAAGATTTGTAGTGGGATTTTCCGACTTGGTGCAAAGCAAAGTCTGAAACTGACACCAAAAGGTTTTCAGCGAAGAAATACCACAACCAAGAAAAATGACTGTTTTAATACGGCTTCCACTTTCAGTTTGTCATACTAAATCATTGTGGCAGTGTTAAAATACAATAAATCAGCAGTTATTTGCCCACCTTAGGCCCAACCCCAAGTTCAGCAGTGACATCTATAGTACTGCAGCCGATCACCAGGCTCAGCTCATGACGTCACCTCGGAGCCTGTAAATCATCACGGTGGAGGTGCAGCACTGAACCTGGGGAGGGCAAGTAACCGCCGATCCTGTAATTAACAAGTCTATGACAATTTAGAAAGGAAAGCTGAAATACCCTTTAAAAGGGGTTATCCGGCTTATTTTGCTAGTTTTTATTTATTTCACTACATTGGGGCAGGTAAGTAGATAGTGACTACCTACCTGCCCTGTTGGCAGCCCCTCTCCCCCGGCTCAGAGCGGTCATGTGACCACTCCTGCCAGGATTTTGCTGCTTCCTGTAACGTCACGACCACATTGTTGATGGCCACAGAGCAGACTTAATGTTGCCCCCCTGCTGGGTGGGTATAGTGTGTGAGTCCCCGCCCCCTTTCCACGCACCCTCCCACACATTCCCCGTACTCTCCCTGCAACCTCCCCCTGCCACTGCTGTGGGGCCCGTGATCTAGAGGAGGGGCCTGGCAGCGGCTGCAACTGTGTCACAGCTAGCACCGAGCCCCCAGCTGAGGATCACACATTCAAATGTATTGGCATCACAAATGCCAATATATTTGAAAGCACTGATGAGAGGGAGCGCTGCGCTGCCTCTCAGCATTATCCCGCTGTCTGATATGGCCACTAGCCAGAGAAGACAGCGGCCGAGCATGGAGCCGCTGCGGGGCCCGAGGGGAGGTTAGTATGTATTCCCTACATGTATTCCCTATGGTGGTGGGGGGGTTGGTACAGAGCCCCATGTGGGGGCGTTGCAGAGCCCTATGTGTGTGTGGGGTGCAGAGCCCAATGTGTGTGCGGCCTGCAGAGCCCGATGTGGTGGTGGGGGGGGGCTGCAGAGCCCGATGTGGTTGGGGGGGGGGGGTTTGAAGAGTCCGATGTGTGTGTGTGTGTGTGTGTGTGTGGGGGGGGGGGGTGTGCAGAGCCCAATGTGTGTGTGTGTGGGGGGGTGCAGAGCCCAATGTGTGTGTGTGGGGGGGCAGAGCCCAATGTGTGTGTGTGTGTGTGGGGGGGGAAGAGCCCAATGTGTGTGTGTGGGGGGGCAGAGCCCAATGTGTGTGTGTGTGGGGGTGCAGAGCCCAATGTGTGTGTGTGAGGGTGCAGAGCCCAATGTGTGTGTGGGGGGGGGGTGCAGAGCCCAATGTGTGTGTGGGGGGGGTGCAGAGCCCAATGTGTGTGTGTGGGGGGGGTGCAGAGCCCAATGTGTGTGTGTGTGTGTGTGTGTGTGGGTGCAGAGCCCAATGTGTGTGGGGGGGGGGGTTCAGAGCCCAATGTGTGTGTGTGGGGGTGGTGCAGAGCCCAATGTGTGTGTGTGGGGGGGGTGCAGAGCCCAATGTGTGTGTGTGGGGGGGGTGCAGAGCCCAATGTGTGTGTGTGGGGGGGGGGGGTGCAAAGCCCAATGTGTGTGTGTGGGGGGGGTGCAAAGCCCAATGTGTGTGTGTGGGGGGGGTGCAAAGCCCAATGTGTGTGTGGGGGGGGGGTGCAGAGCCCAATGTGTGTGTGTGTGTGGGGTGTGCAGAGCCCAATGTGTGTGTGTGTGTGGGGGGGGTGCAGAGCCCAATGTGTGTGGGGGGGTGTGCAGAGCCCAATGTGTGTGTGTGTGTGTGTGTGTGTGTGTGTGTGGGGGGGGGGGGGGTGCAGAGCTCAATGTGTGTGTGTGGGGGGGCAGAGCCCAATGTGTGTGTGTGGGGGGGGGAAGAGCCCAATGTGTGTGTGTATGGGGGGTGCAGAGCCCAATGTGTGTGGGGGGGGTGCAGAGCCCAATGTGTGTGTGTTTGGGGGGGTGCAGAGCCCAATGTGTGTGTGTGGGGGGGGTGCAGAGCCCAATGTGTGTGTGTGTGTGGGGAGGGGTGCAGAGCCCAATGTGTGTGTGTGGGGAGGGGTGCAGAGCCCAATGTGTGTGTGGGGGGGTGCAGAGCCCAATGTGTGTGTGTGGGGGGGTGCAGAGGCCAATGTGTGTGTGTGGGGGGATGCAAAGCCCAATGTGTGTGTGTGGGGGGGTGCAGAGCCCAATGTGTGTGTGTGGGGGTGGTGCAGAGCCCAATGTGTGTGTGTGGGGGGGTGCAGAGCCCAATGTGTGTGTGTGGGGGGGTGCAGTGCCCAATGTGTGTGTGTGGGGGGGTGCAGAGCCCAATGTGTGTGTGGGGGGGGTGCAGAGCCCAATGTGTGTGTGTGGGGGGGTGCAGAGCCCAATGTGTGTGTGTGTGTGGGGAGGGGTGCAGAGCCCAATGTGTGTGTGTGGGGGGGTGCAGAGCCCAATGTGTGTGTGTGGGGGGGGTGCAGAGCCTAATGTGTGTGTGTGGGGGGGTGCAGAGCCTAATGTGTGTGTGTGTGTGTGTGTGGGGGGGGGTGCAGAGCCCAATGTGTGTGTGTGGGGGGGGTGCAGAGCCCAATGTGTGTGTGTGGGGGGGGTGCAGAGCCCAATGTGTGTGTGTGGGGGGGTGCAGAGCCCAATGTGTGTGTGTGGGGGGGTGCAGAGCCCAATGTGTGTGTGTGGGGGGGGTGCAGAGCCCAATGTGTGTGTGTGGGGGGGTGCAGAGCCCAATGTGTGTGTGTAGGGGGGGGAAGGTGCAGAGCCTGATGTGTGTGGGGGAGCAGAGCCCGATGTGGGGATGTTATTTCCAATGATAGAATGATAACAGGTCAGTGCTCGGCCGAATACTGACAGCCAATGAGTGTGCAGAGGGCAGGGCTAGACAGTGAGGTTGGATGGTGCCAGCTCTGACTGTGGAAATGTCATGTTTGGTTGAGCTGCATGTAAACAGAGCCGCAGAGAATAAAGTGATAATTCAAGAGGAACGAAAGTTAGAAAACAAAAAAAAATAATGTAGGGGTGTTTTATATGACCATACAGCCCAGATTAGCTTACAAAAAAAATCTTGAGTTTATGTCGGACAACTCCTTTAAGTCATTTAAGGCAGTGGTTCTCATGTCCAGTGTGGAGACACGGGGCTCAGTGGGTGCTCTCATCCACTAAAACCTGCCGCCTTTAGAAAGACAGCGTGGCTCAGGGCTCATCCCAACTGAACGCCGGCCTCCTTAACCGTGGGCGTAACACTACTCAGACAACACAGGGTGAGGGAACCACAATAATTAGACTTTATTGGATCCCCAAACGATTAACGGCACATAACACATAACCAGCCAAACACAAATGTAACAGGCAACAGAGTCTCACCCTTCCGCTGGCTCACCAGGGATTTAGAATGTCCATGCCTCAGAGGTTCCAGGGCCACTTACTCCAATCCAGCAGCACCCCGCTTTCAGCGGGCACCCACTGAGAAAGGAATAGCGCCAGATTTAGGAAGCTGTGTGAGGTCTGCAAAGTCTGTACCAGGTGACCGATTTGTCCCAACCTGGGTTTCCTCCTTAAGTAGTCTCTGGTATGATGATATAATCCTGGCAGCCGGAGTCAAAATCCCTAGACTGTGGATATGGTCTCCAATCGGAACCGGAGTCCCTAGATTGAAGCCACAGGGTATCCTGGATCCTCTAGTCAGCTCCTAAGAGCTTAGACTGGATCCATCAGCATCCATCAACAACCTGGTGGCTTAAAGAAATCCCTTTTTTAGCCACAGCCTTCCACTTTTATACACTGCGTCCTCATCGATTGGTTGGACAAGATCGCCTCTCCCATTGGATGAATCTCAAGCTGCATGGACAATGTTCATCCAAATGATGTCTACAGAAAGACTGAGGGTATACATGTAGTCTGGAATGCACAGACTAGACAATGACTACTAAGGTAATTACATTAGCAATACACAACTACAATACAATGATTACTGGAAGAGTCTGGAGAAACAATAGCTAAGCAAACATGACTTAGCACACATAAGAACAATACGTCTGGCTGAATGTTAATAAACTTTAACCCATGAGAGTCCATGTCGTCACATCCAGCCCTCAAATGTTCTCAAATATAGAGTGCGCCACTCAAGCGCTTCCAGCAAAGTTTTTATCTTCTGATTGGCCGGCGGCCTGACTCGCAGTGCAGGAACCTGACAGGTCTCTGCACTGCCATACAATGCAGCTAGATATGCACCCTCAGACGCACGTCCAGGTGAGACAGGAGCTGGAGCCAGCAGGCCCCCTGCACCCCAGGGCCCGGGCACAATGCTTGCGACACCATTGTTCAGCACCAGAGTGTAATCTTTTACAGATATTCATTCCAAGGTTCAGGGTAGAGCACAATATAAATGAACCCAGCTTTATATTAGTTCACTATCCTAGCCAATGACTTATAGCTGCCTTTATTTTTTCTATTTGACAACCGAATAAATGTCAATGGCTAAACATACAGCCAACCAGAAAAAGTGAAGCAATGGGAAACAAATGGCGAGGAATATGTACAAAGTAAAGCAGAGAATTATGTTTCCATTTACAAACAAAAAAAAAAATAGTGTACATGCCTTATAGGGAATCTGTCACCAGGTTTTTGCTACCCCAGCATTATGTAGGAGCAGAGATCCTGATTCCTGCGATGTGTCACTTACTGACTGAGCTGCTTGCTGCAGACCTAGCTGTTATCTGAATACAGAGTTCTGTACAACCCCACCCATACCACTAATTGACAGCTTTCTGTGTACACTATGCAGAGGCAGAAAGCTGCCAATTTGTGGTGTGGGTGGGGAGTTATACAGAGCTCATGAATATGAATATGAATGCAACATAGCAGCAGGTTTACTAGTCCTTTAAAGGGAACCTGTCACGCACAATATGCGTTCTGACCTACAAGCAGTAGCATGTGTGGCCTAATAACCCCTTCCTACCCATCCCTGTGTTATAATAATGTGTATTATGAATGTAGAAAAGAAAAAAAAAAAAGTTTTATTGCATATATGTACCCTATGTAAATAGGATAAGCTCTAGTCTCCTGAACGTCGCATCGCCATGTGGGCGGGATACTATGGATTCATATGAGCGACGTCACCGTCAGCTCCTGGAGATCCCGCGCATGCGTACTTACCATTCCTACAGCCTTCTTAGGGTGCTTTCACACTTGCGTTGTGCCTCATCCGCCAGGTCCGTTGCTGCGTCGAAACGACGCATCCGTCAATTTTTGTGTTGCTAACGGACCCAACGAATGCATTATTTCGCAGGAGTCCGTCAGCGGCACTACCGCCCCATCATCACCACACACACACACACACCGGCACTACCGCCCCCCATCATCACTGCACACACCGGCACTACCACCACTATCATCACCGCACACACCGGCACTACGGCCCCCATCATCACCGCACACACACGCGCACACACACACACACACACACACACACACACACACAACCGCCCCCATCATCACTGCACACACCGGCACTACCACCACTATCATCACCGCATACACGCAGGCACTACCTCAATGACATCCCTGCTGACAGAGCGATTCACTTCAGTTTCTGCATGGAGCTGACAGAGCGGTCATGGTCTGTGGCTGCTCCTGTCAGCTTTCGATGTAGCAGAGCTGAAAGCGTCGTGACACCTCTGTGGATTATGCCGGACCTGGAGGGGTATTTGGGGATTTTAATAAAGTGGTGAAAGAGGGTGGGGTTTTTTTGTCTTTTATTTCAAATAAAGGATTTTTTGGGTGTATGCGATTATTTACTTTCACTACAGATTAATCATGGGGGTGTCTCAGACGCCTGCCATGATTAACCTAAAACTTAGTGGCAGCTATGGGCTGCCATTAACTCTTAATTACTCCGATTGCCACCGCACCAGGGTAACTCTGGATGAGCCGGGTAGAGTCCCGGGACTGTCGCATCTAATGGATGCGGCAATTCCGGGCGCATGCTGGCTGATATTTTTAGGCTGGGGGCTCCCCATAACGTGGGGCTCCCCATCCTGAGAATACCATCTTTCAGCTGTGTGGCTTTATCTTGGCTGGTATCAAAATTGGGGGGGACCGCATGCCGTTTTTTTTAATTATTTATTTATTGTACTGCATTTATTGTACTGCACGATATAGACCAGCCCACCGGCGGCTGTGATTGGTTGCTGTGAGACAGCTGTCACTCAACGTGGGGGCGCGTCTGACTGCAGCCAATCATAGGCGCCGGTGGGTGGGGAAGCAGTGAATGCGAGATGGAATAATAAGCGGACGGTATTTTCAAAAGCAGGAAAAGCCGCCAGAGCAGTGTGACAGCTGTGTAGCGCCGTGTCGGTGATCGGTGAGTAAGAGAGGGGGTGAGAGGGAGAGATTGACTGACAGAGAGAAATAGAGAGACCAGGAGTGATTTTAAACGATGCATGCTCAGTAGAACGTGACGGAATCCGTCAGCAGATTCCGCCGCTTAGTGCATCGTGGCGGAATCTGCCACCATAGACAATCATTAGACACCTTGGCGGATTCCAACGGAATCCGCCAAGGTGCGTTGTTTTAACGACACCAAAAACACTACATGCTGCGTTCCCTCTGCCCGGCGCTCAGTCAAAGTAACTACTCAGAGTTGGACAGCGAATGCAACACAGAGACTTGCGTCACAGTGCGTCGTCAATACAGGTCTATGGGAGAATAGCGCAGTCCGTTAATGCAAGTGTGAAAGCACTCTTATCAGAGTGCTTGCTTGTCGGCTTCAGAAGACTGACCATGCGCAGAGCGCGTTTGAAGCCGACAAGCAAGCACCCCGGATAAGAGGGCTGCAGGAATGGTAAGTGCGCACGCGCAGGATCTCCAGGATCTGACGGTGATGTCGCTCATGTAATTCCATAGCATCACGCCCACAGGGTGACGTGACGCCCAGGGAACTAGACCCTGTCCTATTTACCTAGGGAACATGTAAAAATGCATGCGCTAAAAATGCATGCGTTTGACGCGTTTTTTCGACGCGGGTACATTTTTGTGCGTTTTTAGCGGCCAAAAACGCACAAAAACGCAGCGTCAAAAAAACGCAGTGTGTGAACTTAGCCTAAGTGACATAATGGAAATCAGGGTCTCTGTCTCTACATTATGGTGCTCACAGATTAGGTGGCAACGATCTGGTGACAGATATTGTTAAGCTAAGGGTACATGGCGACTGACCCTACCTACATCAGACAGTCGCCAGAATCTGGATGTATACCATGTCATCCGTCTACCATAACAACCCGTTTCTTTTGTTGTGGTTGCCCTCTGTATAAGAGCGCTCAGTCTGTTTGGCTTCCTTATTCAGTTAAATAAACAGTAATCAGATCCATACCTGCCAGACGGAGGAGTAAAGGACATACTTTAGACTTCCGTCTTATGAATCGGGGTCTATAGCAGTGTAAAGTATACCCCGTGAGCTTTTCCGATAGAAGCGTTTGGCTCAGAGCAGGAGCACAGTGTGCATTTAGAGCCGTATCTCTACATCTGTCCTCACACAACCCTCCAAGTTTATCTGAAAAAGTCAATGTGGTTTAACTAAAAACACTCACCACTCTAAATGAACGGAAAAAAAAAATACAGCTTTTGACATTCCGGTAAAGTTCATCCACAAACATCAAAACACTACACACATAAAAGCAAAGAAGAAAGAGCTAGAAAAAACCCAGTAACTGCACGTATGGCAGATCCGCTGCATAGAAAGCAAGGTGTTCTATTCATCATCTGCTGCTAAATAATTCTCCAGTCTCAGCAGAAGGCTGTGCACATAAATTACACCGCACACGACACCGCAACCTCGGCCACCGGCTTTCTCTAGCTAATGACAGACGCCATTTATGCCTTGAAGTCAATTCAGACAGCGCCTCATGTGTCGCACGATCCATAACATTTGTGCAGCTCGTTTCCCACTTGCTGTCGAGCGACTATTTAAAAGCTATGGCTTGGATTCGGGAGAAAAAAAAAAAAAGATCCAAATTTCAGGCGGGTCACAGAGTCTATGACAAGCGAGTCCTCTGCAACTCGTGACCAGGGACAAATCAAACATTTGGAAATATTTACAATTCTGGGTCACAGCAGGGAGATATGTAACAACTGGTTTACAGGATATAGATGACGAATAAGGTTCACCTTAAAGGGGTTATCCAGGACTATTTTATTTACTAACTATTTGCCTGCTCTGCCCGGCACAGACCACTGCTGCTGGGGATTCTGCCACTTCTGTTGTCACGTTGACAGAGCAACTCTTCCTTTTCTGCTCTGCTCTGTTGATGGGGTGTTACCGCCGACGTCATGGTGATAGGTAGCAGAAAGTCGGCTGTCAAACTGTAGGGAGTCGGCTGTCAATCAGCATGATGCCGGAAGTAACACCCCATCAACAGAACAGAGCGGAAGAGGAAGAGCTGCTCTGTTAAAGTAAAGCAGCAGAAGCAATGTGCCCACTCTGAGCCAGTACTTGGTAGTTAACTACTGTACCTGCCTTATAGTTCTTAAGCCTATAGTTACAAAATACAATAGTCTAGGACAAACCCCTTAAACACCTTCCTACATTGGAACTCAATCCCAGGCAAGTCCAGAAGCAGGGTAGTCAGATATTCCAAAGTCAGACACTATGAGAGCTTGTCGGGGACACGAGGAGTAAACTGAGATGTAGTCAGGTAACTGTTCTGGGTTAGGATTTATAAATAAATAACTAATCTGTAAGTGAAAAGAAATAAACATAAAGACCGAAAAAAATCTTTATTTGAAACTAAAGACAAAAACCAGCACCCTCTTTCATCACTTTATTAACCCCAATACACCCCTGCAGGTCCAAAGTAATCCACACAAAGGTCCCACGACGTTTCCAGCTTTGCTACATCTGAATTCACATCGAGCAGCCACAGAAACTGACCACCCGCTGTAAGGTTCAGGCAGAGACTGAGTGAGCCGTGCAATCATTGTTGACATTATTCAGGATATTTGCTGCTTACTCAGTCTCTGCCTGAAGCTCACAGTGGGTGGTCATGTTCTATGGCCGCTCAGTGTGAACTCAGATGTAGCAGACGTGTAAATCACTGTGGGCCCTCTTGTGGATTATGCTGGACCTGCAGGGGTGTTTTCGGGTTAATAAAGTGGTGAAAGAAGGTGCTTTTTTGCCTTTTATTTCAAATAAAACATTTTTTTGTTTATTCACTTACAGAATAGTAATGGAGGAGGGGGTGTCTCAGATGCCTCCCATTACTAATATAAGGCTTAGTGGCAACTCTGAGCTGACATTAACCCTGTATTACCTTGAATGCCACCACATCAGGGCAATCGGGAAGAGCTGGGTATAGCCCCAGGACTGTTGCATCTAATGGATGCAGCAATTCCAGGCGGCTTCAGGCTGATATTTTTAAGCTGGGCGTGGAACAATAAACATGGGTCTCCCCAGCCTAAGAATACCAACCTCCAGCTGTCGAATTTTTTCATGGCTGGGTATCAAAATGGGGAGGAGTAATAGCTGTTTTTTGGGGTTTTTTTTAAATTCATTCATTAAAATATATTTTTTTAAAAAGCTGCATGCAGTTTCTCCTATTTTGATGCACTGCCAAGATAAGTGCATGGCTGGTGGCTGCAGCCTGTAGCCATATGCTTTATCTGTGCTGGGTATGATAATATGAGGGACCCTACGGCAAATGTTTTATTTATTTTTATACCGCGATAGTGTCCCACAGACAGCGCCTGTGACTGGTTGAAGTCAGACACTGTCACACAGATTGGGGGGCACGTCTGACTGCAACCAATCCCAGATGCCAGGACTGCCGGTGGGCGGGGAAAGCAGTGCATATGGATGAGCAATAATGAGCAGTCCCGGAAGCGAAAGAGCGGCCGCAGGAGCAGTTACAGCCGCGCCGCAGACTTTAAGAATGAAGTGCTCGCTTCCTTCTTATTTTCCTTATTTCTCCTTTATTTATTTTTTTATTTCTCGAGTGCTGGATCTGGATCATTAGCCAGAATTCAATGAGAATTCCAGGCCCAGCACTCGGGTACGTTTGAAACCACGCGGATCCGGACTTTTACAGTCCGGGTCTGCCCATCACTACTCATCATGGGAAATTTACGTAAAATAATTAATGGTGTAAAAAAATATCCCTGCAGCGCTGAACCTATCCCTGCCAATTCTCTGCTCCCTGGTCCAGTCTGTGAGGCAGTAGAAATGGGCAGAATCACCGACTCAACCAATAGTTGGCAGAGAAGGGTCACTGCCTCGGTTCTTATGAGAATTTAATTTAAAAAAAATAAATAAAATGACGTCTTCTACTGCAGTATCCGGCTTTCCAGCCATTATTCATATCTTATCCCAAGTCATATCTCTATGCAGCAACCATGAATGATATATGCAAAATCCAAAATCCATCCAAACAATTAAAAAAGGTGAGAATAGAATAATAAATCACGCTATTAGCATCAGGTTGCACATAAAACATTTGGGGATCAGAATATGATGTCCTTAAGCTCTTTGCCAGGGGGCAGCTAAGTATATAATGATGTACAAATGAGCCGTGTTATTAATGCAGGTAATAATACAAATTAAATAAAATTGACCAAGCAGTTTTTAATTAATCTGCAAGACTTCATGGCCCTGTTGTCTGCACCACTAATTAGAGATTAAGGTTTATTTCGCTATCTTTATTTCTCCAGCTTCTTGTCAAAAATAGTGGAGGCCCTTTTACTAATTGTTAGGGCTTATACTGATCCGATTTGGTAAGAGCGCAGTAATCAGTTTAAACTGGAACATTTTCCCACAGGATTTCTTGCATTTTTTAGGTTAACACACCTAAAGAAAAGCAAGCTTTAATCTAGATTTCACACTAGTATTAACATCTAGAAAGAAACGCAAACTCAGAAACAGGAGCATTTTTACAGAACCGCTGCAATCTAACCTGGAACACAAAGGTACTAATGTAAGAGAAATCTCTCATCACATGTACAAAATGAAGGCGTTTGTAGTGAAGCCTTTTGGGTGTGAAACCCGCACCCCATACATGTGAGTTGGGTTGTCGTAAGCAGGGCCGTATTTGGGGTTTTTGCTGCCCTAGGCACTGTCAGTGGTGGCGCCCCCTTCTGATCAGTCAGATTACGGTTATATGCACACAGCTTTTTTTTTTTTTCAGACAGATCCGCCCTATAACCCGCCCAAAAAACCCAAACTCTAAATATTAAAGAAATGAACTCATACACTGCAATGTAAAACGACTTGCTGTCCATATGTTCAGTCTTTGGAGTTTTTTTAAGCGCGTCAGGTTTCCTCAGACATGAAGCGGCTGACAGTGACCGGTCCATTATATGGCGGCTGCTGCTTGGATGCTGGTTACTAGTTGTGACCGGCCATTATATGGCGGCTGCTGCTTGGATGCCGCTTACTAGTTGTGACCGGCCATTATATGGCGCCTGCTGCTTGGATGCTGGTTACTAGTTGTGACCGGCCATTATATGGCGGCTGCTGCTTGGATGCCGCTTACTAGTTGTGACCGGCCATTATATGGCGCCTGCTGCTTGGATGCTGGTTACTAGTTGTGACCGGCCATTATATGGCGCCTGCTGCTTGGATGCTGGTTACTAGTTGTGACCGGCCATTATATGGCGCCTGCTGCTTGGATGCCGCTTACTAGTTGTGACCGGCCATTATATGGCGCCTGCTCCTTGGATGCCGCTTACTAGTTGTGACCGGCCATTATATGGCGGCTGCTGCTTGGATGCTGGTTACTAGTTGTGACCGGCCATTATATGGCGCCTGCTGCTTGGATGCCGCTTACTAGTTGTGACCGGCCATTATATGGCGCCTGCTGCTTGGATGCCGCTTACTAATTCATTTAAAAAAATAAGTAAAATCCAGTAGCTAAAAGATGTTGGAAAAAACAACCAAGAAGCCACAGCAAAAAAAATAAATATTTGCTTCAGGATAAAATGATGACTGTCCTGAAGTGTATTCTGTCTGAATAATTCCGGGGGTTCACAGACATCTACAAGACGTGTGCACATTCCCTGATAGAGCCCATAGCCTTCAGATAGTAGTTAAGACCTCCATACACATTAACCTAAATTGGTCTAAACCCGCCAATATCGACAGGTTCTGCTGATAGCCCAATGTGAACAGGGGCTCTCAATTCTGATTGTCAGGGGAATAAGGATCCAGAATGTCCAATTAGGCTATGTGCGCACACTGCGTCTTTTTGATGCTGCGTTTTTGTGCGTTTTTGGCCGCTAAAAACGCACAAAAACGCACCTGCGTCGAAAAAACGCATAAAAAACGCATGCGTTTTTGCCGCGATTTGGTGCGTTTTTGGCTGCGTTTTGCTGCGTTTTTGATCTCTGCGTTTTGCTGCGTTTTTCAAATGCATTGCATGGGCAGAAAACGCAGAAAAACGCAGGAAAGAACTGACATGTCCATTTTTTTTTTAACTCAAAAACACAGGTAAAAAAAACAGATGTGTGCGGACAGCAAAATGAAAACTCATAGACTTTGCTGAGGAAGCAAAGTCCTGCAGTTTTGAGGCCAAAAACGCACCCGAAAAACGCGCAAAAACGCCGCGAAAAACGCACTGTGCGCACATAGCCTTACGGAGTGTAGATCCTATTATCCTCTAAATGATAAGCTGCTGTCGGAGATGTCCAGCAGCGGCTCTAATAAAGAACACAGAAACAATTGGCAGAATGAGTGCTCCTGTATATGGGAGAGCCGAGCAAGATAGCTGCCGGCCTAAAAATCAGACTATAGTGTATGGGGGCTTTAGTCTATTACTTATTCGGCTGACAGACATGCAGATAGCTGTATTTTTAGTCCAGCACGCTGACCCTATGTTTTAGGATCAAGACTGATAAGGTAAAGATTACAACAGCCACATGACTATCACCAGAACCACCATCAGTACAGTAATACATAACTAAAACCACACTACATACTATAATACGTAACCAAAACCACAGTTAGTACAGTAATACATCAACAGAACTACTGTCAATACAGTAATATCACCAAAACCACCCTAAACACAATAACATCACCAAACCCACCCTGAAGACAATACATCGCCAAAACCACCATCAGTACATGAATACAATGCCAAATTCACACAGCAATCAAGTGCAGTGTCAGGTTAGACCCATATACATCTATGTATTGCATTAACGTACAACTCTCAGTATGTCCTTAACAATGGTAAGGAGATGCTGGTAGTTGTTACCAGCCATCATTAGACTGTGGACCATATAAGAACCACAATACTGATTAGTCCCAGGCAGTAGACTTAACTTTTGGACGAGATCTTATAGGTTTAGGTCCATTAATTCTGAGGAGATTAGTAGGGCAGAGGTGGGCTCAGTAGGGAGAAGGGGCATCATGGGGTGGGACTTGAGACCCCCACCAATTGCTCAAAAGACCTCTTAAGTGCACAGCTCAGGAGACAGGACTATGAAATTTTACTCCCGGAATCCATTCTGTCTGCATGTTCTGGTTCTGGGAAACACTCGGGGCCACGGTAGTCGGACCCCCAGCGATTGGAAAGTTATTCCCCATCCCAAGGATAGGGGGCAAGTTCCCAATGTGAGAAAACCCCTTTAAAAGCAGCATTCACACTGCAGCCAAAGATGGGAACCTGATTTATCTAAACAGTGTCCATCACCCGATGCCTGAGCAAAAAACTTTCATTCGTCAGGTGAGATGATTTTTAAGCTGACTTAAAGGGAATCTGTCACCCCAAAATGACACCTAGACTGCGGAAATATTTATATGGGGGACATGATCTGTGGAGAAATAATCCCCCCATATAGTTCAGCTTAAAAGGAACTGGTCACGACCTTTAATATTAAACTGCTCCATTGTCTTGTTAGTCAGAAAATGTGCATCACTTACATTGCGTCACTAACAAGACATTGGGGGCAGTTTAAAATTGAAAAAGGGTGTAACAGGTTCCCTTTAATGTTCACTGAAAAAGCCACATTTGATATGAAAATGAGGACATTTCTGCGCGGCCTAAGCCTGGGTGCACCATTACCACCGAATATAGGAAAATACTAGCCAGGCCTTTGTCTTGATTAATAGTGATCCATTGGTGAGAGTGAGCACCGTAACACCAGATCTCCTGACTGCACCGCACCCAACACTGCGGCACACTCCAAGCGTCAGTGCGGGTGTGCACACAACACAGGAGGAGCACAGCGGCACACTCCAAGCGTCAGTGCGGTTGTGCACACAAAACAGAAGGAGCACAGCGGCACACTCCAAGCATCAGTGCATGTGTGCATCCAACACAGGAGGAGCACAGCGGCACACACCAAGCGTCAGTGCATGTGTGCATCCAACACAGGAGGAGCACAGCGGCACACACCAAGCGTCAGTGCATGTGTGCATCCAACACAGGAGGAGCACAGCGGCACACGCCAAGCGTCAGTGCATGTGTGCATCCAACACAGGAGGAGCACAGCGGCACACTCCAAGCGTCAGTGCATGTGTGCATCCAACACAGGAGGAGCACAGCGGCACACACCAAGCGTCAGTGCATGTGTGCATCCAACACAGGAGGAGCACAGTGAGGAGGGGCACACGGCGCTGTGATGTGCTGTCTGCTCACTTCAACAACCTTCCTCATTGAATCGGCAGTCAAATACAGGCAGCAACCAGGTGTCAGAACGTACCTGCAGTCACATTGCAGGCGCACCCACGCGGACACTGCAGTCACATTGCAGGCGCACCCACGCGGACACTGCAGTCACATTGCAGGCGCACCCACGCGGACACTGCAGTCACATTGCAGGCGCACCCACTGCAGTCACATTGCAGGCGCACCCACGCGGACACTGCAGTCACATTGCAGGCGCACCCACGCGGACACTGCAGTCACATTGCAGGCGCACGCACACTGACACTTGGAGTGCTACTCTGCTCCTCCAGTGTCAGGACACGTGCAGAAATGCTAAGTGATTTTAGACAGCACTGACTCTCACCTAAGGACGAGGGACTGTCTTTAATATGCAAATAGGACGGTGCACATCTGCACCAAGACACCGGCCGCACCAGGGGGGGACAGAACAGTCTGCATATATATAATATTAAGGTAAAACTGTACATGCCAGAGCGACGTCCCCTATATAAATGTGTCTGCAGATTAATTGCCATTTTGGGAGTAAAAGTAAAATGTCATCGCTCTTAGCAACACATTGTCCTGCGTCTCCCAAGACTCCCCTCTTGTCTGGTCTGCTGCAGCACATACTGCAATGGTGCCCGTATAGGGAATCTGTCACCAGGTTTTGCTCCCCCATCTGAGAGCAGCATAATGTAGAGACAGAGCCCCTGATTCCAGCGATGTGTCACTTACTGAGCTGTTTGCTGTCGTTTTCTCTGCTGCAGATCTCGCAGTTAGGGTACGCTCACACGAGCATATAACTCGCATGAGTATCGGACCGCATCACTCGGTGCGGCCGCACACTCTCTGGACAGGAGCATGTCAGCCGCATAGAAATACATGCAGCTGAGCCGCTCCTGTCAGCAGAGAAGCTAGGCGCGCCGGGTGATGCGGTCCGATACTCATGCGAGTTATACGCTCGTGTGAGCGTACCCTTATACAGATCTCATGAATATGCTGGACTACCTGCAGCACACCAAGTAGTCCTGTAATGATAACTACTGCTGATTAAACAGTGATGTTATCAAAACTACACTAAGCAGCCCAGTAAGTGACAACACTGGAATCAGGATCTCTGCCCCTACATTATGCTGCTCTCAAATTAGGTGGCAAAAACCTGGTGACAGACTCATAATTCTCACTAAAGAGTAACCACCCTAAGTAAGCCCAAGAATAAATAACTGCCCATCACTGAGCTCACAGCACAAAGAATGACCCCACACCGTGTCACTTACAGTATACAGCCTCCACATTCTCTCCTATAACATTTCCACTACACTGCCCCCTCACATGAAACCCCCACTGTCCTCCCCACTGAATTATACCCTCCAGACCTTCCTCACTTATGAACTATGACCTCCACTGTCCCCACCTCTCCATGCAGCCCCCACTTCACTGTCCCCCTCATGATGTCCCCACTCTATAATGAGCCTTATGCTTCGCATTATGTATACCGAGCCCTCCCAGGCTCCTAACTGAGCGCTCCCCATGCTGCCCCTTCTCCATATCAAGCCCCCTCCATACCAAGCCCACCATGGTTCCCCTTCCATACAGAGTACCCCCCATGCTTTCCCAATCTCCATACCATGCCCCCCCCCCGTGCTACCCCATTCACCATACCATGCCTCCCCCCCATTCTACCCCATTCACCATACCATGCCTCCCCCCGTGCTACCCCATTCTCCATACCATGCCTCCCCCCGTGCTACCCCATTCTCCATACCATGCCTCCCCCCGTGCTACCCCATTCTCCATACCATGCCTCTCATTCTCCATACTGTAACTCCCATTTGCTATACTGTCCACCACCCTCCCTCATTTTCCCATTCTGCTCCATCCCCCATGCTGCGCCCCCACATCATGCTCCATCCCCATGTTGCGCCCCCACATCCTCCATGTTGCGCCCCCACATCATGCTTCATCCCCCCCATCCTCCATGTTGCGCCCCCACATCATGCTTCATCCCCCCCATCCTCCATGCTGCGCCCCTACATCATGCTTCATCCCCCCCATCCTCCATGCTGCGCCCCCACATCATGCTTCATCCCCCCATCCTCCATGTTGCGCCCCACATCATGCTACATCCCCCCATCCTCCATGTTGCGCCCCCACATCATGTTCCATCCCCCATGTTGCACCCCCATATCATGCGGCATCCCCCCCCAGCCTCCATGTTGCGCCCCCACATCATGTTCCATCCCCCCATCCTCCATGTTGCACCCCCACATCATGTTCCATCCCCCCATCCTCCATGTTGCACCCCCACATCATGTTCCATCCCCCATCCTCCATGTTGCACCCCCACATCATGCGGCATCCCCCCCCAGCCTCCATGTTGCACCCCCACATCATGCTGCATCCCCTCCATCCTCCATGTTGCGCCCCCACATCATGCTGCATCCCCTCCATCCTCCATGTTGCGCCCCCACATCATGCTGCATCCCCTCCATCCTCCATGTTGCGCCCCCACATCATGCTGCATCCCCCCCCATCCTCCATGTTGCGCCCCCATATCATGTTCCATCCCCCCATCCTCCATGTTGCGCCCCCATATCATGTTCCATCCCCCCATCCTCCATGTTGCGCCCCCATATCATGTTCCATCCCCCCATCCTCCATGTTGCGCCCCCATATCATGTTCCATCCCCCCATCCTCCATGTTGCACCCCCACATCATGTTCCATCCCCCCATCCTCCATGTTGCACCCCCACATCATGCTGCATCCCCCCCATCCTCCATGTTGCGCCCCCACATCATGCTGCATCCCCCCCCATCCTCCATGTTGCGCCCCCACATCATGTTCCATCCCCCCCATCCTCCATGTTGCGCCCCACATCATGTTCCATCCCCCCCATCCTCCATGTTGCGCCCCCATATCATGTTCCATCCCCCCCATCCTCCATGTTGCGCCCCCATATCATGTTCCATCCCCCCATCCTCCATGTTGTGCCCCCATATCATGTTCCATCCCCCCATCCTCCATGTTGCGCCCCCATATCATGTTCCATCCCCCCATCCTCCATGTTGCACCCCCATATCATGTTCCATCCCCCCATCCTCCATGTTGCGCCCCCATATCATGTTCCATCCCCCCATCCTCCATGTTGCACCCCCATATCATGTTCCATCCCCCCATCCTCCATGTTGCGCCCCCATATCATGTTCCATCCCCCCATTCTTCATGTTGCGCCCCCATATCATGTTCCATCCCCCCATCCTCCATGTTGCGCCCCCATATCATGTTCCATCCCCCCATCCTCCATGTTGCGCCCCCATATCATGTTCCATCCCCCATCCTCCATGTTGCGCCCCCATATCATGTGGCATCCCCCCCCAGCCTCCATGTTGCACCCCCACATCATGCTGCATCCCTCCCCCATCCTCCATGTTGCGCCCCCACATCATGTTCCATCCCCACATCCTCCATGTTGCGCCCCCACATCATGCTGCATCCCCCCCCCATCCTCCATGTTGCACCCCCACATCATGCTGCATCCCATCCTCCATGTTGCGCCCCCATATCATGTTCCATCCCCTCATCCTCCATGTTGCGCCCCCATATCATGTTCCATCCCCCCATCCTCCATGTTGCACCCCCATATCATGTTCCATCCCCCCCATCCTCCATGTTGCGCCCCCATATCATGTTCCATCCCCCCCATCCTCCATGTTGCGCCCCCATATCATGTTCCATCCCCCCCATCCTCCATGTTGCGCCCCCATATCATGTTCCATCCCCCCATCCTCCATGTTGCGCCCCCCCGGGTTGCTTGTTCGGCGCTGTCTTCGGCTGTAAAGCGCTTACCTGCTCCAGGCTGCATCTCCCGTTCTCCACGGTGGCGGTGGCGGTGGCGGCATCTGACATCTTGCTCGGCGGCGGTTCCATCTCCGGCGGCGGCTCCATCTCCGGCGGCGGCTCCCGTCCTCCTCTGCGCGGCCTCACGCTGCTGTGACCTCTGCACAGTGAGCGCACGGCAGCACATCGGGGCGGGGAGCTGATTACAGCTCCTCTGACCCCGGAAGTAAGTGCCGGCACGCTCACAGTGTCATTTATATTCGCGTGTTATAGACGTGACTATAAATGACTGTGTGCTCCCTCCCTCCTCCAAAAAGGCGCCGGATTTAATAAAGAGTTTGGAGGAGGGAGGGAGGAAGATTTAAAAAAATTTTTTTTTTTTTTTTAAATTTTGGTTTGGGCGCCGCCCCCCTGGAAGGCGCCGCCCTAGGAACGTGCCCTCAAGTGCCTAATGGCAAATACGGCCCTGGTCGTAAGGCTTCCGAATCACTAGACATGTTCTAGAAAGGCCGGGCTGGCGGCAGGATTCCAGCTAAAGATCGGATAGGAGACTAAGCTTTGCTTGGTGCACGCCACAACATCATCCATCACCAGACACCACAACCTTTTACACTGAAAACTATCAAAAAATAATCCTAAAACCTGGGCCAAGAAAAATGAAAAGTCTGGGCTAAAGCTTTCTATTCAAGAAAGAAAATCATACATTCAATAAGCTGCCATGTAAAGGCTGTGTTTACACTTTTCTGCAGCAAGACCTGCTCTTGGCAGTAAAGAAGCGGCTTATAAACAGCAGTTTTGCTGCAGATGGTATACGGCACTTGTCTACAGTACACTTTTATTAAAAGGATGGTTCACCCATATTTTTTTATTGTCTAGTTCGATATTATATTGAGAAACAATGTTTCTCTCAAATATCTTGTGTTAGCAAAGTGCCTGTGAGAGGCGCTATTGCAGACCACTGTTCCCCGCTCCGGTGACGTCACGTCAAGTGCCGCACACGTCACATCCCTGCGGCCGGCTGCAGTCTTCCTGACTCACTGATCTGTGGGCGGTGTTTCACCGCTGTCACAGCACAGCGCGTCTCCTGCTTGCAGTGTTCTGCTGTGAGGGAACAGGGAGCAGATGGCCTGTGACGAGCAGTGAAACACCGCCCACAGCTCAGTGAGTCAGGAAGACTGCAGCCGGCCGCAGGGATGTGACGTGTGTGGAACTTGACATGACGTCACCGGAGTGGGGAACAGCGGTCTGCAATAGAGCCTCTCACAGGCACTATTGCCAACACAAGGTATTTGAGAGAAACATTGTTTCTCCATATAATATTGACGTAGACAATAAAAATTTAAAGTTAGTTTTATTGACCAAAACTGCTGCAAAATGCATCAAAAACACATCGTTACAGCATTTTTGCTAATCCTCATTGCTTTCTATGGTGAAAAATGCTATAAAAAAAAAAAAAAAAAAAAAAAAAAAAAAAAAAAAAAATCGACATGTAAAAAATGCAGCAGTTTTGCAATTCAGTCAGGGGAAAAAAAAACAAAACAAACAATTGTGCAGGAGATTTCTGAACTCTCATAGCTTTTGCTTGAACTGGAAAAAACAGCTTTTAATTAATTGGCATTAAAAAAACACAGCAAAAAAAAAAAATATGCAACATGTGAACATGGCCTACTTTTCCAAAAAGTCTTGTAGAATTTCATATGCAACTGATGTAAATATTTATATCTAATGTAGTGAAATAATGATAATTTTCACACATCAGAATTTAAAAGGGAATCTGTCAGCAGGTTTTTGCTACTTCATCTAAAAGCAGCGTGGTGTAGACAAAGATTCTGAAAGTAACCATGTATAACTTAGATTACTGTGTGCAACGGTTCTGACTTTATCTCAGAATTGAGTGTAGCAGAGCTGGGAGCTGTCCCCGCCCACACCAGGCTCTCAATAGAGATTGTGCATTGGCTGTGAAGTGTCAATCACAGCAGGGGGTGTGCTTGGACTGGGCTGCAGAATAGTCACACCAATGTTAAATCACAGAGCAATAAACACTTTAGTATGAGTAAACAATAACTCACACACTGACGTTTTTACTTTAAAATCTTGCAACATGTGATCCTCAACTTACAATGCAAAATCCTGGTGATAGATTCCCTTTAAAGCACCACTCCAGTGTTTTGTTTTTCTCACAGCTGTTGTTTTTACCAAAGGTCCCTGGCCCTAGTCTTAAGGCAGCTTTACACGCAACGACATTGCTAACGAGATGCTGTTGGGGTCACGGAATTCTTGACGCACATCCGGCCTCGTTAGCGACGTCATTGCATGTGACAGGCACGAACCACCGCTAACGATCAAAATTACTTACCTTATCGTTGATCGTTGACGCGTCGTTCTATTCCCAATTATCTTGCTGTTGCAGGACGCAGGTTGTTCGTCGTTCCTGCAGCAGCACACATCGCTATGTGTGACATCGCAGGAACGAGGAACATCACCGTACCTGCGGCCGCCAGCAATGAGGAAGGAAGAAGTTGGGCGGGATGTTCGGCCCGCTCATCTCCACCCCCTCCGCTTCTATTGGGCGGCTGCTTAGTAACGTCACTGTGACGCCGCACGAACCACCCCCTTAGAAAAAAAGGCAGTTCGCCGGCCACAGCGACGTCGCTAGGCAGGTAAGTATGTGTGACGGGTGTTAGCGATGTTGTCCGCCACGGGTAGCGATTTGCCCATGACTCACAACCGGCGGGGGCAGATGCTTTCACCAGTGACATCACTAGCGATGTCGCTGTGTGTAAAGTGCCCTTTATACTCCCCTTCCGGCGTCTTCACCTTTTATCAGTCTCGCTCCGGTCCCATGGTGCAATATTGAAAGCAACGTCTGACAATCTTAAGTTAGAAGTTACATGACAAGCGATCAATACAAATCTAAGAGAGCTATAGAGACTTGTATTGAGTTGTGAACGCTGGCACACTATACCGTGTGCAGAATTATTAGGCAAATGAATATTTTGATCACATGATACTTTTTATACATGTTCTCCTACTCCAAGCTTTATAGGCTTGAGAGCCAACTACCAATTAAGTAAATCAGGTGAGGTGCATGTCTGTAATGAGGAGGGGTGTGGTGTAATGACATCAACACCCTATATAAGGTGCGCTTAATTATTAGGCAACTTCCTTTCCTTTGGCAAAATGGGTCAGAAGAAAGATTTGATGGGCTCTGAAAAATCCAAAATTGTGAGATGTCTTGCAGAGGCATGCAGCAGTCTTGAAATTGCCAAACTTTTGAAGCGTGATCACCGAACAATCAAGCGTTTCATGGCAAATAGCCAACAGGGTCGCAAGAAGCGTGTTGGCAAAAAAGGCGCAAAATAACTGCCCATGAATTGAGGAAAGTCAAGCGTGAAGCTGCCAAGATGCCATTTGCCACCAGTTTGGCCATATTTCAGAGCTGCAACGTTACTGGAGTATCAAAAAGCACAAGGTGTGCCAAACACAAGGATATAGCCAAGGTAAGGAAGACTGAAAAACGACCACCTTTGAACAAGAAACATAAGATAAAACGTCAAGACTGGGCCAAGAAATATCTTAAGACTGATTTTTTCAAAGGTTTTATGGACTGATGAAATGAAAGTGACTCTTGATGGGCCAGATGGATGGGCCAGAGGCTGGATCAGTAAAGTGCAGAGAGCTCCACTCCGACTCACACGCCAGCAGGGTGGAGGTGGTGTACTGGTATGGACTGGTATCATCAAAGATGAACTTGTGGGACCTTTTTGGGTTGAGGATGGAGTGAAGCTCGACTCCCATACCTATTGCCAGTTTCTGGAAGACAACTTCTTCAAGCAATGGTAGAGGAAGAAGTCAGTATCGTTCAAGAAAAACATGATTTTCATGCAGGAAAATGCTCCATGACATGCATCCAACTACTCCACAGCCTGGCTGGCCAGTAAAGGTCTAAGAGATAAAAAAATAATGACATGACCCACTTGTTCACCTGATCTGACCCCCATAGAGAACCTGTGATCCCTCATAAAATGTGAGATCTACAGGGAGGGAAAACAGTACACCTCTGGGAACAGTGTCTGGAGGCTGTGGTGGCTGCTGCACGCAATGTTGATCGTAAACAGATCAAGCAACTGACAGAATCTATGGATGGTAGGCTGTTGAGTGTCATCATAAAGAAAGGTGGCTATATTGGTCACTAATTTTTTGGGGTTTTGTTTTTGCATGTCAGAAATGTTTATTTCTAAATTTTGTGCAGTTATATTGATTTACCTGGTGAAAATAAACAAGTGAGATGGGAATAGATTTGGTTTTTATTAAGTTGCCTAATAATTGTGCACAGTAATAGTTACCTGCAAAAACAGATATTCTCCTAAGATAGCCAAATCTAAAAAAAAACTCTACTCCAACTTCCAAAAATATTAAACTTTGATATTTATGAGTCTTTTGGGTTGATTGAGAACATAGTTGTTTATCAATGATAAAAAAAATCTTCTAAAATACAACTTGCCTAATAATTCTGCACATGGTGTAGTGCAGGGGTGGGGAACCTCCGGCCCGCGGGCCGTATGCGGCCCGCCATGACCTTTTCTGCGGCCCCCGGGCACATTGCACAGTCCACAGAGCTCGGGAGGCAGCAGCGTCTTGCTTGCTGCTGGCCCTTTAAACCCTGTATGGCTTACGTCCTCATGCTAGCGTGAGGACGTACTTTGTGGGTGGAGTTAGCGCTCAACTCGCTCTTTTTCCACAGAAGAGAAGCTACTACCTCAGCGTCCGACAGGTGTGTTTGTGCTCCCATGCCTGTGTGTGCCCCTGCACATCCCCACTGCAGCCTGTGCTCCGTGCAGCGTCCCATCCACCTTGCGCATTCCCACTGCAGCCTGTTCTCCGTGCAGTGTCCCGTCCTCCTCGTGCATTTCCACGGCAGCCTGTGCTCCTCACTCTCCCCCACGGCAGCCTGTGCTCCTCACTCTCCCCCACGGCAGCCTGTGCTCCTCACTCTCCCCCACGGCAGCCTGTGCTCCTCACTCTCCCCCACGGCAGCCTGTGCTCCTCACTCTCCCCCACGGCAGCCTGTGCTCCTCACTCTCCCCCACGGCAGCCTGTGCTCCTCACTCTCCCCCACGGCAGCCTGTGCTCCTCACTCTCCCCCACGGCAGCCTGTGCTCCTCACTCTCCCCCACGGCAGCCTGTGCTCCTCACTCTCCCCCACGGCAGCCTGTGCTCCTCACTCTCCCCCACGGCAGCCTGTGCCCCTGTGGCCTCCCCACGGCAGTCTGTGCCCCTGTGGCCTCCCCACGGCAGCCTGTGCCCCTGTGGCCTCCCCACGGCAGCCTGTGCCCCTGTGGCCTCCCCACGGCAGCCTGTGCCCCTGTGGCCTCCCCACGGCAGCCTGTGCCCCTGTGGCCTCCCCACGGCAGCCTGTGCCCCTGTGGCCTCCCCACGGCAGCCTGTGCCCCTGTGGCCTCCCCACGGCAGCCTGTGCCCCTGTGGCCTCCACACTGCTGCCTATGCCCCTGCGGCCTTCACACTGCTGCCTGTGCCCCCCTGGTATGTCAGAACCCCTAGCAATGTCCTTAAATTTCTCCCAGCCCTCCCAAGTGATATATAATCCTCCCTAGTGATGTCTAGTCCTCCCAGCCCTCCCCAGTGATGTCTAGTCCTCCCAGCCCTCCCCAGTGATGTCTAGTCCTTCCAGCCCTCCCCAGTGATGTCTAGTCCTCCCAGCCCTCCCCAGTGATGTCTAGTCCTCCCAGCCCTCCCCAGTGATGTCTAGTCCTCCCAGCCCTCCCCAGTGATGTCTAGTCCTCCCAGCCCTCCCCAGTGATGTCTAGTCCTCCCAGCCCTCCCCAGTGATGTCTAGTCCTCCCAGCCCTCCCCAGTGATGTCTAGTCCTCCCAGCCCTCCCCAGTGATGTCTAGTCCTCCCAGCCCTCCCCAGTGATGTCTAGTCCTCCCAGCCCTCCCCAGTGATGTCTAGTCCTCCCAGCCCTGCCCAGTGATGTCTAGTCCTCCCAGCCCTCCCCAGTGATGTCTAGTCCTCCCAGCCCTCCCCAGTGATGTCTAGTCCTCCCAGCCCTCCCCAGTGATGTCTAGTCCTCCCAGCCCTCCCCAGTGATGTCTAGTCCTCCCAGCCCTCCCCAGTGATGTCTAGTCCTCCCAGCCCTCCCCAGTGATGTCTAGTCCTCCCAGCCCTCCCCAGTGATGTCTAGTCCTCCCAGCCCTCCCCAGTGATGTCTAGTCCTCCCAGCCCTCCCCAGTGATGTCTAGTCCTCCCAGCCCTCCCCAGTGATGTCTAGTCCTCCCAGCCCTCCCCAGTGATGTCTAGTCCTCCCAGCCCTCCCCAGTGATGTCTAGTCCTCCCACCCCTCCCCAGTGATGTCTAGTCCTCCCACCCCTCCCCAGTGATGTCTAGTCCTCCCACCCCTCCCCAGTGATGTCTAGTCCTCCCACCCCTCCCCAGTGATGTCTAGTCCTCCCACCCCTCCCCAGTGATGTCTAGTCCTCCCAGCCCTCCCCAGTGATGTCTAGTCCTCCCACCCCTCCCCAGTGATGTCTAGTCCTCCCAGCCCTCCCCAGTGATGTCTAGTCCTCCCAGCCCTCCCCAGTGATGTCTAGTCCTCCCAGCCCTCCCCAGTGATGTCTAGTCCTCCCAGCCCTCCCGAGTGATGTCTAGTCCTCCCAGCCCTCCCCAGTGATGTCTAGTCCTCCCAGCCCTCCCCAGTGATGTCTAGTCCTCCCAGCCCTCCCCAGTGATGTCTAGTCCTCCCAGCCCTCCCCAGTGATGTCTAGTCCTCCCAGCCCTCCCCAGTGATGTCTAGTCCTCCCAGCCCTCCCCAGTGATGTCTAGTCCTCCCACCCCTCCCCAGTGATGTCTAGTCCTCCCAGCCCTCCCCAGTGATGTCTAGTCCTCCCACCCCTCCCCAGTGATGTCTAGTCCTCCCAGCCCTCCCCAGTGATGTCTAGTCCTCCCAGCCCTCCCCAGTGATGTCTAGTCCTCCCAGCCCTCCCCAGTGATGTCTAGTCCTCCCAGCCCTCCCCAGTGATGTCTAGTCCTCCCAGCCCTCCCCAGTGATGTCTAGTCCTCCCAGCCCTCCCCAGTGATGTCTAGTCCTCCCAGCCCTCCCCAGTGATGTCAAGTCCTCCCAGCCCTCCCCAGTGATGTCTAGTCCTCCCAGCCCTCCCCAGTGATGTCTAGTCCTCCCAGCCCTCCCCAGTGATGTCTAGTCCTCCCAGCCCTCCCCAGTGATGTCTAGTCCTCCCAGCCCTCCCCAGTGATGTCCAGTCCTCCCAGCCCTCCCCAGTGATGTCTAGTCCTCCCAGCCCTCCCCAGTGATGTCTAGTCCTCCCAGCCCTCCCCAGTGATGTCTAGTTCTCCCAGCAATGTATATTCCTTCCAGCCCTCCCCAGTGATGTACATGCCCTCAGCATCTCCTGTGATGTATATGCCCTCAGCATCTCCTGTGATGTATATGCCCTCAGCATCTCCTGTGATGTATATGCCCTCAGCATCTCCTGTGATGTATATGCCCTCAGCATCTCCTGTGATGTATATGCCCTCAGCATCTCCTGTGATGTATTTACAGCAGTCCCAGCTGACACAAACGTGGAAAAACAGTTGTGAGAAGCAATAAGATCAATATTGAATAATATAGCCGCACCAAAAACAAGAAGCTTCAGCCGCCACGATGAGTTAATTGTTTGACTAAGTATAGCAGGGTAATTTTAAGTTGATAGTTTTGTGCGGCCCCCGAAGGTTGGTAGAAAATTCCAAATGGCCCTCGGCATTAAAAAGGTTCCCCACCCCTGGTGTAGTGCATAGACCATCTGCCTTCATAAATTCTGTGAATAACATGCTCGCCTGCACAGAGCATGCATGAGTTTTTAGGATTCAGAAGGAGCAACCCTTGGCTTGTGAGGCTGACGGCTATCTAAAGTGCACGGCCACCTTAACACTAGAAGTCCCAGAAATTTCGAGCTCCCCCTGAAGTCCCGAAGGAGGGTCAAATGACCCTTAGTCCAAACTGAATGGAACTTACTAGAAACTAAATGGCTAAACTCAATGGAAAACAACAACCTCCTGTGGTGTGACAGTAATGGCCTTACTTACAGAACAAAAGATGGTGATTATAGGATGTTAGCTAAAATCCTTCAGGTCATTCGACCCGTCTCTGGGTTCCAAAGGTAGAAATGTTAAATGACCTCTCTCTGGGACTTCTAGTGTTAAAGTCTCAACGATTTCTATCCGATCACGTGATCTCTGTTTTCCTGTATTTTCCTATCAATGATACATTTAATAATATTATATAAAAACAAATAAATAAAACTGTCAGAGTGAAGACATCTTAACCGATTCTGGAGGAATTCCATTAACCAGAAGTAAAATATATGGTGCCCCTGACTGTCCTGAATTAATGTTTCCTTTTCTTACAGTTCAGAAGCGCGGAGTAGAAAGGTCTGTGTTCCAGGCTCATTGATAACACCAGGAGAGGAGGCTTTCTCCGGCCCAGTGTCGCTCTCCACAAGGATTAGAGCACCGATGCCTTCAGAAGGAGACGGCCCTGCTGTTTTATTCACACCGCATGAACGTTTGTTCAAATGCTTAACACGAGCGCAGAGAGTGATGCGAATCTGAAAAGAGGGAATTGATAATTGAATGGTCCCTGAAAGTCTTGCTGTTCTCGGCTGTTAACAGCTATGCAAACCAGGTCTCTGTGACATTGACAATTATTTCCATTCCCGCTCTTCCAATTGCTCTCTGCAGTATTCTCGCTCCTCAAAGCCATGTATTTTATGGAGTGTTAAAATGGTATTTTCAAGTTTATTTTGCCGGCTCCCCACACAATAGCCCACGAGAGCATCCGGGATGCGGTAAACAATTGACTGGGACATGCCTAGACTTTCACACCATCTATTTCACATCTTTTCTGAGCGAGGCATTTCCATTTTTTTCTAGCAAACAATTGTGTTTGTCATGTTTAAAAGAAGACCACGTGGGAAAAAACCGGAGTGACATGAGACATCCTCCGACACGGAGAACAATAGCTTAAAGGTGGAAAGCGTGATAGCAAAATCACAATTACAAGAAAGGCAAAAATGAACTGTCGAGACGTCTGAAGAAAAGGAGCGCTGCTTTACTAGCGAAGAAAGCATATTGAAGGATGGTGAATGGAGCGCACAGAACATGAAGTGCTGCGCAGAGAACACCTCTCCAAACGCAGAGAAGAAATTATACAATCTCAGCTTCAATGACAACAGGGACTAGCCGGATCCATGAGGGCCTCAATAGACAACTCTAGGGGCAAAGCCATGCAGTGTCGGTGCACATGTAGGTGGCTAGAGACCTTGCTGACCGCACGGTGCCGCAGTCTGGGGACATCGGTTAATTTTCATAGGTATTTATAGCACAATCACGTGAAGCAAGGTGACATTCCCATCTAGTGATACCAGAGGTCTACATCCGGCCGGTCGCTCACTTTTCAGGCCAAGTGTAGCTGCAGTCTGGGGTGACAGATCCCAATAGGCCGGTGTGTGGAGGAATAACACTACGGCTCGCTACAATATATCTCCTGAATTGTAAAGCGCTGCGGAATATGTTGGCGCTATAGAAAGATTTTTTATTATTATTATTATTATATACCCTGTAGCTTCTGTATTCTCTATGTTTGTTTCCATCTCCTTCCCCCTCCCCTGGTTGCTTCACTGAAGACAGATTTGTGGACAGATT
The DNA here is from genome assembly GCF_048569485.1 of Anomaloglossus baeobatrachus. Classification (NCBI taxonomy): domain Eukaryota; kingdom Metazoa; phylum Chordata; class Amphibia; order Anura; family Aromobatidae; genus Anomaloglossus; species Anomaloglossus baeobatrachus. The sequence continues at coordinate 607,909,020 of NC_134354.1, forward strand.
TGAGCAGCTTGAGAGTGAATGATTAGTGCAGGAAGATAGGCAAGGAGCAGATAAGTGGGAAAAGACGCAGCTTTCCCTAAAATGATCCATTACGGTTTCTTATCTTCACATATACTATTCATTTATGGAAAAGAAAGGTTAAAAGTGCAATTAATATTTAAGTAACAGTAAGGAGGATAAGATAAGCCTCACATTATTTTGCAGAAATACCAGTAGCATTGGATGTAGATTTACTTTCACTTTATTTTCGCCAGCTAATATTTCCCTGGAGTACGTATGGAATAAGATATAGGCCGAATTCACACATGCGAGGATTAGGACCGAAGTATGGACTGATATCTCCTGATCCAAACTCCAGAACTTCATGCACCCAAAGACCCGTACTCTGAACATGAAACACAGATGTAGGAATCCGGCCTTAGGGCACGGTCACATGTTGCATTTCTTTGTCATTTTTTTGTATGCACGAAAAACACTTCGTACCATACATGCATTTTTTACGTCATTTACATGAGGTTTTTTTGTACATTTTTCACTCATTCATTTGAACTGATGAAGAGAATAAAATCTAATATATAAAGCTCAGTGTGTGTGTGAGTGTAAGTGTAAGTGTAAGTGTAAGTGTGTGTGTGTGTGTGTGTGTGTGTCCGCTAAAGGAATTTGCACCGTCTCATTTAGAATCACGAAATTTTGCCCAGATGCCCCACGTGACCCAGGGAATTTTATAGAATATGTTTTGACGGGAAAATTTAACCCCACGCTTTACAGGTACTCTCCAAAATCCTGCCTCCATTAAACTGAATGGAGGTGGGAGCTACTGGCTATTAATAGCAACTGTCAGTGTTTGCTATAGGAACAAAATAAACTGTTAGTATAAGAAGCTTATGTGTGGTGTGATGTAATATGATGTCGGTGGTGAGACGGATAAAGAGACACTGACAGAGACAGACGTGGAAAGAGGAAGACAGAGACAGCCGGGCAAAGAGATAGCCGGGCAAAGAGACACACAAAGACATACACACACATAGAGACAGACACAGATATAGAGAGAGGCAGACAGACACAGAGATGGAGACAGATAAACTGATACAAAAACAGACAGAGAAATAGAAACAGACAGAGACATAGACACAGACAGACAAAGAAAGACACAGACTGAGAGACAGACAGACAGTTACTATCCTGGGCAACGCCCAGGTACTACAGCTAGTATTAAATAAAATAATAAATAAAATAATTGACAAGCTGAATCTTAGTAAAATAAAATGCAGCAAGGCTCAAAATACACGTGGGGGGAAAAAAAAGAAAAAGAAAAAAAAAAAACAGCGTCATATCCAGAGGTTGTCTTTTCAAATAGATACACCGCTCTGGCAAAACTTAAGAGACCGCTGCAAAATTGGCAGTTTTTCTGATTTTTCAATCCATAGGTATATTTTTGAGTAAAATGTAAACTGTTCTTTTATTCTATAAACTACTGACAACATGTCTCCGAATTTCCAAGCAATACATTTTGTATTTATTTTCTGAAAATGAGAAATGGCCAAAATAACAAAAAAAAGCATTCCTTTCAGACTTCAAATAATTCAAAGAAAACAAGTTCATAATGATTTAGAAGCAACAATATTAATAATGTTTTAACTCAGGAACAGTTCAGAAATCAATACTTTGTGGAATAACCATGATTTGTAATCCCAGCTTTCATGCGTCTTGGCATGCTTTACACCTGTCATTTACACTGCTGTAACCGCCTGTATACAAATTGCATATATGTGTCCATCACATGTCCACCTGCTCGATCTGGCAATGTGTGTAATGCAAATCTGCAGGCAGATAAAGGGACTGTAGAAATCCACAAGTCCCATAAACGGCATGGATTTAAGCATATACTAAGCAGATAATAGAAGAACTGACTGTTCCACTTTAAATACAGACCACAACAGACACCACTACTAGTGATGAGCGACCACTACCACGCTCTGGTGCATGCTACGTATTCAGATGCTTGGATGTGTGCTCGAGTACTTGAGCATAATGGAAGTCAATGGGGGACATGAGCATTTTTCTCAGATTTCCCGGAAAAATGCTGAATTCCCCCTATGACGTGCTCGAGTGGCGCCCATGAAAGTATCCAACTTCTTGTTACAATGTACCGAGTACTTCATCACTAACTACTACAAAAAATATTGCAAGCAAGAAAGGGGACTCTTAAAAAAGTCTAATGTCAATCATGTGGGTAAAAAAAAAAAATATTCATCATGAGTAATCACATGAAGCGTTTCTGGTATACAGAGTTCCCTTAGTCACAGTCTGTGGGTATATACAGTGCCTTGCGAAAGTATTCGGCCCCCTTGAATTTTTCAACTTTTTCCCACATTTCAGGCTTCTAACAAAGATAAAAAATTTTAATGTTATAGTGGAGAATCAACAACAAGTGGGACACAATTGTGAAGTTGAACGAAATGTATTGCTTATTTTAAACTTTTGTAAAAAAAATAATAAACTGAAAATTGGGGCGTGCAATATTATTCATCCCCTTTACTTTCAGTGTAGCAAACTTACTCCAGAAGCTCATTGAGATTCTTTGAATGATCGAATGTTGTCCTAAATGACTGATGATGATAAATATAATCCCCCTGTGTGTAATCAAGTCTCCGTATAAATGCATCTGCTCTGTGTTCGTCTCAGGGTCCTGTTTAAAGCACAGAGAGCATCATAAAGACCAAGGAACACAACAGGCAGGTCCATGATACTGTTGTGGAGAAGTTTAAAGTCAGATTTGGTTACAAAAAAGATTTCCACAGGAAGCACTGTGCAAGTTATATTGAAATGGAAGCAGTATCATACAACTGCAAATCTACCAAGACCCAGCAGTCTATCCAAGCTTTCATCTCAAACAAGTAGAAGACTGATCAGAGATGCAGCCAAGAGGCCCATGATCACTCTGGATGAACTGCAGAGATCTACAGCCAAGTTGGGAGAGTCTGTCCATAGGACAACAGTCAGTCATACACTGCACAAATATGGTCTTTATGGAAGAAGAAAGGAGAAAGCCATTTCTCAAAGATATCCATAAAACGTTTTGTTTAAAGTTTGCCACAAGCCACCTGGGAGACATACCAAACAAGGTGCTCTGGTCAGATGAAACCAAGATCGAACGTTTTGAGCAAAATGCCAAACGATATGTTTGGCGTAAAAGCATCATAGCTCATCACTGTGAACACACCATCCCCACTGTCAAACATGGTGGTGGCAGCCTCATGGTTTGGGCCTGCTTTTCTTCAGCAGGGACAGGGAAGATGCTTAAAATTGATGGGAAAATGGATGAAGCCAAATACAGGACCATTCTTGAATAAAACCTGTTAAAGTCTGCAAAAGACTCGAGACTGGGACGGAGATTTGTCTTCCAACAAGACAATGATCACAAAAAGCAAAATCTGCAATGGAATGGTTCACAAATAAACATATCCAGGTGTTAGAATGGCCAAGTCAAAGTCCAAACCTGAATCCAATCGAGAATCTGTGGAAAGAGCTGAAAACTGATGTTCACAAACGCTCTCCATCCAACCTCACTCACATCGAGCTATTTACAAAGGAAGAATGGGCAAGAATTTCAGTCTCTCGATGTGCAAAACTGATAGAGACATACCCTTAGCGACTGCAGCTGTAATCACAGCAAAAGGTGGCGCTACAAAGTATTAACTTAAAGGGGATGAATAATACTGCACGCCCCAATGTTCAGTTTATTATTTTTTATAAAAGTTTAAAATGAGTAATAAATATTGTTCAACTTCACAATTATGTCCCACTTGTTGATTCTTCACCATAACATTAAAAATTGTTATCTTTATGTTTGAAGCCTGAAATGTGGGAAAAGGTTGAAACATTCAAGGGGGCCGAATACTTTCACAAGGCACTGTATATTATTACTAAGGGCACTCTGTATGCCAGAAACGCTTCAATCATGGGGAATATTCTTACCCCTTTATTGTGATGCTAATGAAGAAGATGGGATACTTAAGTAATGTGAATGTGCTGCCTACACTTTGAAAATGGGCACACTAAAGGGTGCTTTACACGCTGCGACATCGCTAACGATATATCGTCGGGGTCACGGTGGTTGTGACGCACATCCGGCGCCGTTAGTGACATCGCAGCGTGTGACAGCTAGGAGTGACGTTCAACGATAAAAAAACGGCAAAAATCGTTGATCGTTGACACGCCGCTCCTTTACCAAATGTCGTTGCTGTTGCATGCCGCTGGTTGTTCGTCGGTCCTGCGGCATCACACATCGCTATGTGTGACACCGCAGGAACGAGGAACATCTCCTTACCTGCGTCCACCGGCAATGAGGAAGGAAGGAGGTGGGCGGCATGTTATGGCCGCTCATCTCCGCCCCTCCTCTGCTATTGGCCGGCTGCTGTGTGACGTCACTGTGACGCCAAACGCACCTCCCCCTTAAAGGAGAGCTTGTTCGGTGTCTCCAGCGACGTCGCTAAGCAGGTATGTGCGTGTGACGCTGCCGTAGCGATAATGTTCCCTACGGCAGCGATCACCCCATGTCGCATGTGCGACGTGGGCGGGTGCTATGGCTAGCGATATCGCAGCGTGTAAAGCACCCTTACGTGATTTAAATAGTGACCTGGTAAACGCTAGCAATGACTGTAATTTGATTCATTTTAATGATATCTATTAAATAATCAAAAGGAAAGATACCATACTGCACTCTTAGGTACGTATAATACAGACCTGATAAGCTGATACCACACATGGAGCATACACACGATTTGTATGTGCCCCAACCACAGGTCGGAGTGCCACATACCTGTTCTATCCACTTCTAATTTGTCTTAACACATCTCCACTATATACTAGAGGCCTAGCCAAGGATCCATTATTTTGGGGACCATGAGCCCATATAAAATATAAAAAATTAAAAAAAAAAAAAACTATTTGTGGAGCAAACGCACACTGGATCTGTGGTGTTATAGATTGTAGAAGAATACCATCCTAATATCCATTATCAAACAAGGATGTGTAAAATCGGCTTAAGATGCGAGCAAAACATTAATGGAACCGCAAAGCGTCCTGGAGATCGGAAGGAACAGCAATTGACCAGCGGTGATGAAACGGATTACAAAACACGCAGTGTCAAAAACGCACTGAAAAAAAATTGCAAACGAAGGTTCAAAAATTCTGCAGAGTCAAAAACTCAACAGACACGGAGCAGGGGAACGTAGCCTTAAAAAGGTCACACTTAGAAACTTAGGTGAAGCTAAGGTGGGCTTTACACGCTGCGACATTGCTAGCAATTGCTAGCGATGTCGAGCGCGATAGTACCCGCCCCCGTCGCACATGCGATATGTGGTGATTGCTGCCGTAGTGAACATTATCACTACGGCAGCGTCACACGCACATACCTGGTTGGCGACGTCGCTGTGACCGCCGAACAATCCCTCCTTCAAGGGAGAGGTACGTTCGGCGTCACCGCAACGTCATTAAGCGGCCGGCAAATATAAGCAGAGGGGCGGAGATGAGCGGGACGTAACATCCCACCCATCTCCTTCCTTCCGCATTGTCGGTGGAGGCAGGTAAGGAGATGTTTGTCGTTCCTGCTGTGTCACACACAGCGATGTGTGGTGCTACAGGAATGACAAACAACATCGTACCGGCAGCTGGAGCGATATTATGAAAAGGAGCGACGTGTCACCGATCAACGATTTTTGCCGTTTTGCTATCGGTGATAGTCGCTCCTAGGGTTTACACGCTGCGATGTCAGTAAAGGCGCCGGATGTGCGTCACTAACGACGTGACCCCGACGATGTAGCATTACCGATGTCGCAACGTGTAAAGCCCGCCTAAGGGCATACGTTTCAAACCTAGGCCCTTAAGGCCCCGTCACACACAGAGATAAATCTTTGGCAGATCTGTGGTTGCAGTGAAATCATGGACATATTGTTCCATTTCTACACAGCCACAAACCTGGCACTGATTGTCCACAATTTCACTACAACCACAGATCTGCCAAAGATTTATCTCCGTGTGTGACAGGGCCTTTATCCACATACAGTGGGGAAAATAAGTATTTGATACGCTGCTGATTTTGCAAGTTTTCCCACCTACAAAAGAATCGAGGTCTGTAATTTTTATCGTAGGAACCCTTCAACTATGACAGACAGAATCCAAAAAAACAAATCCAGAAAAATCTTTGGTACAGAAACCTTTGTTTGCAATTACAGAGGTCAGATGTTATCCAGGTTAGCACACACTGCAGCAGAGATTCTGGCCCACTCCTCCATACAGATCTTCTGTAGATCTTTCAGGTTTCGGGGCTGTCACTGGGCAACACTGAGTTTTAGCTCCCTCCAAAGATTTTCTATTGGGTTCAGGTCTGGAGACTGGCTGGGTCACTTCAGGACCTTGAATTCTTCATATGGAGCCACTCCTTAGTCGCCCTGGCTGTGTGTTTCGAGCCACTGTCATGCTGGACAGAGACCCAGCAATGACCCATCTTCAATGCTCTTACTGTGAGGAGGTTGTTGGCCAAAATCTCCAGATACATGAACTCATCCATCCTTCCTTCAATACGATGCAGCTGTCGTGTCCCCTTTGCAGAAAAGCACCCCCAAGCGTCATGGTTTGGACAGTGTTCCTGGGGTTCTTCTCATCCTTCTTCCTCCAAACACAGCGAGTAGAGTTGATACCAAAAAGTTCTATTTTGGTCCCATGGCCACATGCCCATATCCCATGCCTCCTCTGGATCATGCAGCTGGTCATTTGCAAACTTGAAACGGGCCTAGACATGAGCAGGGGACCTTGCAGGATCTTGCATATGCCCTGCAAGATTTTAATCCATGTCGGCATTGTGTGTTACTAACGGTAATCTTTGAGAAAAAAAATAATAGGCCTGTGAGAGCCAGAATTCTCGCTGGTTGGTAGGTCATCAAATACTTATTTCATGCAATAAAATGTAACTTAATTATTTAAAAATCATACAATATGATTTTCTGGATTTTTTTTTGGGGGGGGGGGGGCGGGGAATTCTCTGTCACAGTTGAAGTGTACCTGCAATACAAATTACAGACCTCTCCATTCTATGTAGGTTGGAAAACTTGCAAATCGGCAGTGTATGGGATACTTAATCTCCTCACTGTAGTTGTTTTTTTGGAGCTTTTTATGTCTTATGCCACGTTTCATGAACAGTATTTGATGTCACAGATTTTCTGCACAAATTAGGTAAATTATGTTAGGCCATGTTCACACCTGCACTTTTTGGTGAGCTTTTTTACCTCAGTATCTGTACGCCAAAACCAGGAGTGAGGGAATAATGCAGAAGTGGTGCATGTTTTTCTATCAGGGTACGTGCCCATGACCAGGGTTCGCAGCATTTTGGTTGCAGTGTGTTTTCCCTGAGTCCAAAACACTACGTTGTACAGTACAAGCACAGTGGATTGATTGATAGAAATCTTATGCCCACTGTGCTTATTTTCTCCACAGCGTAAACTGACCTACAGCACAGCTTTCCAAGCCGCAGCATGTCCATTTATGCTTCTGGAGATGTGAGTGATCTTACAGCACTTGCGGACCCGCAGAAGACACGATGCAACCAGGACGCAGCATGTCCGGATCGTGGGCACGTACCCTTAAGGGTGCTTTACACGCTGCGACATCGCTAGCGATAGCACCCACCCTCATCGTTCGTGCGACATTTGGTGCTTGCTGCCGTAACGAACATTATCGCTAAAGCCCACTTTACACGTTGCAATTAGTTGTACAATCGCATTTGTGATGTGACACGCCCAGGTTGCATACGGGATCTTATGAGATTGCACGTTGGTCGTTCATTTGCTGTCACACGAGCGTTAGTAGTCTATGTTAAATTGATCAATTTTGTGTGCGATCCTTTAGATCATGTGTTCTGTGACGTATGCATTGGGCACCTTTTTTTTTTTTTTTTTTTTTTATTTATTGACTTGCCAAGCGTGTGTACTGTGTAGGGATGCGTTTTTACTATGTCATCTGCCATTCAGCTCTGCTACATGGCCGCTAACAGCAGACACAGACAGCCATGTAGCAGAGCTGAATGGCAGATGACAGCAGACACAGACAGAGCCGCACTGTCAGAATGAACTCGGGTGAACTTCACCCGACTTCACGGTCATGCTGCGGCTCTGTCTGTGTCGCGTCCTGATTAGCGGTCACCAGTGAAGGACTCACCGGTGACCGCTAATCTCCTAAGTTACTGAAGTTAGCAGCCCTCTCTCATATACTCACCAATCCCCGATCCCCGGCACTGCACGGCGTTCACACTGCTCCGGCGGCTTTTACTGTTTTGAAAAAGCCGGCCGCCCATTAAACAATTTCGTATTCCCTGCTTTCCCCGCCCACCGGCGCCTATGATTGGTTACAGTGAGACACGCCCCCACGCTGAGTGACAGGTGTCACACTGCACCCAATCACAGCAGCCGATGGGCGTGTCTATACTGTGTAGTGAAATAAATAATTAAATAATTAAAAAAAACGGCGTGCAGTTCCCCCCAATTTTAAAACCAGCCAGATAAAGCCATACGGCTGAAGGCTGGTATTCTCAGGATGGGGAGCTCCACGTTATGGGGAGCCCCCCAGCCTAACAATATCAGCCAACAGCCACCCATAATTGCCGCATACATTATATGCGACAGTTCTGGGACTGTACCCGGCTCTTCCCGATTTGCCCTGGTGCGTTGGCAAATCGGGGTAATAAGGAGTTAATGGCAGCCCATAGCTGCCACTAAATCCTAGATTAATCATGTCAGGCGTCTATGAGACACCCTCCATGATTAATCTGTAAATTACAGTAAATAAACACACACACCCGAAAAAATCCTTTATTAGAAATAAAAAACACAAACATATACCCTGGTTCACCACTTTAATCAGCCCAAAAAAGCCCTCCATGTCCGGCGTAATCCAGGATGCTCCAGCGTCGCTTCCAGCGCTGCTGCATGGAGGTGACCGGAGCTGCAGAAGACACAGCCGCTCCGGTCACCTCCACGCAGGTAATAAAGACAGCTGCGCGATCAGCTGCTGTCACTGAGGTTACCCGCTGTCACTGGATCCAGCGGTGGCCGCGAGTAACCTCAGTGACAGCTCAGCTGATCGCGCTACTCACCTCAGTTGCTGCGTGGAGGTGATAGGAGCGGCGGTGAGTAGCGCGATCAGCTGAGCTGTCACTGAGGTTACCCGCGGCCACCGCTGTATCCAGTGACAGCGGGTAACCTCAGTGACAGCAGCTGATCGCATGGCTGTCTTCATTAGCTGCGTGGAGGTGACCGGAGCGGCGGTATCTTCTGCAGCTCCGGTCACCTCCATGCAGCAGCGCTGGAAGCGACGCTGGAGCATCCTGGATTACGCCGGACATGGAGGGCTTTTTGGGGCTGATTAAAGTGGTGAACCAGGGTATATGTTTGTGTTTTTTATTTCTAATAAAGGATTTTTCGGGTGTGTGTGTTTATTTACTGTAATTTACAGATTAATCATGGAGGGTGTCTCATAGACGCCTGACATGATTAATCTAGGACTTATTGTCAGCTATGGGCTGCCAATAACTCCTTATTACCCCGATTTGCCAACGCACCAGGGCAAATCGGGAAGAGCCGGGTACAGTCCCAGAACTGTCGCATATAATGTATGCGGCAATTATGGGCGGCTGTTGGCTGATATTGTTAGGCTGGGGGGCTCCCCATAACGTGGAGCTCCCCATCCTGAGAATACCAGCCTTCAGCCGTATGGCTTTATCTGGCTGGTATTAAAATTGGGGGGAACCGCACACCGTTTTTTTAAATTTAATTATTTATTTCACTACACAGTATAGACACGCCCACCGGCTGCTGTGATTGGGTGCAGTGTGACACCTGTCACTCAGCGTGGGGGCGTGTCTCACTGTAACCAATCATAGGCGCCGGTGGGCGGGGAAAGCAGGGAATACGAGATTGTTTAATGGGCGGCCGGCTTTTTCAAAACAGTAAAAGCCGCCGGAGCAGTGTGAATGCCGTGCAGCGCCGGGGATCAAGGATCGGTGAGTATATGAGAGAGGGGGATAGACTGACATGGACAGAGAGTGAGGGACAGAGATAGTGACCGACTGACAGAGATTAGTGAATGACAGACATTGTGAGGCGCTTCAGAACGCAGCTTTTCAGCTGCGCTCTGAAGCAGACCTTTTTTAAGCTGCGGTGCACAGCGCACACCTGCGCACATAGCCTCAGACATCAAAATCGTATGAGGGATGTCACACGTTACAATTGACTAGGTTCGTGCAACAAAACGCTCAATTCTAGAGAATGATACGATGTGTTTGCGATCAACGGTTTTGCGTTCAATCCTGATCGCACGTAGATGTCACACGCAGATACCTCACAAACGATCCCGGATGTGCGTCACTTACAACTTGACCCCAACGACGGATTGTGAGATATATTGAAGCGTGTGTAGCGGGCTTAAGGCAGCGTCACACGCACATACCTTGTTAGTGACGTCGCTGTGAAAGCCGAACAATCCCTCCCTCAAGGGGGAGGTGCGTTCGACATCATAGGGACGTCACTGCGGTGTCGCTAAGCGGCCGGCCAATAGAAGCGGAGGGGCGGAGATGAGCGGGACGTAACATCCCGCCCACCTCCTTCCTTCCGCATTGCCGGTGGACGCAGGTAAGGAGATGTTCGTCGTTCCTGCGGTGTCACACATAGCGATGTCTGATGCCGCAGGAACGACAAACAACATCGTACCGGTGGCTGCAGCGATATTAAGGAAAGGAGCGACGTCTCAACGATCACCGTTTTTGAACGATTTTGCGATCGTTGATCTTCGCTCCTTGGTGTCACACGCTGCGATGTCGCTACCGGCGCCAGATGTGTGTCACTAACGACGTGACCCTGACGATATATCGGTAGCGATGTTGCAGCGTGTAAAGCACCCTTTATACTTTTCCTCTGATTGTTCGATTCTTGGTTTTGGCTTACAAATACTGAGGTAAAAACTCACCAAATACTTAACATGCCCACGTGGCCTAGAAAAGCAGTGGGCAGATTTCTATAAATCCCATCCATTTTTACTGGAATTGTAAGATGCTGCCTTTTTTGCACATTGAAAATACACTGGTTAGAAACTCATTGCATTAAGTTAACCTGAGAGATCAATAGGTCCCATATTTAGGAGGCAATCATCTTTTAACAAATTAGGTGGAAATCACTCCAATCTTCTTAAGGGGTTTTCTGAGTAGGAGTTTTTCCATCCTCATCAGCTTATTCTAGATTACAATAATAAACACAAGTGTTACTGATCCTGCCCTACTCTGGGCTCTGCCAAAGCAGACAGCACAGGGACTGGCCGCAGGGGTGACGAGTGCTGTAATTGTGATGTCACTGCTGCAGCCTAGCAAGTAAGACCAGAGCAGCGGCAGAGCTGGGGAGGAGTTAGACAAGAGCAGCAGAGGCAGAGCTGGGGAGGAGAGTTAGACGAGAGCAGCAGAGGCAGAGCTGTGGAGGAGAGTTAGACAAGAGCAGCAGAGGCACAGCTGGAGAGGAGAGTTAGACAAGAGCAGCAGAGGCAGAGCTGGGGAGGAGAGTTAGACGAGAGCAGCAGAGGCAGAGCTGTGGAGGAGAGTTAGACAAGAGCAGCAGAGGCACAGCTGGAGAGGAGAGTTAGACAAGAGCAGCAGAGGCAGAGCTGGGGAGGAGAGTTAGACAAGAGCAGCAGCGGCAGAGCTGGGGAGGAGAGTTAGACAAGAGCAGCAGAGGCAGAGCTGGGGAGGAGAGTTAGACAAGAGCAGCAGAGGCAGAGCTGGGGAGGAGAGTTAGACAAGAGCAGCAGAGGCAGAGCTGGGGAGGAGAGTTAGACAAGAGCAGCAGAGGCAGAGCTGTGGAGGAGAGTTAGACAAGAGCAGCAGAGGCAGAGCTGTGGAGGAGAGTTAGACAAGAGCAGCAGAGGCAGAGCTGGGGAGGAGAGTTAGACAAGAGCAGCAGGGGCAGAGCTGGGGAGGAGAGTTAGACAAGAGCAGCAGAGGCAGAGCTGGGGAGGAGAGTTAGACAAGAGCAGCAGAGGCAGAGCTGGGGAGGCGAGTTAGACAAGAGCAGCAGAGGCAGAGCTGTGGAGGAGAGTTAGACAAGAGCAGCAGAGGCAGAGCTGGGGAGGAGAGTTAGACAAGAGCAGCAGAGGCAGAGCTGGGGAGGAGAGTTAGAGAAGAGCAGCAGAGGCAGAGCTGTGGAGGTGAGTTAGACGAGAGCAGCAGAGGCAGAGCTGTGGAGGCGAGTTAGACAAGAGCAGCAGAGGCAGAGCTGTGGAGGAGAGTTAGACAAGAGCAGCAGAGGCAGAGCTGTGGAGGAGAGTTACACTTGAATTTATTATTATTTTAACTTTGCAAAGGCTGAATGGGACGAAAAAATTATTCCAAGAAAACCCCTTTAAAATACAATAGTCTTGGAAAGAGTACACCATTGTTTCTCCTCACGTGAAGCAAACGTTGGCTGTGGCTCACCGGTTACAGCAATGGCTTTCCCGACCAGGTGACATGTGTGCGGTATGACAGCCATCTGCCTCTCCTGTAACCAGCCGCTCAGCGCACATTGACCACATTTCCGCCCAGGAGCTCTTCCTCCACCTCACTGTATGTGCACACTACCACTTTTACAAACCGGTGGACCACTTGAGTTTTCACTAAAGGAAGACGCTTCAGGAACGTGCAGACAGTGTTTTTCCTGATGGGTCTTTTTTGAGGCACCTTCACCACCACCGTCTTTTTTCTGTTTGTTAAAGGGAATCAGTCATTAGGTTTTTGCTCCCCCATCTGAGAGGAGCATAATGTAGAGACAGAGACTCTGATTCCAGTGATGTGTCACTTACTGATTTGTCTGCTGACATTTTGATAAAATCAATGCAGATCCAGCAGTTATACAGAGCTCATGAATATGCTGGACTACCTGCAGAACACCAAGTAGTCCTCTAATCATAATCTACTGCTGATTAACGGGTGATTTTATTAAAACTACACTAAGCAAGCCCAGTAAGTGACGCATCACTGGAATCAGGATATCTGCCTCTACATTATGCTGCTCTCAGATTAGGTGGTATAAACCTGGTGACAGATTCCCTTTAACTGTATATAAAGTATGGAGCGGCTTCCTGGCAGGGGAGTGGACCGGTCACTTCACAGCTTTCAAATCCTTAAGAGATTTTTTTCAAAAAGTGAGAAAAGTGAAACAATTGGTCGTGTGACATCGCTGTTCATTCTGTCTCACATTTATTGAGCGCTTTTCTAGCAGAATGCGGCTGTAAAGTCGTGGTGTACATACTGTCTCCCTGGGTACTAGGGATGTAAAGTGGGGCTCATTATATTACCTGAGCCGGCCTCCACCAACACCAGAGGCAGAGACAAAGAATGACATCACCAGCCACAACAAAGGGCGGGAGACCTGGAGGAAGGGGCTGTAGCCTGGTCACTAGGGCAGGGATCAGGAGGGTCGCCAGGCAGAGCCCATAGCAACCAGTCAGGCTCAGCCTCCACAACAGCAGAATGCCCAGACTGTACGGGGGGCTCCTGCCTACAAGCATAGACCACCCATTACACACTACACTCCGGGACCGAGTGCCGTGCACACATGGATACACTACACAGACAGGCACCGGCCAGCGTGTCAGGGCCCAGCTTACCATCCTTCCTCCTGGCACAGGGACACACTCGTCACTTCTGCCATGTTCCGTACGGACCCCAGCAGCCGGGCGCGGCTCAGCGGACACACTGCGACCCTCAGGAACAATGTCCACTACTCTTTTCATTAATTAACACAAGTCCGGGGACGGTGGCGGCTGAACCCTACTGTGCTGAAGGACCTCCGATGATGTCATGCCCACGTGACAAGACGGGAGCTGATAAAAATGTAGTGTGCTGAAGGACCTCCGATGACGTCACGCACATGTGACCAGACGGTAGCGGCTAAACCCTGATGGGCAGAAGGACCTTTGATGACGTTGTGGTCATGTGACCCGCCGGTTGTTGGGAGGAGCGGTTGCAGAGTGTGCAGGAAGTGAGGTGGAGGCGGTCCGTAGTCCGTACAGGGACACAGGCTGAGTGATACAGGGGCCGCTGGGGCACGGTGTGAGATGGGAGGACGCAGAGGGGCTGGGACATCGCTGTCTGTGAGGAAAAGCCTCTACTGTGGGAGATGGCAGCGGTGGAGATGCGAGGCTGCACCTCTCTGTATGAGGAGGACGCTCCTTGTCTGCAACTTCTTTAACTATTTCTGTACTGTAACCCATAAACGCCTGTGCGGCATTGTGTGGAGCCGAGAGCTGGACTCGCCATAGGGAAGGCAGAGATGGCCTATTACTGGCTCTGCCTTCTCTATCTATACAGACTAGGAAGCGCTGACAAGCTTCTTCCTTTGGGAGGGAGCAGGCGCTGTTAGGTCCTTGGAGTCCCAGGCTGTTTTGCTATACAGGCAGGAAGATGAATTTACCCTGTAACTAGGGCTGATATACCTGATTTCACCTGTGATAGGCTGGTATATGTATGTAATATTTCAAGGGAACCTTGTTATATTAGAGAACGCTTGAAACCTGCAGACATGGGGTTAAGAACATTACAGAGGTGTATACGTCCACAGTACAGAACGTGCAACTCCTGGCAGAAAATGACATTTCTTTAATCCAGGAGACAGCTTTGTTAGACAGGTGTTACAGCACGGCTACTATCAGCACTCTGTACACAGTGAGCGGCGGCTGACAGCACACCCTGACATGGTTACAGTCAGTACTCTGTACACAGTGAGCGGCGGCTGACAGCACACCCTGACATGGTTACAGTCAGTACTCTGTACACAGTGAGCGGCGGCTGACAGCACACCCTGACATGGCTACTATCAGCACTCTGTACACAGTGAGTGGCGGCTGACAGCACACCCTGACATGGTTACAGTCAGTACTCGGTACACAGAGAGCGGCAGCTGACAGCACACCCTGACATGGTTACAGTCAGTACTCGGTACACAGTGAGCGGCGGCTGACAGCACACCCTGACATGGCTACAGTCAGTACTCTGTACACAGAGAGCGGCGGCTGACAGCACACCCTGACATGGTTACAGTCAGTACTCTGTACACAGTGAGCGGCGGCTGACAGCACACCCTGACATGGTTACAGTCAGTACTCTGTACACAGTGAGCGGCAGCTGACAACACACCCTGACATGGTTACAGTCAGTACTCTGTACACAGTGAGCGGCGGCTGACAGCACACCCTGACATGGCTACAGTCAGTACTCTGTACACAGTGAGCGGCAGCTGACAGCACACCCTGACATGGTTACAGTCAGTACTCTGTACACAGTGAGCAGTGGCTGACAGCACACCCTGACATGGTTACAGTCAGTACTCTGTAGACAGTGAGCGGCGGCTGACAGCACACCCTGACATGGATACAGTCAGTACTCTGTACACAGTGAGCAGAGCCTGTAAGCACACACTGGCATGGCTACAGTCAGCACTCGGTAGACAATGAGCGTAGGCTGTAGGCGTACCCTTGGATTGGTACAGTGAGCACTGTACACATACAGGGGGAAAAGTAAGTATTTGATCCCTTGCTGATTTTGTAAGTTTGCCCACTGACAAAGACATTAACAGTCTAATTTTAAGGGTAGGTTAATTTTAACAGTGAGCGATAGTATTTTCCTTTCCTATGACAGCAGTGTATTTGAGAGAGTGTATCTGTCACTTTAACAGGAAACCTTTCTGAAAATAAAAGGGGCGGCACCTCTCCAAAGACTCAGTGTGGTTTCCTGTTCCTGGAATAGGATACCGAATTTTACCCTGGGGAAATTTGTGCAGATGATCTGGTCTCGACGGTCCAGGAGGTCTCTGGGGTCCAGGTGTCACAAGGACTGCGCTGGTCGCATGCTGCAGCCTCCATCCCCCCCATGCCCGATGTTGCACAGTTGGTAGGTTCCCTGGGCAGTGGTCCAGGGGTTGCATTACAGGGCTTGGATCACGGCCGGGGCTCGCTCCTCCACATGTGGAAGCTGGGGCAGTGACAACGTGGTCGCTTCGGAAGGCGGTGCCGCATGCGCCGTCACACGCTGGGAAGTGCACATGGCTGTGTGCGCAGGCGCAAGCTCAGCTACCACTTCTGGAGTAAGTGGGGGCCAGAGAGGCTCATGGGAGCGGAAGTGACGGCGCATGCCAAGGATGGCATCACAGGCCACCTCCCGAGTTTGTAGACTGCACCTGGAAGATTTAAAAGAAGTGGCAGGAAATTTGAAATCCTGTCATTTCGAACTGTGTGCCTGCAGTGCTCCTCCGAGATGGAAGCTCCCAAAGCAACCAGCAACGCTCCAGAACATCCCAGACCTGTTTCTACCATGCACCAAAAACAGGAGGAAATGAGTAAAGATGCTTCAAACAATATGTATTTTTCATACGTATTTATTAATAAATTTCCTAGATCAGAAACATGATGAAAAAGTACATATACAATTATATACAAAATGTAGACAAGGTAAGGCTAAGAGGAGAGATCTTAAAAGGTACATGCATAACCTGCAAGAACTCATGCAGAGAGTCCAAAAAATCTGAATGTCATGTCACAAAGTTCCAAATATGCACAAAAATATACACCGTGTGTCAACTGCTGACATGAATGCCCGGCAGTTGCACAATGAATGGTTATACTCAGGGTCTACTTATGCCTGCTATATGGAGCCACAAGGCTTATCTTAATCCAGAGAGCCAAAATTTATTTGGTTAATATGGAAATACCAGACAGCCACAATTGTGTACAAATACCCAAAGATTACATAACAACTGACTATGCCCAAGGTCTGCTTGATCCTGCTATATAAAGCAAAAGCCGTGTATTAAATGACTGTCAATTTATGTATCCAATTAACCTCAGCAGGATCCCAGACACCAGGGCACAATAATTTGTCTAGTCAATCTCAAAACAACCACAATTGTATGCATCTAAACGAGATCCATGACCACGAAGCTTACATGAATCATTATGCATCCATAGCAGGCACATTAAGTATCTTAGGGTGATTATAAAGGGGCCCTGTCCCTGCACAGCCAAGTATTGCCAGGCACTATAAATTGTACTCAAAAAATCCACTTAATAAGAGGAATTATATCAAGGCAATCAAGGCATATGCACGGCAGGAGCCCCATGCACATTACATTCAACAGGAGAGTCGCGCTAGCAGATGAGATATCTGGGCACTATCTGCGCGCAAAAAGCCCATGTGAATGATTGTGTGTCTCACAAACACTGATCGCATAAAGAGGAACTATATGAATCCCGGTATTAATGATGGCTGCAAGGAGGTCCTGTCCCCACACTGCACAATACCGCTGAACACCTCTGTATTACACTTTACATCAATTATATAGAAGTTAAATCACAGCAGTAAAGGCAAATGCGCACAGGAACCCCGTACATACCATCCTCTGCAGGAAAGATACTGGCAGGTTAGTCAGATGAGAAGGGGTTAATCCCCAAGGAAACCTCCAACGTACGTTTCACAAAACCACTTGTGTATTGTTGCTTCGTCAGGGAGTGACTGATCATAAGAACCGGCATGTTTAAATAGCCGCCCATCCCGTGGAATCAGCTGTATCCTGTCAGGGCATTCAAGCGGCGCATGCGCACATGGCGCCACCGAGATCCGGAAACCCCACCAGGCCGTCACGGCATCAGCGCGTGCGCGGGAGCAGAGACGCGTCTCCATAGCGCACGCGCACACGCCACCCAAGACGGCCGGAGGGAGGCGGACCCGAGGCACAATGCGCACACGCGCACATCCGTGACAGGGAACGTCACATGTATCAATTCTGGACATACTGGATTTGCATATAATGTAAGTGCAAGCCTTCAATACATATTGGGAACCCATTGTCCCGATGTTTATGAAAAGATAGATAAACATTATTACACGCAGCACAATACGTTTGTACATCTATAACAAATTACATAAGAAACATATAACATATGTCAAACGTAAACATGCTGTGACCATATATGATCTAAATATGATATATAATACATATAAGGATATTGCCAGAACACTATAGCAAAAAGAGTTGAATATGATTTCATTCCAACATAACAGATTTGCAGTCCGATGTCCATGTCGTTCTTTAATAGAGGATGAACCTCAAAATCTCATATGTCGCATTTCCACTCAAAAAGTTTAAAAACGGTACAGGATCAAAAGCTGTTATTTTCCAGGGGACATATAAAGAGAAAAGGGAGAAGAATAAATAACTCACAAATTTAAAAATTACATAAAAACACACCCCCAACTCCCATAGATCAGAGAGGGGAACAAACCCACAAGAGTGGGGCGATGTCACAAAAAGGAAGCAAAACTTAAAGCCTCGTTGAGACCTGACGGGGCGACTGTACCCAATGTCACCATCCATCTTGTCTCACGTTGGGCTAACCTTCTCTTGATATTGCCACCTCTGATACCACCATGGACTACTTCAATCCCACGTATAAGTAGGAATTTCGGATCACATCCATGGTGGGCCTTAAAATGGCGTGGAATGGTTTTTAAGGAAGCAATATCAATCACGGTCTTAGCCGCAACAATGTCTCGTACATGTTCTCGGACGCGAACATGCAGTTCGCGTGACGTTAGGCCAACATAAATCAATGGGCACCCACAAACCGCATAATAAATGACGTTTGAGGTGCCGCATGAAATATAATCCCTAATGTGATATTCACGCGTCCCATCGGCTGATGAAAATACCGAACTGCGCAAGACATTGTTGCAAGACAGGCAGTGGCCACAAGGAAAGCAACCAACCCGAGGATTCGTAAGACCTAAAAAACTCGAAGCCGGCGGAACATAATGGCTTCTGACCAATACATCACGTAGATTGGCCGATCTCCTAGCCGTCATTAAAGGAGCAACCGAAAGGGAGTCCCTCAAAAGGGGATCAGATGTTAGAATCGACCAATGGCGATTCAGAATAGCACGAATATTGTGCCATTCATGGTTAAAGGTGGTAATAAATCTGACCGCGGGGTACTCAACCTTGTCTTTGTGTCTCGTCAGGAGGAGTTGGGATCTTGGAGTGTTTTTGGCCCTAAGGTAACCCTTCTTAATACTGCGATTACTATACCCTCTCTCTTGGAATCGAAGTGTGAGGTCAGCAGCCTGTTCCTCAAATTTCTGATCAGATGAACAAATTCTCTTCATCCTCAGGAACTGTCCAGTGGGGACAGCGCGAATAATGGATAGGTTTAAGGAAAAGAACGCGAACCTGGTGGAACAGGGCTTTTCTTGAGAAATATATACAGAAACAACTAATACCCCGTGGTTTACGGATTTACGGATTCAGGTCTTTCCGTCATTTCCAGTGGAGAGTGAGTCTTTTAGGAACAGCTGGGAAGAACTATCCAGCACGTGTTCCAGAGGATACCTACAACTCCTAAGCGAGCTGAATAGCTCCTCTATTGGAGAAATGGAGAAGGAAATGGAACAACTCCTTCATGTGATTAAGTCTTCATTATCCTCGGAGGCTCTCTCCAAGTTCAATGTTGAAAATGACCTTGAGCTCGGTAAAATGGAGAAGGAGTTACAGGCTTTTAAGATAAAAAAGTTTCAACGCGATCTTCGTGATCAACAATTAAATCAGATGTATAGATGGCAGCAGCCTTCATACAGGTCTAGATCTAAATTTAGATCCAAATCAGGATCACGATCGCGTTCTACATCACAAGCTTCTGGTGTCTCGTCTGACGAAATGACAATTTCCAGCAATACGGATAGGACGATTTCGGGACCTAATCCAATGACGTCGGGTGTAATGACACGACTCAAAGCAACTAAACAAGTCCCACAAAAAACATCTAAAAAAGATAATCGTACCCTTCAGGTAATCAATCTTTCCACCCATGAGCTGTCGGTGGCACAGACTGAGGTTTTATCCAAAGGGCTATCTTTCTCTCCAACTAATGCATTTAACTTCTTTACAGCTATGAAGGATCTTCATCTTTTTTCCAGAAAGCTGGTGTTAAAGAAGTTACATAATCACAAGACACCAACTTTTGGTTTGGATAGTCGTGAGGAGAGAGAGGCCTTAGCAATTTTGGAGGAGCTTCAGTCGGAACAACAACCCCCCGACGGCACAGGTGTGTTTCCATCATGTATTTTACCCAGGTCCACTAGATTTCCCCCCTTGTCACTCTGCCCCTCTGTCGAGATATTTACAAGATTGGTACTAGATGACTTTGCTCACTTGTCATCTAGGCGCCATAATGATAACCTTACATCTCGGCAGAGGACAGCCTTAAAACAACTGGAGAGCTGGAAGGACGTAGTGATAAAACCTGCTGACAAGGGGGGAAATGTAGTGATATGGCCCATAATTAAATACGAGAGGGAAGTGTTTCGTCAGCTGAGAGAGAAGGGCACGTATAAGAAACTACATTTTAATCCTGTTGACTCCTCTAGAGAGCTCTCAGTAATTTTGGAGCGGGCGTTGGATTTGGGCCTCGTCACGAGGAAAGTTGTGGATGGCTTGTTGGTCAAATACCCTAAGGTGCCCACCTTATACTTGCTCCCCAAAATTCATAAAGATGCCCTTGACCCGCCGGGCCGTCCGATCGTGTCTGGATTGGAGGGAATGTGTGACCCAGTGTGTAAATTCATTGATTTCTACCTAAAACCCCTGGTTGAAACACTTCCCTCCTATCTAAGAGACACGACGGACGTGCTCAATAGGGTCAATGGCATCCACATGGAATCTGATATGTTGTTGGTCACGGCGGATGTAGAATCTTTGTATACCTGCATCCGCCATGACGATGGTTTGGCAGCCGCTCGTTTCTTTCTTGGGACCTCCGGTCGGGACAGCGCGATGTGTGATCTGATTCTCCAGCTGCTCCGCTTTATCCTCACCCACAATTTTTTTACGTTTAAAGATTCGTTTTACCTGCAGCAGCGTGGCACTGCGATGGGTGCGGCCTGTGTGCCCTCGTACGCCAATCTCTTTCTAGGGTTCTGGGAGAGATCCATTTTTGGCGACGAGGGCGACCAGGCCGTATCCCATGTGCAGTGCTGGCTCAGGTATATTGATGATTTGTTGATTTTGTGGCAGGGTACGGCGGAGCAGCTTGAGCAGTTTGTGGGCAGACTTGGCATGAACCCCTTTAACATCAAATTAAGACATAAGTACCATAGCAGATGTATTGATTTCTTGGACGTTTTGATCACAGTTGATGACGACAATGTCATCCAGACTGATGTTTTCCGAAAGAGTACATCTGTTAATGCGTTACTTCATGCGTCGTCTGCTCACAACCTATCCACTATTCGTGCTGTCCCCACTGGACAGTTCCTGAGGATGAAGAGAATTTGTTCATCTGATCAGAAATTTGAGGAACAGGCTGCTGACCTCACACTTCGATTCCAAGAGAGAGGGTATAGTAATCGCAGTATTAAGAAGGGTTACCTTAGGGCCAAAAACACTCCAAGATCCCAACTCCTCCTGACGAGACACAAAGACAAGGTTGAGTACCCCGCGGTCAGATTTATTACCACCTTTAACCATGAATGGCACAATATTCGTGCTATTCTGAATCGCCATTGGTCGATTCTAACATCTGATCCCCTTTTGAGGGACTCCCTTTCGGTTGCTCCTTTAATGACGGCTAGGAGATCGGCCAATCTACGTGATGTATTGGTCAGAAGCCATTATGTTCCGCCGGCTTCGAGTTTTTTAGGTCTTACGAATCCTCGGGTTGGTTGCTTTCCTTGTGGCCACTGCCTGTCTTGCAACAATGTCTTGCGCAGTTCGGTATTTTCATCAGCCGATGGGACGCGTGAATATCACATTAGGGATTATATTTCATGCGGCACCTCAAACGTCATTTATTATGCGGTTTGTGGGTGCCCATTGATTTATGTTGGCCTAACGTCACGCGAACTGCGTGTTCGCGTCCGAGAACATGTACGAGACATTGTTGCGGCTAAGACCGTGATTGATATTGCTTCCTTAAAAACCATTCCACGCCATTTTAAGGCCCACCATGGATGTGATCCGAAATCCCTACTTATACGTGGGATTGAAGTAGTCCATGGTGGTATCAGAGGTGGCAATATCAAGAGAAGGTTAGCCCAACGTGAGACAAGATGGATGGTGACATTGGGTACAGTCGCCCCGTCAGGTCTCAACGAGGCTTTAAGTTTTGCTTCCTTTTTGTGACATCGCCCCACTCTTGTGGGTTTGTTCCCCTCTCTGATCTATGGGAGTTGGGGGTGTGTTTTTATGTAATTTTTAAATTTGTGAGTTATTTATTCTTCTCCCTTTTCTCTTTATATGTCCCCTGGAAAATAACAGCTTTTGATCCTGTACCGTTTTTAAACTTTTTGAGTGGAAATGCGACATATGAGATTTTGAGGTTCATCCTCTATTAAAGAACGACATGGACATCGGACTGCAAATCTGTTATGTTGGAATGAAATCATATTCAACTCTTTTTGCTATAGTGTTCTGGCAATATCCTTATATGTATTATATATCATATTTAGATCATATATGGTCACAGCATGTTTACGTTTGACATATGTTATATGTTTCTTATGTAATTTGTTATAGATGTACAAACGTATTGTGCTGCGTGTAATAATGTTTATCTATCTTTTCATAAACATCGGGACAATGGGTTCCCAATATGTATTGAAGGCTTGCACTTACATTATATGCAAATCCAGTATGTCCAGAATTGATACATGTGACGTTCCCTGTCACGGATGTGCGCGTGTGCGCATTGTGCCTCGGGTCCGCCTCCCTCCGGCCGTCTTGGGTGGCGTGTGCGCGTGCGCGGGTGCTATGGAGACGCGTCTCTGCTCCCGCGCACGCGCTGATGCCGTGACGGCCTGGTGGGGTTTCCGGATCTCGGTGGCGCCATGTGCGCATGCGCCGCTTGAATGCCCTGACAGGATACAGCTGATTCCACGGGATGGGCGGCTATTTAAACATGCCGGTTCTTATGATCATTGTAAAACTGTAAAGGGGAAAAAAGCGCAATAGGGTCTTACCCGGTATGAGGGTGGACAAACAAGACAAAGAAGCACTCACCTGGTGAGGTTGTGCCAGTCACAACCCCTTATGATAGCCTGTGATTTCTTTTCCTGAGGAAGGAGACGGATGTCTCTGAAACGCGTAGGAACTATCCAATAAAAAGGAAATCTTTTAATTTACACGCATCAGTGGTTTTCAGCGCGGCATAAACCCGGTCTTTTCTTCTACCTGTGTGATACAAAGGTTCTTATGATCAGTCACTCCCTGACGAAGCAACAATACACAAGTGGTTTTGTGAAACGTACGTTGGAGGTTTCCTTGGGGATTAACCCCTTCTCATCTGACTAACCTGCCCAGTATCTTTCCTGCAGAGGATGGTATGTACGGGGTTCCTGTGCGCATTTGCCTTTACTGCTGTGATTTAACTTCTATATAATTGATGTAAAGTGTAATACAGAGGTGTTCAGCGGTATTGTGCAGTGTGGGGACAGGACCTCCTTGCAGCCATCATTAATACCGGGATTCATATAGTTCCTCTTTATGCGATCAGTGTTTGTGAGACACACAATCATTCACATGGGCTTTTTGCGCGCAGATAGTGCCCAGATATCTCATCTGCTAGCGCGACTCTCCTGTTGAATGTAATGTGCATGGGGCTCCTGCCGTGCATATGCCTTGATTGCCTTGATATAATTCCTCTTATTAAGTGGATTTTTTGAGTACAATTTATAGTGCCTGGCAATACTTGGCTGTGCAGGGACAGGGCCCCTTTATAATCACCCTAAGATACTTAATGTGCCTGCTATGGATGCATAATGATTCATGTAAGCTTCGTGGTCATGGATCTCGTTTAGATGCATACAATTGTGGTTGTTTTGAGATTGACTAGACAAATTATTGTGCCCTGGTGTCTGGGATCCTGCTGAGGTTAATTGGATACATAAATTGACAGTCATTTAATACACGGCTTTTGCCTTATATAGCAGGATCAAGCAGACCTTGGGCATAGTCAGTTGTTATGTAATCTTTGGGTATTTGTACACAATTGTGGCTGTCTGGTATTTCCATATTAACCAAATAAATTTTGGCTCTCTGGATTAAGATAAGCCTTGTGGCTCCATATAGCAGGCATAAGTAGACCCTGAGTATAACCATTCATTGTGCAACTGCCGGGCATTCATGTCAGCAGTTGACACACGGTGTATATTTTTGTGCATATTTGGAACTTTGTGACATGACATTCAGATTTTTTGGACTCTCTGCATGAGTTCTTGCAGGTTATGCATGTACCTTTTAAGATCTCTCCTCTTAGCCTTACCTTGTCTACATTTTGTATATAATTGTATATGTACTTTTTCATCATGTTTCTGATATAGGAAATTTATTAATAAATACGTATGAAAAATACATATTGTTTGAAGCATCTTTACTCATTTCCTCCTGTTTTTGGTTCATATTCTGAGTAGCTCAGTTCCACAATGCAGTGTCCCAATTAAGGGACCTATGCATTGTGGATTAAATATACTGTTGGAATATATGTATCTAACTGTTTCTACCATGGTAGCTGCCGGGACTCAGGACGGTTAAGTGGACTTCTCAAACTGACCCCTCCCTCTTCCCTTCCCCTCTTTAAAAAGTCCTGTAGGCCAAAAAAGCTACAGCAAGAAAAAAACATAGGGAATGTGTCCTCTGCAAAAAATCCCTTCCCAGAGGATACAAAAAAAAAACTCTGACAGCCTTGTACAGAGAAGGCGGTGGGGGGAGCCCGATGGGGAGAGAGAGAGCTCAGTCTGAGGGTTTTTTATTCAAGAGACCCTCCCAAAGGGGAGCCCCTAGAAAGCAATGATGCCAGTCCTCTAGTGGGGGGCTGAAACAATTTTGGCATCAATGGGCTGGCCTCCGAATGGGTGTTAAAAACAGTTTCCCTCTGTCTCAGGCTACATTCACATGACCGTTCCGTTTTGCGGTCCGCAAAAAAGGTCAATTTTTTTCACGGATGCATCCGTGTGACTTCCGTTCCGTATATGGTCCGTGTGTCATCCGTGTGCCTTCCGTTTTTTTTGCGGACCGCAAAAAACGGATACAGCAAGAAAGATAAATAGATGAGTAGATATAGAGATGGACAGATAGATATAGAGACAGAGAGGTGAATGAATGAATAGAGGGATAGATAGATAGATTATAGATAGGTGAGAAAGACATATATAATGTCCTACCCCCCTGCATATTGTAAGCTGGCACCCTTTAGTGACTTTCATGTGGCACTAAAGGGTGCTTAGCCTTGTTAGCCAAAAAATAAATAATTTAAAAAAAACACAACGTGGGGTCCCCCATATCTTTTGTAGCCAGCTAGGGTAAAGCAGACGGCTGCAGCCTGCAAACCACAGCTCGCAGCTTCACCTTGGCTGGTAATCCAAAACAGAGCGCACTCGGGGCTGTTATTTTAAATTAAATAAATAATTTAAAACAAAAAAACATAGGGTACCCCCCAAATTGGATCACCAGCCAAGGTAAAGCGGACAGCTGGAGTCTGGTATTCTCAGACTAGGGAGGTCCACTGTTATTGGACACCCCCAGCCTAAAAATAGCAGGCTACAGCCGCCCCAGAAGTGGCCAATCCTGGCGCTTTGCCCCAACTCATCCCTTTGCCCTGGTGCGGTGGCAAACGGGGTAATATATGGGGTTGATGCCAGATGTATAATGTCACCTGACATCAAGCCCTGGAGTTAGTGATGTCAAGCGTCTATCAGGTACCCGACATCACCAACCCAGTCAGTAATAAAAAAAAAATAGACAACAAAAAAAGTTTTATTTGAAAAAACACTCCCCAAAACATTCCCTCTTTCACCAATTTATTGAAAAGAACAATCAAATCCGGGGCCGGCGTAATCCAATTAGGTGGTCCAATGACGATCCATACCATAGTCACTGTCCCAGTCAATGAAGAACAGAATGTTCCCCATTGGCTGGGAGAGTAGTGCAGTGACCTGAGCTAACATCAATAGGTCAGCCCAGGTCACTGCAGGGGATGACGAGCGCTGCAATCAGGAAGTTAGAGATCATTACCTGGTGTGACGATCTCCTGTACTCCTGATGTCAGTGCTGTCATTGACTTCTATGCCCGCCGCGTTCACAGCGAAGAATCGCGAGAGCCCGTGACGTCACCGCTAGTAACAGTCTCGGGCCGCCCGCGAGACGTGACCTCCTGATGGCAGCGCTCGTCATCCCCGCGGCTGCCCGCACTGCAGTGTGAGAAGCTGCTGATACTGCAGAGCGGGCAGATGCTGATACTGCAGTGCGGGCAGACACTGACACACTACAGTGTGGGCAGCCGAGGGGCTGGCAGGGAGCTGGACACAGACTGCACGGGCACCCGACGGAGGTCACATGGAAGTGCTTCCGTGCGGCTTCCAAAGATTTTGCGGGCCCATTGACTTGTATTGAGTCACGGTCCGTTATTACAGAACAGAATAGGACATGTTCCATAATAACGGAATGGACATATGGCATCCGATGTGGTTTTTTGTAGGATCGGATGCACACGGAAGTGCTACCGTGTGCATCCGATCCTACACAGAAGACATTGAAAAGATGGTCCTTTCCGTAGGTCCGCAAAAAAACAGGAACTGACCAGGACAAATGGAACAGTCATGTAAATAAGCCCTCAGGCTCAATTCCCCCCTCACGCATGCTGAGTTCTCAGGTGGGCCTAAAGAACCAGGGGGTTCTGGAGCAGGATGTCCTCTCGTTAATAGGAAATAACTTATTGGTAAGGGTTCCAGTAGCAGAAGAAGGTACTGGGTACTGCAGCAACCAGTTGTTAGGGGGGGGGGGGGGGGGGGACAATGGGACCTTCAGGACCATTTTCAATCTGAGATCTCTGAATCGCTAGAAAAAGATTCAAGATGAAGTCCCTGAAATCAACAGTACGCATACATGGCGGATCCGGATTTTACAGTTCGAATCCCCTCAGCCCTAGTCTTAATAGTTCCTTATCTGTACGACCTTTTGATAGTGGGAAAATCAAGAACGGATTGTTCAGCAGCCATCAGCCAAGTCACCTCAGTCCTCTGAGAATTGGGATGGTTGGTGACCGAGAGAATATCAAGGAAAGTCCCAGTTCAAAATCAGTAATTTTTAAGCATCAACCTAGACTCAGTGCGGTAATGCTGTTTTCCAGAGAAAATAGCCAAAATAAAACAGAAAATTCTATCAGTTCAGATGAAGCCGAGGATGTCTTTTTTAGGGTCTCTGACATCTACAAATCCTGCAGTACAGTGGGCTCAACTTCACACAAGAAGCCTTCAGGAACAGATTTTGTCTTTTCAGACGGATTGAATAACTCTTGAACACACGGTCCAAATATCAGGAGAGGTCCTGAGATCACTGGATTGGTGATAGGATGAAGAAAATCTCAGGCGAGGGGTTCCCTGGAAAGCAGAGGAGCCGGTGGTTATCACAACGAATGCCAGCCCAGTGGGGTGGGGAGCCCACCTAGGGGACCAGTATCTTCAAGGGGAATGGGACCCAGCCTTCACAAACAGCTTCTCGAACCTCAAAGAACTAACAGCAGTGACAAAGGCATTACAGATTCTAGTAGAGAAGATCGCCGGAGAGAACGTGGTCATGTCAGAGAACAGTACGGTAGTAGCTTACCTAAATCACCAGGGAGGCACCAAATTAAAAGCTCTGATGGAAGAGACCGAAAGAATCTTAAGTATAGTGGAAAGAAGATTGCACTCACTTTTGGCGCATCACCTGAAGGGCTCAGACAACAACATAGCCGACTACCTCAGTCACCATACTTTACAACAAACCAAGTGGACTTTAAACCGGGAGGTGTTCAAACAAATTTGTCTGAATTGGGGGGAACCAGTAGTAGACTTGTTTGCAATTCAGGAAAATCGGCAGTTAGGCAAAAACCTATACTTAGATCCCAGGGGAGGACCGGAGGGAGTAGACACACTCCTACAGACATGGGATTTCCAGCTGGCATATGCATTTTCATTAATCCTGCTAGTCCTGAAGAAAGTCAGGAAAGAGAAGGCCAGAGTCATCATGATAGCCCCCTTCTAGCCAAGGAGAGCTTGGTTCACGTGGCTCAGAATTTTGTCTGTGGAACCTCTGGATTATACCAGACAGACCCAATCCTCAAGTACAGGGGTTACACTTGACAGCCTGGAACTTGAGAGGAACCTTTTAGCGGCGAGAGGATTTTCTCCAGGATTAATTTCCACCCTCCTTCATAGTAGGAAGTTGGTGACTTCCACCAAGTATGCAACAGTATGGGGAAAGTTGCTGGAGTTCTCGGGGCGCCAGATAACAGGGCAGCAGCAACAGCTGCCATTTGGGGAAGTGTTAGAATTTCTGCAGAAGGGTCTAGAAAGGGGCCTATCTACCAGTACATTAAAATTTCAGGTAGCAACCCTGGATGCACTATTTGATAGATTACGGACCATCCGTGGATGCGTAGGTTCATTAGGGCCTCATTTGCTTCTAGACCTCAATCAGGGACTAGGATAGGCCACTGGGAGCTCAACCTAGTATTAACTGCCCTCACTTAACAACCCTTTGAGCCCATCTCCCCGGTCTCCACTAAGGCTCTCACCCTGAAGGTAGCATTATTGATGGCATTAACATCAGCCAGATGCATTTGTGAACTTCAAGCCATTTCCATTAACCCTCCCTTCACTACAATTCAGAATAATATTTAAGCCAGACCCGGCCTTTCTTCCCAAGGCCAATTCAAAGTTCCATAGGGCCAGGAAATTGTTTTTCCCTACTTTTGTGACAATCCCAAATCACAAGAAGTGCAGGTCTTTCATTCCCTGGATGTCAGGAATAGCATCCTGAAATACCTGGACATAACTCGGCCATAGCAAAAGTCATCCGCCATGTTTGTTCTTTTTGGTGGTCCAAATAGAAGGAATGCTGCCACCAGATCCACTATTGCTAGGTGATTGAAGGAAGCCATTAATTTGGCATATTCAGCATCAGGTTAGGCCCCTCCTCAGGTGATTAGGGCCCATTCTACTAGGGCTATATCCACTTCTTGGGCGGAGAGGGCAAATGCCTCAGTAGAGTAGATCTGTAAGGCGGCAGTATGGTCTTCACCTTCCACCTTCTTTAAGCACTACTGTTTGGATTTGGGTATTTCGGATCTATCCTTTGGGAGAAAAGTGCTTTCTGCGGTGGTCCCTTTCTAAATTTCTTCTATTTTATTCTCTCACGTACAGTGCTGTCATAGGATGGGAAAGATAATTACTTACTGGTAATTGGATTTTCCAGAGCCATGACAGCACCGTGCAAGTTCCCTCCCTGATTTGGTGGTAGTTATTTTTTGGATATTTAAAAAAAAAAAAAAAAAAAAAAGTGTCTGGTCTCACAGTATGTAAAATATGTACAGCATAAGGGGTTTTCTCCTTTTTGGTGATGGATGTGTCTATTAATAATGGAGATACCTGAAAGGCTCTAAAAACACACTGGGGCTTTGGAGAGGTGCCGCCCCTTTTATTTTCAGAAAGGTTTTCAGTTCCTTGGGGCAGATACACTTTTTCACGCACGGTGCTGTCATGATTCTGGAAAATGAAATTACTGGTAAGTAATTATCATCTATCCACAATAAAATCCAGAAAATCACATTGTATAAATTTATTTTGCATTTTCCAGAGAGAAATAAGTATTTGATCCCTCTGGCAAACAAGACTTAATACTTGGTGGCAACACCCTTGTTGGCAAGCACAGCAGTCAGACATGTCAGGAGGAATATTAGTCCACTCCTCTTTGCAGATCATCGCTAAAGCATTAAGATTTTGAGGCTGTCACTTGGCAACTCGGAGTTTCAACTCCCTACATAAGATTTCTATGGGATTAATGTCTGTAGACTGGATAGGCCACTCCATGACCTTTAATGTGCTTCTTTTTGAGCCACTCCTTTGTTGCCTTGGCTGTATGTTTTGGGTCATTGCCATGCTGGATGACCCAGCCATGACCCATTTTTAATGTCCTGGCAGAGGGAAGGAGCTTGTCACTCAGGATTTTACGGTACATAGCTCTATCCATTGATGCGGTGAAGTAGTCCTGTACCCTTAGCAGAGAAACACCCCAAAACATCATGTTTCCACCTCTATGCTTGACAGTGGGGATGGTGTTGTTTGGGTCATAGGCAGCATTTCTCTTCCTCCAAGCATGGCAAGTTGCATTAAGGACAAATACCTCCATTTTTATCTCATTTTGACCACAGCACCTTCTCCCAATCACTCTCAGAATCATCCAGATGTTCATTGGCAAGCTTAAGACTGGCCTGCATGTGTGCCTTCTTAAGCAGTGAGATATTGCGGGCACTGCAGGATTTTAATCCATTACGGCGTAATATGTTACCAATGGTTTTCTTGGTGATAGTGGTCCCAGCTGCCTTGAGTTCATTAACAAATTCCCCTTTGTATTTTTAGGCTGATTCCTCACCTTCCTCATGATCCTGGATACCCACAAGGTGAGATTTTGCATGGTGACCCAGATTGATGTCAATTGACACTCATTTTGTATTTCTTCCATTTTCTTACTATTGCACCAACAGTTGTCTCCTTCTCACCCATCGTCTTACTTATGATTTTGTAGCCCATTCCAGCCTTGTGCAGGTCTATGATGTTGTCCCTGACATCCTTAGACCCTGTGTTTTTTGCTGCAGATTTGCTGCGGTTTTTGCTGCAGAAAAGGTGCGTTTTTTGTTCATAACCTTCCTGCAGTACTTCCCCAGCAAAATCTATGAGAAATTCAAAATGGTGTGCGTACACTGCGGGTTTTTTTACTCACAGGTTTTGCTGCAGAATTTCTCCAGCAAAAAGAATGAGCATGTCACTTCTTTTCTGCAGGTAACTGCGGTTTTGCCATTAAATAATGGTTAAAAACCGCAGGGAACAACCCGCGGAAAAAATGCATGCGGATTTTGGGTGCGTTTTTGGTGCATTTTTTTTTTGCCGCAGGTGCGGAATTCTGTCAGAGGGTGCGTATTTTACTTAGGAAACACATTTTCTTAGTGCGCACAGACCCTTAGAAAGTTCTTTGATCTTGCCATTGTTGTAAAAGTTAGAGTCTGACTGATTGAGGCCTGCGACACACATCCGTGCCTCCGGTACGTGTGTGCCTTTTTTTCCACGTACCGGAGACACGGGCCCACGTGGTCCTATGTATTGTTATTGTTTTGGACACACGTAAGTATTCAGGAATGGAATGTGCGTCAGTTCCGTACTTACGTGTGTCCGTTTTTTAAAAACGCTGACATGTCCGTGTTGCTCCGGCTGTACGGGTGTCACACGGCCCGCACCCGTACCATATGGATGTAGTGTGGATGCGGGCCTGTGTGACACGCGCCGGAGAAAGACACTTGTCAGTGTAAAAATAATAAACACATACTCACCTCCACCATACCTGCAGTCTCTGCCGCGGCTGTCCCCTGCATCCATCCCCCAGTGAATTTGAACAACGCTTCTCCTTCACTGGGGGCCGGAAGCAGCGTCAGCGGGGCGTGGCTTTGGCCGGACGCTGTCATTCAGCACCACAGACAGCGCCGGATGATGCAGGTAAGGCGAGGCTTTCCGTTCTCCGTGTGTTATTACGTATAACACACGGAGAACATGCACGTGCCACAAAAACGGCACACGGGGAACAAACCACCCCTTTAACACGTACGTGACAAAAACGTTACGTTTTGTCACGTAAGTGTGGCAGAGGCCTGAGACTGGACAGGAGTCTTTTATACAGGTGACAATTTAAGACAGCTGTCTTTAATGCAGGTAACATTGATTAGGAGCGTCTAACTGGTCTGCAGGAGCCAGAACTCTTAATGGTTGGTAGGGGATCAAATACTTCTTACTCTGCAAATTTATATAATTTATACATTAGGATTTTCTGGATTTTATTTTTGATATTCTATCTCTCACTGTTAAAATTGACCTACCTTTAAAATTATAGACTCTTTATGTCTTTTTCAGTGGGCAAACTTAAAAATGAGCAAGAGATCAAATAATTATTTCCCCCATTGTATATATACAAGACACAGCACTTCTGACCTGATGAAGACCTTTGTTTATTTTGTATCTCATTTTATAATCTTTGAATTTGCCAGTTCTCACTGAGGAATGTCAATAAACTGACTGAAACATCTGTTTGTTTTGAACTGAATGCTGTTTTAATTTTTTTTTTTTTAAAATGTCACCTTATTGGAGTGCAGGGTGCATTATCGTCAGTATTCTGTAAACAATGAGCAGCGGCTGTAACCACACCCAGGCATGGCTGCAGACAGCACTCTGTACACAGTGAGCGGCAGCTGGCAGAGCTACAGTCAGCATTCAGTACACGGTGAGTGACGGTTGTAAGCGCACCCTGGCACAGCTACTGGCAGCACTCGATAAACGGTAAGCAGAGGCTGTAAGGACGGCACAGCTACAAACAGCACTCTTTTACATAGTGATTGCAAGCTGTAAGCACCCCCGGCGCAGCTATAGTCAGCAGTCAGTTCATAGTGAGTGGCGGCTGTAAGCACACTTTGGCACAGCTACATTAACACTCGGTACAAAGTGAGAGGAGGCTGTAAGCACATCCAGACACCACTATAGTAAACACTTTTTTTTCTAAGCCCTTGTCCTGTCTCCCCTATATACTGACCCCCAGTTGGACACTTGGTACATATAATTAAAGGTTTTGTCCACTACTAGGACAACCCCTTCTGATTTCACATTTCCCCCAGGTAAGAAAAAAAAAAAAGCCTATGCTCACCTCCACAGCCGAAGTAGTTCCAGTGGTGCCGGAGCTAACGTAGCTTCATGATTTCCAATCAGCGCTGGCTTCTGCAGCCCGTAATCTAAGTAATATATCATTGGATTCGGGAACGCTTTGCCTACATTATGCTTCTCTCAGAGGAGGTAGCAAAAATCTGCTGACAGATTCCCTTTAAAGTTGGCAAGATTGCATCTGAGGAAATCACAAGACATCCAAAACTATGTCCTTTGAACAGAGAAGACCAATGGAGATGTTTGTCCATAATGCTCTGCAAGTATGAAATGGAGCAAATCTGCTCAAACCTTTTCTGTTAATAAGCATGGTGGTGATGATTTGGAGTATTGTATTCAAGGCATCTGGCAGTCATTGAGAGAACCATAAACTGCTCTGTATACAGAAGTATTTTAGAGTTAAATCTTAGGCCATCTGTCCAAAAGCTAAAGCTTGGCCGAACCTGTATCATGTAACAGGACAATGATCCCAATCACAGTAGGGCTGGAAAAGAAAAGAACAAAGTTATTGCAGGAGCCCAGTTAAAGTCCTGACTTCACTTCAATTGAAATGCCGTCATGTGTTATCTTAAAGAGACTTAACCAGCAGGATTTTCACATATAAAGTAAATCCAGTGCTATACTGGTGCTAGGATGTTGAATGTAACCATACCTTTTGTTCAGAGATTGGATGTTTTATTTCAGAAACATGTGCAAGTAACGTTTGACTAATGCACAGCTAGTTGATTGACAGGTGCAACAGGGGTGGGAATATGTGGGTCAGGTCTTGCTATCTATTCCAGCCCATCTGCCCGCCTGGCCTTCCTCCCCCTGACGCTGTTGTAGATGTTCTCGTGCAGACAGACAGACACACGGGCGAGAATAGATAGCGTAACTCGACCCACATATTCCCGCCCCTGTTGCAACTGTCAATCAAATAGCAGCGCATTGCTCAAACTTTACTTGCACATATTTCTGAAATAAAACATCCAATCCCTGAACAAAACATCTGGTTACATTCAGCATCCTAGCACCAGTATAGCACTGGATTTACTTTATATATGAAAATCCTGCTTGTTGGTTCCCTTTAAGAGGATTGTGCTGCCCATGAATTTCATTGAGCTTAAAGGGTTTGTCTCCTATGAAGAAAACTTTAGGCGGTAGGTTATGTGTATTTATGCTTTAATTACCCTCCGCCTGCCCAGCACTCAGTCTCTGTAATTTGATTGCACTATAATCTTATAAGAGGGAGGAAATTATTTGAAAATATATTATCTTCATTTATTCCAAAATAACATGGTTGAAAGCATTATAAAAAATAAAAAACTGCATCAGAAAGAAGAAAGTTTTCAGACACATCTATATATATATAATTGCCTTATTCTGTCTGTCTGTCTTGCTCCAAAATTGAGTCACCGTGAGAGTGTCACCGTGACAGTGTCGTTAGCGTGACAACTGTCGGATTGGCCGCTGGGCTCGGCCAGGCCCCGCCCCCTCCACGGATTGGCCGCTCGCCTCGGCCTGGCCCTGCCCCCCCGCATGGATTAGCCGCTCTCCCCGGCCCTCCGCACGCATCGCCCGCTCCAGCATACACCGGCTCCCGGTACACATGTGCAGGGAGCCGGCATACGCTGACACCTCACCCGCTCGCCCCCGCCACACGTTGGCACACTCGGCCCCGCCCCCAGCGGACATAACCTTGCGATGCTGGGATCGTGACGGAGCCGGTGTACACTGGTAACCATGACACACATCGCGTAACTATAGGAAGTGCTCCCCTTAGTTACCCGATGTGTATCATGGTTACCAGCAAACACCGGCTCCCGGTACACATGTGCAGGGAGCCGGCATACGCTGCGGTCAATAATGAAGTCATGCAGCGGTGAAAGAGTTAAAGACACTGCAAGACACTTCATTATAGGCAGCGGGCACCCCCAGAAGAGAGAAGACAGAAGACCCCGCATTTATACTCACCAGACGCCGACCGGGAGCAGGTGAGCGCATCAAGGTCCTGCAGCGGCGAAACACACACACACACACACGCACACACATAAGAACAGACACACACACATCAGATCACACTCACTCTCACACACACATCAGATCGCATCCACACACTCGCAACATCCAGTGATATCGCTTACTTCTCGGGAGCGATACTGTGCGTGCAGTGACCTTCCAGGACCTGCCGGAGGATCACATGGCCGGAAGCATGTGGTATCTCCGGATGTTGTGAGTGTGTGAGCGAGTATGTGCGATATCCTCAGTGTGTGTGTGCGTGTATGCGATCGAATGTGTGCGTGTATGCGATCGGATGTGTGCGTCTGTGCGTGTATGTGATCGGGTGTGTGCGTGTATGCGATCGGATCTGTGAGTGTCGGCAGAAGGCAGAGGAGCACGGTGTGCAGCACAGCTGCTGGGACCGCCCACCGGAGGGCACAGGGAGAAGTGGGGTGTGAGTGTATGCGATCAGATGTGTGCGTGTATACTGTCTGATGTGTGACTGTGGAGCACGATGGGGAGTGCGCAGCATGGGGGATGGAGCACGGTGGGGGATGGAGCACGATGGGGGGTGCGCAGCATGGGGGATGGAGCACGATGGGGGGTGCGCAGCATGGGGGATGGAGCATGATGGGGGGTGCGCAGCATGGGGGATGGAGCACGATGGGGGGTGCGCAGCATGGGGGATGGAGCACGATGAGGGGGTGCGCAGCATGGGGGATGGAGCACGATGGGTGGTGCGCAGCATGGGGGATGGAGCACGATGGGGGGTGCGCAGCATGGGGGATGGAGCACGATGGGGGGTGCGCAGCATGGGGGATGGAGCACGATGGGGGGTGCGCAGCATGGGGGATGGAGCACGATGGGGGGTGCGCAGCATGGGGGATGGAGCACGATGGGGGATGCGCAGCATGGGGGATGGAGAACGATGGGGGGTGCACAGCATGGGGGATGGAGCACGATGGGGGTGCGCAGCATGGGGGATGGAGCACGATGGGGGATGCGCAGCATGGGGGATGGAGCACGATGGGGGGTGCGCAGCATGGGGGATGGAGCACGATGGGGGCTGCGCAGCATGGGGGATGGAGCATGATGGGGGTGCACACCTCCCCCCAAAACACACACACAGCGCCAGACGCGCACCGCACAACACACCACACACACACTGGGAACCACAAACACCGCCCTACACAGGCACCCACACAGACAACGCCGCACACACACAACACCCAACACACAAACACCGCGGCATACACAAATATACGCACATACCGTGCAACACACACACTGCACAAAAGATACCTCCCCCAAAGCACACAGACACACCCACACAAACCGCGCAACACACACAGCACCACACACAGACAACACTGCAGACACACAGCGCTCCACAAACAACGCAATACACACAACGCAACACACATACAACACCGCTCTCACACACCCCCACCCAGACAACACCCAGAACATTTACAGTGCCCTACACAAACACTGGCAACTACACACAACAATATATATATATATATATATATATAAAAAAACAAAAAACATACATTAACTACACAATAAATTCTAGAATACCCGATGCGTTAGAATCGGGCCACCTTTTAGTATACCATAAAGCCCCTAGGAAAGTGATGGTTAATACATTAACCATCATAGCCATAATCTGTTAATAAAGGCCACACAAAACTTGGCCAAAACCCACCTAGAATGCCACTAGTTAGAGAAAAAAAAAACACAACAAACAGAACATAACACAATTTTTTGTTTACTGTTTGTTATTTCCGTCTCAGGGAATAGACAGTGTTTCTTCCTCACCCAGGAAAAAGGAAAACAGTAAAAACATAATATACTCAAATGAAAATACTCCTTAGCGGTGACGGTGAACTATAAAAGAATTCAAGTAAGGCTAATTTCACATATCCCGCTTTTCGCCGGTTTGAGTGATGCGGCGCACGCCAGTACAGTGTATACATTACACTGGTAGCGCAACAAGCGCTGGTCACATGCTGTCATGTGACCGGAGCATGTGACCCGGAAGTTGCGGCGCTGCCACTGTACTGTATCATACTGTACTGGTGTGTGCCGCATCCGTCAAACCGGCGAAAAGCCGGATATGTGAAACTAGCCTAAAAGTGGAACGGTCTCACCGGGTCCATATGAGCCAGGGTGCATGGATAATACCACCAGGACAAGGTCCTTCGGTTACCACAGATGGAATTGACTCTTATGTCCTGATGATTTTATACCCTTTACTAGCACCCATAGACTCCTGTCCTGATAAGGACAGTCCACAGCTAAGTTCTCCTGAACTAACCCCTACAATGACCCTGCATCTGTCCCAACAGATAGTTATCCGGCCCATTTTTGGGTTTTTGTGTGAAATTATGTCCGGTTTGCGCTTTTTTTTCTCTGTTGTTTTGTGTTGTTCCAAAACACACAAAGGAAATAAATTGTTGTGTTTGTAAAAGGTCAAATGCTCAAAATTTAAAATAAATTAATCTGATCGGTAAACAGCCTAACGAGAAAAAAATCCAAGCCTCCAGTTTGCAGTTTTTCAGTTGCCACAACAACAAAAAATATGTAATAACAGGCTATCAAAACATTGTATATACCCCTAAATAATATCAATAAAAACATTTGGCCTGGGGCGTAAAAAAAACAAGCCCTCAAACAGCCCCAGATCCCAAAATTATTACTACTATCATTATTTATTATTATAGCGCCATTTATTCCATGATGCTTTACAAGTGAAAAGGAGTATGTATAAAAACAAGTACAGCAATCATGAACGTTACAAAAACAGACAGGTACAGAAGGAGAGATGACGCTGCCCACGAGGGCTCACAGTCTACAGGAATTTAATACAGTACAGCTTTTGGAAAGTCGTGACACAAGATTTTATTTTTCAAAAATTCTGAATTTGTTACACCACTTAAATAACACAAAAAACTATACTTGTGTGGTATCTATGTAATGGTAGTGACCAGGACAATCCTGCTGCCTGCAGTTTTATGTTAGAATGATCTCTGTGAATGAAAAAAGTCAAAAAACTATTGCAGACTTACTTTTTTTTTTGCTCTTTTGCAACACTTGGAGATTTTTTTCCCTCCTATATGATAAAATGAATGGTGTTATTCAAAAGCACAGCTCATCTGTCAAAACATAACCCTAAGGCCCTGTGCACACTGCATTTTTTGCCGCAGTTTTTGCTGCAGAAAAGGGGCCCTTTTTGTTCAGAACCTTTCTGCAGTCCTTCCCCAGCAAAATCTGTGGGAAATCCAAAATGCTGTGCGCACACTGCATTTTTTTTCCTACAGGTTTTGCTGCAGAATTTCTGCAGCTTTTCTTCAGCTAAAACGAAGTAGCATGTCATTTCTTTTCCGCAGGTACCTGCGTTTTCTCCATAGATAACGGTGAAAAACCGCAGGGACCAACCTGCGGCAAGAACGGATTTCGGTGCATTTTTGGTGCGGTTTTTGCAACGGGTGCGGAATTCTGCCAGAGGGTGCAGATTTTACTTCAGAAAAAGACATTTCCCAGTGCGCACAGAGCCTAGTATGGCTATATTGATGTAAAAATAAAAAAAGTCACTCTTGGAATAAGGAGAGAAAAAAAAGAAAAGCTCAAAACTGATAAATCGCCCGGTCCTTAAGGGGTTAAGAGCAAAACCCCAGGTCAAACTGGAAGTTATTTAAAGAAAACTCACATGGAGGAATAGCCAGCTTCCAAGCAAAAAGTAGGAGTGCAATGTATTTATAAATCTTCCAGTGTGACATAAGTTCAGCAAAAGACTCCATACGAGCTTGCAAGAAAAGATTTAGGAACTTGTGGTTGGAATGTGAGAATATGAAGATAAAAATGTATAATGTGCATCTTCCTACTCCTGATTGGGCATAAAAATAAAAAAAATCATTTTATTTATTTATTTATATATATCTATATCTATGTTTTGGGTCAGGTTTTTCTATTTGCTCACACAGGAAGTTACTGGTGTAAATGAAGCGGCAATTTACCTTCAGGTGGGTAATGTGGTACCCTGATGCTTGTGACTGAGTGCTCCATTGATGTCAGCGGATGTTTGTCCAATCAGGAACAGCTGTAGTGATTTCTGTGTAGGGGCGTTATAACTGTAAGCCCACTACAGGCTGTTCCCGGTTATAAACTAAATGTTTTGGGTTTTTTTAAACTTAAATTTGTATGCAAGTTGAACAGATGCAGAACTGGCAAAACAAAACCCTAATCATCCTTTCTGGCCGCCCCACTGCTTCGTGCCCATCATCTGGTCCTGTTATTATGCACCGCATCCCCGGCCTCACGATAGGCCATGACTTCCAGCCACATCCCAGAGTCAGAGGTTTTTGCACATTATAAGGTCGCAATTTACATCTTGACTTTACCAACTGCAGAGGTTTCTGCAAACACAAATCTTGGCCTATATTACATAGGCAAGAGATGCGGCCTGACGGAAGAAAGAGGAATGGACGGTGGGCAGTGGAACAGATGGAGAAATGAGCGAAGAGAGAGCCGTTTTATTTACATCATATTTGGAAATATATCATATCATGTTTAGAAATATGAATCATACTTTAATGTAGATGTTCATAAGTCAGGGACTGCCTCTACTACGAGAATCATTTTATGGCTGGAGTCACATTAGCGTATGGCATCCGATGCGAGAGCATCAGATGCGATATGCTAATGACCCCAGGCTCAGGCTCTGCTGCGAGCCTGAGCCGAGTGTCTTGCGATCGGGTCACACCTGCGAAGCTGAGGGCGGCCGCTGCTGAGGAGAGGAAGGGGTTAATCTCCTCAATTGTCAGCCTGTGCGTATATCGCATTGCACTAAGATAACATCCGAGTGCAGTCCGATGTTTCTCTCGCACCCATTCACTTAAATGTGTGCGAGGAGTATGGCTCTAGCAGAAAATCGCAGCATGTTGCAACTTTTCTCGCATCCAGAATCTGCATGCGAGAAAAGCTGACCAACTGCTCTCCCTCATTGACTAACATTGGTCAGAGTGCAATGCGAGAACATTTTCTTGCATTGCACTCATCCGATTTATATGCTCGTGTGAGCGTACCCTATTATTTAGTGTTCCAAGGCTGTGATATCTATGACATTAAGTTTTGTTGATCAGTTTTCTCACAGTTCCCTGTAGTTTCAGCAAGAGTTATGTTTTTAGAACCAGTACAGCTTTAATACCAACCTATCAGCATGGTGTATATTTATCATGGAGCACTTAGATATACCATATACAATAATTATACAGCAAATATCATTTTTATTATTTTTTGCTGTACAAGACACACTTTTATACCTCCCAAAGTGAAGGGGGAAAACTCAGGGCATCTTAGAAAGCATAAATGGCTATATTTTGCATTATGACACATATTTACATGAAAGTGCAAAATTCGCTATCACTCACTACGGCCAAATGGAAGCCTGCAGCGGGCGCTCATGTCAAGTATGCAGAAGACGAGCTGTGAATCGTGGGGCGGGCAGTCACAGGAAGCATGGGGCAGGGTTGCCCACTGACAATGAATGCTGCAGCACATTTAGTGGACCTATTATAACAAGAGGACCAAAAGGGGGAACATAGTCCTGGTCATATCATGACCATGAAAAATAAATCCAATACCACTTCCTTGCAAAAGATATAGAACATTTATTAGAAAATATTAAAGCAAGAGGTAAAATACAACATCAGCATATTACTGTCAAATTTAGCAGGTTTTTATAGAAAGACCCTGAAGATAGTTCACATAGGGCCTGCAAAACCACATATGGCATTGCTGACATTTAGTGCTCCGCAGCAGCTGAGGAGATCTTGGATGACAAAGGAAAGCAATTCACCCCCTGTGCAAAGCTGGATACTGATTGGTGGAGGGAACTGCTGCTGAGCTGCCTCCACCAATCAGTGACACTGTCCCTTTCAACATTGTGTCCCTGCTGCTAAGGATTTTTGTGGACCTTAATAAAGATCTACTCTGTAAACTAGGTGAGCAAAGACACTGAAGTGGAGCTCAGAGGCTGACTTGGAAGGTGCAATATAGCTAAAACCCCCATCATCCTTCAGAATATATGGTACTAATGGATTTATTCTGAGGGATGACTGTGAACAATTGAGCTTCTTAGATGCTGTCAGTAGTGATGAGGAATTCCTAGGGTTCCCTGACACCTAGAAGAGTGCCGTACTTGAGGATTAAAGTGTCTCCTCTCATGTTATTCACAAACATGGTTCATAGTGTGGAGACACATGGGTCAGTGGGTGCCCTTGTCTGCTGGCCTGGCTGTCTTTAGAAAGACTACATTGACCAGGGCTCATTTCACTGAACGCTTCCACTCCTCTGTTGCTAAAAGACTGCTCATACAACACAGGGTGAGGGAACCACACATTGGTAAGCCTTTATTGGTCATCAAGAGGCAAAAACATATTGTACCTTCCCAGCAAGAACACAAGATGGTACAAGCAACAGAGTCTCACCCTTCTGCAGGGATTAGAATCTTCAGGGCTTCCATTGCCAACTATCCCAGTTCAGCAGTACTCCGCTTTTGGCAGGCACACACTGAGAAGTGATAGCGGCAAGCTGACCGAGCACAACAAGATATGTAGCAGCCGAGTAGTCCCAACCTGGGTTCTCCAAGCGAATTTCTCTTCTCAGTGAAGCAGTTCTGTAAACCTTCTGCTGGAACTGTGGATCCTGGGCTTAAATCCTGTAGAATGAATCTTAAAGCAGTTCTGTGATCCCACACAAATAGAAACGTAGCTCTTCGGCTGAGTTTAGGTAGAACATCCCAAGCGAAGCAGTTTTGCGATTTCCCCCAACTGGAACTATAGCTCTTCGGCTGAGGTAATGTAGAATCTTCCAAATGCTGCAGTTCTGTGATTTTTCCTAGCTGGAACCATATCTGCTCGGCTGGGGTTATGTAGAATCTAACCCTGTTGTAAGAAGCAAGGCTCTTTTATCCCACTCAGTTCTCTTACAGGATTGGTGGAGATGGCTGCTCTCTTATTGATCACAAATTCAGCCCAACTGCATAATTTTTCTCTGACCTTATATAGTCAGAAAGGTTGAGATAATACACATTTACAGACTATAGAGCTCCGATCATTCTGGCAAGAGATAATGACTAACTTCTCTTGATTTCACAAACAAAGGACCCATACGTCTGGCCTAATTTAGAACAGTTCACCCCCAACACACACACAAGTGGCCAAACTGAGTCGTCACACATGGTACTTACAATGCTGCTATTGACTGCTGTCGAGTCTACATAGTTAAAATATTTTATTTTATTAAATGTTTTAGCACAGTTTATTATAATATTTTATTTTCCTCTAAAACCTAGGTGCATTTTATAGTCAGGTGTGTCTTATTAAGTGAAAATACAGTGTACACATAAGTTAAATGTTATCTTGAGCCTCAAGCCCTGTTGCCGACATCAGGAAACCTTGTAAAAATTCTTCAGTTGCTTTGAAAAAACTTAATTTGAAGAATAAGAATGCCAACATGACCAGACTGCTCTGATGCCCAAATACATTTTTAAATATTTAGTTCAAGTTCTAAATTCCAATGCGTTTTATTTTACACACAACACTATGTATCCTAGAATGGGCTACTAATCAGTTACTGGACCTCTGATCCATCCAGGATATATGTTATATTGGTGCAATTATGTCTTGCTCTACTTTAAGCCTCATTCACACCTCTGTGTTTTAACAAGTATGTGAAAATATAATACCGGTGTCCTCAGTGTTGCGCAGAAGTGTATTGTCAGTGTGTCTGTTTTTACCATCAGTCATCAGTGGTTTTAACAGAGAAAGAAATGACAAAGCTTCTATCCTTTACGATGTTAAACACATACAGCACACTGATGTCAAACTTGTGCTGTACGTGTTTTTCACAAACCTATAGACTTGGAACTAGTTATTCAATTGCTTCTACTAGGTACTGTACCAAATAACCATCCATATGCTGTACGATAATTTGCATCAAAAGACAGGGGTTTGTCACATGACATAAAAATGTCCTATTTTAGGAACCACAACTGCTTCTCACCACCCATTCTGTAATTATAGCAATACGATGACAAGAATAGTCATCCTAAGTTTAACCACTTAGAGGCAGTGCTCCTATTGACATGGCATCACAGCGTTAATCAGCCAGGATGCGCTACATCTAACCTCAGTCATTACAGCAAACTGTCAGCTTAAAAATATCCAGCAGACACCCACTGTTGATGGCATGGGTAATGTAAATGTATTACACATTAAGGCCCGGGTGCTTAATTTACATTTTCCCTTTCATTCATTATCTTGTGGTATTAAGGGTGCTTTACATACTGCGACATCGCTAGCGATCTCGTTAGCGATGTAACACGCCAGATCGCACATACGATTTGCTGAGATCGCACATGTGACCGGCGCTACAAAAAAAATACCTATGTGCGATCTCGGCAAATCTTATCTGCGATCTGGCGTGTAACCGCTAACGAGATCGCTAGCGATGTCGCAGGGTGTAAAGCACCCTTTAGTCTGTTTTGGGCACCAAATTCATCAAAATGGCTCTTAAGTTTCATGAATTTCATGCAAAGTCAAAGATGGGATTATTTTCTCTCTAGAACTGTTTTTTCAACTTTTTTCTGCCAAAATTTACAAAAATGCACCAAAATACTGGTGTACTCAAAAATACACCAGGGGGATGGGACTGGAGTTGCACCCAACTTTTCAGCTTTTTAAAAATTGCAATTGATAAATCAGGCTCAAGCATCTGGAATTGCTAGACTTTGCCCACAAAAAAACAGGAAGTGCTGCCTGCTTAATATTGTATAGCTTCACTTTTACTACGCTATTAGTGGCTGATTCTTCAACATTTTTTTGGGAGGTATGAAAAACTGATGCAGTATATTATCTTTTGTCAGTGAAGCTTACAAGGCTTTGCACTTATTTTTCCAGCACATCCCACTGATGATTTGTCAGATTGAGATCTATGCATTTTTGGACTACAATATTTTTAACACTAGAACTACTGAGGTAGTCATTTTGACTACTTTGCACTATGTATTTCTATATAGGTGTCACGAGTCCAGTAGTTCTAGTGTTAATGTGATTGGAGATTATCCTGTTGCAAATGGATACTGCACTAGGGAATACCAATGTCATAAAAGTTTCTCAGCAGAACATTGCACAAATCTTGACTAAAGCTTGGTGTTCCTACCTAACAGAGACTTTACAAAAAAAAAATCAGTGTTCAAGTTTGGGTGCTTTACGTATGCTAACCATTCAAGTGAGCCTCGCTGTGCTCGGGTATGCTCGATGCTCAGTCCAGTGCGAGCAAATTGCAGTGTGTGATTGGCTCTCACTGGGCATAAAATCAGTGTTATCAATTGTAGTGTGTGTGTGTGTATGTATGTACATTTTATATATATATATATATATATATATATATATATATACCGTATATACATATATATATATATATAGACAGTGACTTGCGAAAGTTTTTGGCCCCCTTGAATTTTTCAACCTTTTCCCAC
Organism: Anomaloglossus baeobatrachus; assembly: GCF_048569485.1. Classification (NCBI taxonomy): domain Eukaryota; kingdom Metazoa; phylum Chordata; class Amphibia; order Anura; family Aromobatidae; genus Anomaloglossus; species Anomaloglossus baeobatrachus. Next base: position 607,953,389 of record NC_134354.1, read on the forward strand.
ATTTCAGACTTCAAAACGTAAAGATAAAAAATTCTAATGTTATGGTGAAGAATCAACAACAATTGGGACACAACTGTGAAGTTGAACAAAATTTATTGCTTCTTTTAAACTTTTATAAAAAATAATAAACTGAAAATTGGGGTGTGCAGTATTATTCGGCTCTTTTAAGTTAATACTTTATAGTACCACCTTTTGCTGCGATTACAGCTGCAAGTCGTTTGGGGTATGCCTCTATCAGTTTTGCAGATCGAGAGACTGAAATTCTTGCCCATTTTCCTTTGCAAATAGCTCGAGCTGAGTAAGGTTGGATTGAGAGCGTTTGTGAACAGCAGTTTTTAGCTCTTTCCACAGATTCTCGATTGGATTCAGGTCTGGACCTTGACTTGGCCATTCTAACACCTGGATACCTTTATTTGTGAACCATTCCATTGTAGATTTTGCTTTATGTTTTGGATCATTGTCATGTTGAAAGACAAATTTCCATCCCAGTCTCGGGTCTTTTGCAGACTCCAACCGGTTTTCTTCAAGAATGGTTCTGTGTGTGGCTCCATCCATCTTCCCATCAATTTTAACCATCTTTCCTGTCCCTGCTGAAGAAAAGCTGGCCCAAACCATGCCACCACCATGTTTGACAGTGGGGATAGTGTGTTCATGGTGATGAGCTGTGTGGCTTTTACACCAAACATCGTTTGGCATTGTGCCCAAAAAGTTCCTTCCTGTAAAGCCTGCTTCAGTCATCCCGCCTGTACCTGTCTATGCCTGTGTCCATCACCTGCCATGGAGGTCAGCTGCCACAGTCCCGGTCACTGCCCTAGAAGGGGTACCTGGTGTCTGCTTCGTGGTGGGTACTTAGTCCCTCTCACTAACAGGTAAGCCCAGGTCACCCCTGTGGACCTGTGGGTCCACTAATCCAGCTCATTGTCTCTACACTGTCCCCCCACATTTTGACAGCGATCCCAAGAAATCTCAAGGTTTCATCAATCAGTGTTCCTTGCAATTTGAACTTTTGCCACATTGGTCCTCTCTGGAGCTGGCCAAAGTAGCATTCCTGATGTCACACCTCGGTGGGAGGCTCTTGCTTGGATCAATCCACTGTGGGAGAGAAGCAATTCAGTCACCTCCGACGTTCTGGACTTTCTTGAGCCCTTCGGTTCCAGGAGTAATCCATGAAGGTGAAACATGATAGGGAATCTAGACATCAGTCTCCTTCCCTCCAGAGGCTGCCGATGTCCCAATTTCTTGTTGCCACTCCAGCTCCTGAACCCTTGGAGGTCAACCATGTCAAGATATCGGACCAAAGTAGAGACTACCATTGTGCCATGGGACTGTGTTTCTATTATGGAGGTGGAGAACACTATCCATGCGTGTCCCGTGAGACCAGAGAGACGTCTTGTTCCTGAAGCTCTTGTGAGGCCTACCCTGGAAGTTGGTGCTGCCTTCTTTTCTAGTCCCAGGAACAACACCCTCAAGCAGTAGCCATCCAATCCTTGTCGTCCTCTGGCCATGTCTTCATTTACGATCTCAGAAGACAAGTTGCAGGAGAAGAGACCTCTTTCAGCTTTGGGGAGGGGAGTTTAAAGGGGGTATTGTAGCCCCGCCGTCTCTGCAGAAATGCCAACTTACCTACTTAACCGGGTTACGCCCTCCCCATACTCCCTTCACCAACCATGTGTGCTGCTGTCCAGGTCTCCCGGGAGTGTGCTTAGGGCACGCACACAGCGGCCTTCCTCTTAAAGGGTCAGCATGCCATTTACAGGAAATGCATCTCAGCCTATGGCTGAGAGGAACTATGTATTTAAGGCACCCTCCCATTAGGGGAGGTGTCTGCGCAACACATTCAGTTAGTCAGTATTTCAATCTGCTAGCTAGTTATCAGGCCCCATTAACCCTGTGTCTGTCTCCACTACCTGCCTCCCCATTCCTGTGTGCCCCTGCCATGCCCACCATTCCTATATGTACCCACCTTTCTAGCCTGCCTCAGTCATCCTGCCTGTACCTGTCTAGTCCTGTGTCCTTCACCTGCCCTGAAGGTCAGCTGCCACAGTCCCTGTCACTGCCCTAGGAGTTGTACCTGGTATCCGCCTCGCGGTGGGCACTTAGTTAAGCACCTCCCACTAAGGAGTAGGCCCAGGTCACCCCTGTGATCCAATGGGTCCACTAATCATGCTCTCTGTCTCTACACTGGCCGTGAGCATTACACAAACTTTCTAAATATGATTTTTGAATACCTTTAGGAGTACAGGGATTTTTTTTTTTTGTCTTTTTTGTGTGTTTTCTTACATTTGGTCTCCTTAAAGTCACTCCAAACATGAAGCAATCCATAGAGATACAGGTTTTGTAAATTTAATTGAAAAATAGCTACTAAACTTTCAACCTTTCTACTATACTAACGAAAAAAGTTATTCAAAAAACATTGCTTATGCAAATAAGATATGTGGTAATTTTTATTCATTAACTATTTGGTGTGGTATGAGTCTGTTTAATGGGCTAAGAAATTCTAAGCTCAAAAAAGTAAAATATGTCTAATTTTATTTTTGTAAAATGAGATATTTTTTCTAATATACGCAAATCAGAATGACCTAAGATTAGCACTAGTGTAAAATAAAATATATCACGAATAAACCGTCCCAGAATAACTAAGATATGTTGAAACATTCTATAGTTATTACTACATGAAATGACACGATAGATTTGAATAATTTGGCTTGGCCGGGAAGGTGAAAACAGGCTTCAGCAGTTAGGCCCGTTTCACACATCCGGCATTTCACCAGATTGCCAGAGCCGACACACTCCAGTACAGTGTAATAAAGTACAATGGCATTGCGGCAACCGCTGGTTACATGCTTTCATGTGACCGCAGCATGAGACCGCAGCCATTGTACAGTATTAACACTGTATTGGAGTGTGCTGAATCCGGCAAAATGCCGGATGTGTGAAATGGCCCTAAGGCCCAGTGCCCACAGTGCGTATTTTGACGCAGATTTTATAAAATCTGCATGTCCATTGTGAAGCTAGCAAAGTCTATGAGAATTCAGAAGTGCTGTACCCACGTTGAGTATTTTTCCCTTGCGTATTTGGTGCAGATTTATTTTTTTCTGCACCAAATCTGCACCAAAAGCGCAAGGGAAAAATAAACAACGTGGGCACAGCACTTCTGAATTCTCATAGATTTTGATGGCTTCACAGTGGACATGCAGATTTTCTGCAGATTTCTGAAAATACGCGTCAAAACTACACAGCGTGGGCACTAGGCCTAAGAGGTTAAATACTTTAACACATCCCTTAAAGTGTTGCAAATTAAAAAAATATATATCTATTAAATGTTGATAATCTGTTTGAGCCAGAAGAAACACGGGGATTGACTGCAGCAGTCAAGTGCATGACAACGAAAAAAAACAGGAGCCCACCCAGCAGAAATGCCAGCAGCAGAACCATGGAATGACACTGGTCCAGAACATGGCATCAAAGACAGAAGTTCTGACAATATTGGTGCAAAAGATACTTTATTTTTATAAATAGAAAATTATTGTATGCAGGTGAACATTTGATACAGGTAGAATTTCTTCCCTCAGGTATCTCCAACTACGACTCATACAAAGTCCTAGGTGTGCAAAATTTACATACTACAGAGAAGGCCATGTATACTTACAACTGTAACAACTGGAAAAAAATCTAATTTGGTGAAATTTGGAAAATAAATGCATTTCCACCTTTTTTTTTTTAGAGTGCTCCTTATGAGGTAAATATGACCTGGCTACGAGTCACAAGGTCACTATGATTTCAGCAATACTAATACTAAAATAGATTGAAATTAAATTATTTTAGGTCCTTAAAAATATTCAAACTTTGAAAAAAAATAGTTTTGTGTGATCATTTGCCGAAGCCTAAAACTAGAAATGAGTGGACCTGTTGAAGTTCTTTTTGGCAGCTTCATCCAGAATTTAGATAAAAATTGGATTGGGACCTGGACTTGACCTGAACCCCACTAATTGGCAGTATGGATTTCCGCCCACATTTTTCCAGCCATAAACAGATCACTTCGGGGGCGGGAGTTTTTTGGGGGTTTTTTGCTACAGATTACATCCAAGAATGCTGATTTTACACTCCGTGTGAGCCGATCAAACACTGCAAGCGGCTCGCACTGGGCTGAGCACCGACCATACCCAAGCAAGCGATGCTTGAGCAAGTTGTTTGCATGCATAAAGCATCTGAACTCCAAATCTGAACTCTGTTTTTTTTGTAAAGTCTGTGTTTGGTATGAACACCGAGTCTCAGACTTGCTCTTCTCTACCCATAACTTTTTCCTGCCTCTGTTGTCAGATGCCACAACTCTGATTCCGCAAACAGGTGTGAAAGCAGAGGGGGCAGCACTGACTTCATAGGTGATACTATAGTGACACGACAAACTCCTCCATTATCATCATCCAAAGCTTTTTATATTACGTTGCCACGATGAACTTTTGATGAGTTTTTGATGTTGCAGAATTTCTGTACCTAATAGGCTGTGTGCACATGCTGCATTTTTTGCCCCGATTTTTTGCAAAATCTATGAGAATTCTGAAATGCTGTGCGCACATTGCTTTTTTTTTTTTTTTTGCCTGAAGTTTTGGGTTGACAAAAAAAAACTTGCAGCATGTGAATTCTTTGTCATGGTGCATTTTTCTACCAGAAGATGTAGTTTTGTTGTTAAGCAATAAACTGCAGCGTGCAGACATAGACATATAAATCAGGTTACTTGTTTTTTGCAAGTGTTTTTTGAAGCTTTTACACAGCATACATGCACCTAAAACGCATGTGTGTTTTTGCTTGCAGATTTTCTACATCTCATGCAAGTCTATGAGAAAAATCTGCACACAAAGCTCAGCATACCTGCAAGAGATAATGTCATGTTGTGCATATGAAACACGAACCGCAGGTCAGTGGATGCTGACTAAAAATGAACTACAGTAACCAAGAGTTTCTGTAAGTCCCATTTACTGTGCTGGAACTGTAAAACACTGCGTTTTTTGATGCAGCGAACATACATCAAAAACTCATCATGGGCACACAGCCTTCAAAGGATGGTTCACTAATATTTTTTATTTTCTAGATCAATATTATGTTGAAAAACAATGTTACTCTCAAATACCTCATGTTGGCAATAGTGCCTGTGAGTGAGACTATTGCGGACCGCTGTTCCCCATGCCTGACCCCCGGGCTCCGTGACCTCGGGGATCCGGAGTTGTCACGTCAAGTTCCTGTTACCCTGACATCACCGCCACCGGCCACAGTCTTCCTGAGTCACTGGGCTGTGGGCGGTGTTTCACCAGTTGTCACAGCCCGGTGTGTCTCCTGCTTGCAGTCTTTTGCTGTGAGGGAGGAGGGAGCTGATGGGCTGTGACGAGTGGAAAAGCACCACCCACAGCTCATCACTCATGGACACTGCAGCCGGCTGCAGTGTAACAGGAACTTGATGTGACATCACCGGATCCCCGAGGTCACGGAGCCCGGGGGTCAGGCAGGGGGAATAGCGGTCCGCAATAGCACCTCTCAAAGGCACTATTGCCAACATAAGGACAGTTTTGAGAAACATTGTTTCTCAACATAATATCGATCTAGAAAATAAAAAATATGGGTGAACCACCCCTTGAATGGTAATCTCACACTGGTGTATAAAAAAATCATCTCCATTCTCATCCAGAAAACGAGGGAAACCCATTCGGTATTCCTTATGCCATGCAAGTGCTATGCAAGTGTGCACATTTTTTCTTTTTTTTTCTTTCTTACCAAGCATCTGTATAACTTGCATTTTTGTCTCAGCCACTCTTATTTCACAATCATTTACAGGACCATTAACAGTGCTCTTTGCTACAGAATGGTAATGTATATGTAAAAAACGGATGTCACACGGACATGCGTGTGGCATACTTTTTTTTTCTCGTAACTATTGACTTGCATTGACAAATCATGTCCAATAGACGAGTGCAATCATGGCTTTCTGCAATTTGTTTTCATCTGTCCGATTTGAACGGAGGAAAAACTCGCACATCTGTTCTGTCTCATTGACATTGGTTCGAGTGGAATGCAATTTTTTTCTCATATTGTACTGATCCATTATAAACACCAGTGTGAGAGTAGCCTAAGGCTGGCTCAGGTGGCTGCTCACCTCCTAAGTATCTTGGTAGTAGAGCAGTCTGCTACCATGTCATGTCCTGGAGCCAAACCACATTTTCGGTTTGTTTCCTTAAAGTCATGTACTAAGTGCTCATCTGGTGAGGTGGGTTCTCTAACCTTCAAATGGTGTTTAAAAAAAAAGTGAAAATAACAAATGTATGAAAATGAAATCTACAAATCTATGTGTACTTTGGATAAAAACATATGGGAAAAGAAATATATACAGTACAGACCAAAAGTTTGGACACACCTCATCTCTAGAACAACTACAGTATTAAGAGGAGACTTTGTGCAGCAGGCCTTCATGATAAAATAGCTGCTAGGAAACCACTGCTAAGGACAGACAACAAGCAGAAGAGACTTGTTTGGGCTAAAGAACACAAGGAATGGACATTAGACCAGTGGAAATCTGTGCTTTGGTCTGATGAGTCCAAATTTGAGATCTTTGGATCCAACCACCGTGTCTTTGTAGAAAAGGTGAACAGATGGACTCTACATGCTTGGTTCCCACCGTGAAGCATGGAGGAGGAGGTGTGATGGTGTGGGGGTGCTTTGCTGGTGACACTGTTGGGGATTTATTCAAAATAGAATGCATACAGAATCAGCATGCCTACCACAACATCTTGCAGCGGCGTGCTATTCCATCTGGTTTGCGTTTAGCTGGACCATAATTTATTTTTCAACAGGACACTGACCTCCAGGCTGTGTAAGGGCTATTTGACTAAGAAGGAGAGTGATGGGGTGCTACGCCAGATGACCTGGTCTCCATAGTCACCAGACCTGAACCCAATCGAGATGGTTTGGGGTGAGCTGGACTGCAGAATTAAGGCAAAAGGGCCAACAAGTGCTAAGCGTCTCTGGGAACTCCTTCAAGACTGTTGGAAGACCATTTCTGGTGACTACCTCTTGAAGCTCATCAAGAGAATTCCAAGAGTGTGCAAAGTAGTAATGAAAGCAAAAGGTTGCTACTTTGAAGAACCTAGAATATAAGACATATTTTCAGTTGTTTCACACTTTTTTAAGTATTTCATTCCACATGTTTTAATTCATAGTTTTGATGCCTTCAATGTGAATCTACAATTTTTAGAGTCATGAAAATAAAGAAAACACTTTGAATAAGGAGGTGTGTCCAAACCTTTGATCTGTACTGTACATCGGGGGGAATAAGGATTGAACACGTCCCCAATTTTCTAAGTAAATCTGTCACGCTCATCGCCGAAGATGGTGCTGCAGCTGAAGTGGACCCACTGGACTCCAGGGGAACGCCGGACTCACTCTTGTGGGGTACAGGCCGGGAATGTGGCAGCTGATCCCCAGAGCAGGGTCAGACACAGGAGCAGACAGGGCCGAGTGTCAAGTGTGAACAGGGACTATGAGGGTAGCAGATCATTATTATGCTGAAATTTAAACCGTCATTTCATCTTCATCATCCTGGTAGATGGCAGCAGATTTTTATCAAGAATGTTTTCATACATTTGTCCATTCATCCTTCCTTCAATTACTTGAAGTTTGCCAGTGCCGTATGCTGAAAAATAGCCACAGACTATGATGTTTACACCTCCAAACTTCACTATTTGTATGGTGTTTTTGGGTGAAATACAGTGCCTTTTGGTCTTCAAATATGGTGTGTATTATGGCATCCAAAGAGTTAAATTTTGGTCTCATCTGACTAAACTATATTCTCCCAGTATTTCATAGACTTGTTGAGTGAACATTAAATGCGCTTGAACATGCTTTTTGTTCAGCATTGGATGCGTGGTGAATGTGCATACAGGTCATGGACGTTGAGTGAACTACTTATTATTTTCTTTGAAACAATTGTATCTGCTGATTCCAGGTCTTTCTGTAACACTCCACAGGTGGTCCTTGGCTCTTGGTCAACTCTTCTGCTAATTATTTTCCCTCTTCTGTCTGAAATTTTGCGGGCAGCACCTGGTCCTGGCCAATATATGGTAAAATTATGTTCTTTCCACTTCCGGATTATGGCTCCAATCGTGGTCACTGGAACCTTCAGTAGATTAGAAATTCCTCTGTAACCAATGCCATCAGTATGTTTTTCAACAATAAGGTTGCAAAAGTCTTGAAACAGCTTAATAGGTTTACCCATCATGAGATGTTTCTTGTGTGGCAGATTGGTAATGAAAAACTTTTTTAAAGGCCATCAGTTGAACCAGATGATATTATTTTTCACTAAATTGCAGGATTGCTTTCTAATTACTGATTTCAGTTGGTGTCATTACTTTCCATGACTTTTTGCTCCCCTCTTTATTCATGTGTTCAGTACTTATCCCCTATGTAAGTATTTCACATCACTAAATTTATGGACATCTATAGTCAATGGTTTATATATATATATATATATATATATGTATATTTTGCATATACAGTTAGGTCCAGAAATATTTGGACAGTGACACAAGTTTTGTTATTTTAGCTGTTTACAAAAACATGTTCAGAAATACAATTATATATATAATATGGGCTGAGAGTGCACACTCCCAGCTGCAATATGAGAGTTTTCACATCCAAATCGGAGAAAGGGTTTAGGAATCATAGCTCTGTAATGCATAGCCTCCTCTTTTTCAAGGAACCAAAAGTAATTGGACAAGGGACTCTAAGGGCTGCAATTAACTCTGAAGGCGTCTCCCTCGTTAACATGTAATCAATGAAGTAGTTAAAAGGTCTGGGGTTGATTACAGGTGTGTGGTTTTGCATTTGGAAGCTGTTGGTGTGACCAGACAACATGCGGTCTAAGGAACTCTCAATTGAGGTGAAGCAGAACATCCTGAGGCTGAAAAAAAGAAAAAATCCATCAGAGAGATAGCAAACATGCTTGGAATAGCAAAATCAACAGTCGGGTACATTCTGAGAAAAAAGGAATTGACTGGTGAGCTTGGGAACTCAAAAAGACCTGGGCGTCCACGGATGACAACAGTGGTGGATGATCGCCGCATACTTTCTTTGGGGAAGAAGAACCCGTTCACAACATCAACTGAAGTCCAGAACACTCTCAGTGAAGTAGGTGTATCTGTCTCTAAGTCAACAGTAAAGAGAAGACTCCATGAAAGTAAATACAAAGGGTTCACATCTAGATGCAAACCATTCATCAATTCCAAAAATAGACAGGCCAGAGTTAAATTTGCTGAAAAACACCTCATGAAGCCAGCTCAGTTCTGGAAAAGTATTCTATGGACAGATGAGACAAAGATCAACCTGTACCAGAATGATGGGAAGAAAAAAGTTTGGAGAAGAAAGGGAACGGCACATGATCCAAGGCACACCACATCCTCTGTAAAACATGGTGGAGGCAACGTGATGGCATGGGCATGCATGGCTTTCAATGGCACTGGGTCACTTGTGTTTGTTGATGACATAACAGCAGACAAGTGTAGCCGGATGAATTCTGAAGTGTACCGGGATATACTTTCAGCCCAGATTCAGCCAAATGCTGCAAAGTTGATCGGACGGCACTTCATAGTACAGATGGACAATGACCCCAAGCATACAGCCAAAGCTACCCAGGAGTTCATGAGTGCAAAAAAGTGTAACATTCTGCAATGGCCAAGTCAATCACGAGATCTTAACCCAATTGAGTATGCATTTCACTTGCTCAAATCCAGACTTAAGACGGAAAGTCCCACAAACAAGCAAGACCTGAAGGCTGCGGCTGTAAAGGCCTGGCAAATCATTAAGAAGGAAGAAACCCAGCGCTTGGTGATGTCCATGGGTTCCAGACTTAAGGCAGTGATTGCCTCCAAAGGATTCGCAACAAAATATTGAAAAAAAAAATATTTTGTTTGGGTTTGGTTTATTTGTCCAATTACTTTTGACCTCCTAAAATGTGGAGTGTTTGTAAAGAAATGTGTACAATTCCTACAATTGCTATCAGATATTTTTGTTCAAACCTTCAAATTAAACGTTACAATCTGCACTTGAATTCTGTTGTAGAGGTTTCATTTCAAATCCAATGTGGTGGCATGCAGAGCCCAACTCGCGAAAATTGTGTCACTGTCCAAATATTTCTGGACCTAACTGTATACAATAATATATTGACTCCTTTCTCGTAGGTTTTTCAGTAAAGTACACAAAGATTTATAAATATTTTTGCATTGTCACACTTTTGCTATTTTTATGTAACATATTTATCTATAGAAACCATTCAGTTCATTTATCCAACGATATTCCAAATGTAGTACTGAGGGTACAAAGTCTCCACCTCAAATATTAGTAGAAATTGAACCAAGGACAATTGCTGTGCCACTTACATTGCATTGATAGTAACAAAGAATATGAGCCCCCACTGAACCCAGAGGTTTTCTGTCAGGTAACTACCCGTATTTTTCGGACCATAAGACGCACTTTTTTTCCCCCAAATGTTGGGGGAAAGTTGGGGGTGCGTCTTATGGTCTGACTATAGGGCTGCGGCCGGGAACGAGGGTGCTGTGGTGGAGCGGGTCATCGGGGACACGAGCAGGCAGCAGCAGCGCCTGCCGTGACCACGTGGGCCCGCTCATTACATATGCACGCCCATCCTCCCGGCCATCTCTCAGCGCTGAAGCCGGCACTGACAGGTGGGCGGGAGGACGAGCGGGGACGCGCGCATAGTAAAGAGCCGGCCGCATGATCACCCCTGGCAATTACAGCCTGGAGTGATCATGTGCGGCTGTATTCACTGCCCCCCGCGCGTCATTACCAGCGCGGGGTGCAGTGAATCAGTGTACTCACCCGTCCCCGTGTGTGGAGCCGCCCCCCTGCTGCATGCGATGTCTTCCTGTTTGTGCCGGTCAGCTGATCTGTGCTGGTCAGCTGATCTGTGCTGAGCCGGTCAGCTGATCTGTGCTGAGCCGGTCAGCTGATCGGCACAGACAGGACATTGCGATGTTGCAGGGGAACGGCTCCACACACACAGATCAGCGTGCCAGAGAGGAAGATGTGATCGGTGCTGCAGGGAGTGAGGAAAAGGTGAGTATAAACGTTTATTTTTTTTTCTCTGTGCTATAGGATACAGGCCATATACCAGGATGGTATATGAGCACGATGGGGGCATATAGGATGGGAGTATATGAACAGGCTGGATGGAGGGGGGGATGTGAACAGGCTGGATGGGGGGGGGGATGTGAACAGGCTGGATGGGGGGGGGGATGTGAACAGGCTGGATGGAGGGGGGGGATGTGAACAGGCTGGATGGGGGGGGGGATGTGAACAGGCTGGATGGGGGGGGTATGTGAACAGGCTGGATGGGGGGGGTATGTGAACAGGCTGGATGGGGGGGTATGTGAACAGGCTGGATGGGGGGGTATGTGAACAGGCTGGATGGGGGGGTATGTGAACAGGCTGGATGGGGGGGTATGTGAACAGGCTGGATGGGGGGGTATGTGAACAGGCTGGATGGGGGGGTATGTGAACAGGCTGGATGGGGGGGGTATGTGAACAGGCTGGATGGGGGGGTATGTGAACAGGCTGGATGGGGGGGGTATGTGAACAGGCTGGATGGGGGGGTATGTGAACAGGCTGGATGGGGGGGGTATGTGAACAGGCTGGATGGGGGGGTATGTGAACAGGCTGGATGGGGGGGTATGTGAACAGGCTGGATGGGGGGTATGTGAACAGGCTGGATGGGGGGTATGTGAACAGGCTGGATGGGGGGGTATGTGAACAGGCTGGATGGGGGGGGTATGTGAACAGGCTGGATGGGGGGGGGTATGTGAACAGGCTGGATGGGGGGGTATGTGAACAGGCTGGATGGGGGGGGTATGTGAACAGGCTGGATGGGGGGGGTATGTGAACAGGCTGGATGGGGGGGGTATGTGAACAGGCTGGATGGGGGGGTATGTGAACAGGCTGGATGGGGGGGGGTATGTGAACAGGCTGGATGGGGGGGGTATGTGAACAGGCTGGATGGGGGGGTATGTGAACAGGCTGGATGGGGGGGTATGTGAACAGGCTGGATGGGGGGGGTATGTGAACAGGCTGGATGGGGGGGTATGTGAACAGGCTGGATGGGGGGGGTATGTGAACGGGCTGGATGGGGGGGTATGTGAACAGGCTGGATGGGGGCGTATGTGAACAGGCTGGATGGGGGGGTATGTGAACAGGCTGGATGGGGGGGTATGTGAACAGGCTGGATGGGGGGGGTATGTGAACAGGCTGGATGGGGGGGGTATGTGAACAGGCTGGATGGGGGGGGTATGTGAACAGGCTGGATGGGGGGGTATGTGAACAGGCTGGATGGGGGGGTATGTGAACAGGCTGGATGGGGGGGGTATGTGAACAGGCTGGATGGGGGGGTATGTGAACAGGCTGGATGGGGGGGTATGTGAACAGGCTGGATGGGGGGGTATGTGAACAGGCTGGATGGGGGTTTATAGCAGGATCATATACAAGGCAGGAGGATCATTACCAGGATGGGGTACCTTAGTAGAAAATTTGGGGACATTACCCCCATAACAGTTTCAGCAGCAGATCCTCGCCCCATAACAGTGTGTCATGACCACATTTTTTGCTTAAAGTTTTATTTTCCCATTTTCCTCCTCTAAAACCAGGGTGCGTCTTATAGTCCGGTGCGTCTTATAGTCCGAAAAATATGGTAGCTTATCTTTGCTTTTTTTGTGCCTCTTCTCAAAAGTTGGTAGGTATGCAATATGTGAATAAGTTGGATCTTCTAGATAAAAAAGACCATGAATTGTATGCACTCTATGTGCTTGATAACTGATAAAGATCCCAAATAATTATTTAGAAGAATGCGACAATTAACTTTGTTCTCTAAAATGTATCATGGTTGTAGATTACCAACTAAACAAAAGAGTAACACAAATCTTTTTGAGGCTTTGATCACCCTAACATCATGACCTGAAGCTACGGCACTGTTGCAGATTTGTGTAACAGTGAATTGGAACGATGACCAATTAAACACACGATGGCATAATCAGGTGACCAAAGCCTAACCTGTTAATATACAGCAAACATTTTATTAGTTTGTATTAATATATGAAATCTACCATCATTAGCCAGGACAGAAAGAAGTGAGGAAAGAGGGAGGCATGGTAAGTAGGGATGATCGAATACCTCAAATATTTAGCTTTGCGAATATTTTCCGTATACTGTAGGTCGCCGCTATTCGACTATTCGTGAATATTTGATGCGCAATGTAAGTCTATGAGAAACCCGAACTATTCGCAACTATTCGGGCTTCCTATAAACTTACATTGCGCATCGAATATTCGTATATCGGCAACCTATTCGGAAAATATTCGCAAAGCCGAATATTTGAGGTATTTGATCATCCCTAATGGTAGATGTAAGAAGGACATTCCAAAAACTTTACTATAAAGGAATTTCATTCTTTTATTCTTTTTTTTCAATCCTTCATATTTAACATCTTTTGCAGAAATGATGAAGTTTGTTAAAAAAAAGTTTTATTCAGCATTTATAGGGGAGTAATATAGAGCCGTTCCCCAAAAATTAGTAACTAAATATAAATAAACGTCTAGGGGCTCTTAAACTGAGGATCTGAAAAGATCAAGCCAAGTCTTTTAAGGATTTAGAACGCTTGATCAAATGTCAGCTTGATGTCTCTAAGACGTTAACACTTGTCCAAATAACTGACAGCATCAGTCAGAGTTTCCCGAGATCTAATGCAGCCTCCTCTGTGTGAGCGGTGAAGGACATGATTTGTAAATAAATGTGGCAGGTTTTATGCAAAGGAAAAGAAAAAAAATGAGTGCAGTATGATTCCCGGCAGACCTGAAAATCTGCTGGTTATATGGATAATAATTGTAATGAAAAGCGGTTGGATGAAATATGGCTGAGCATGGCGAGTTCTTCCGTTTGGTTTTAGAATTAAACATACTGTATTTGGATGAATAATTTCCATTTAGGATTCTTCACGTGCATTCAACAGCAGCCCATTTGGGATCTCGCCACTTTCTCTCCCGTCAAACTACAATTATACAAAGTACCCATCACTTCTTTGTTTTATCCCCACAGACCTCTCCCTAATTAGCTGATCATTAGCAGCTGGCTGCTTGACGATACATTATTGCCAATATGTACATAATACTTATATCTTAACTGTTTATTTTTTATATTTGTCCCAAATTCATGACGTTACATATCAGCTAAAGAAAACATAGACATTATAAATATAGTTTCAGCTTATTGCTTTGTTCCTCAACCTGCACTAAAGGGGGCTTTACATGCTACAATATCGTTAATGTTTTATCGTCGGGGTCACGTCGTTAGTGACGTACATCTGGCGTCTTTAACGGTATCGCAGCGTGTAACACTTACCAGCGACCTTAAACGTCCTCCAAAGTGGTGAAAATCGTTCACCATGGAGAGGTCATCCTAAAACCAAAAATTGTTAATGGTTGTTTATAGATGTTGTTCATCGTTCCTGCGGCAGCACACATTGCTGTGTGTGACACCGCAGGAGCGAGGAACATCTCCTTACCTGCGTCCCGCCCGCAATGAGGAAGGAAGGAGGTGGGCGGGATGTTCGTCCCACTCATCTCCGCCCCTCCGCTTTGATTGGCCGGCCACTTAGTGACCTCGCGGCATCGTTGCCGTGATGCCGAACGCACCTCCCCCTTGAGGGAGGGATTGTTCGGCAGTCACAGTTACGCCGCCGACCAGGTAAGTGCGTGTGACGCTGCTGTAGTGATAATGTTCGCTGCGGCAGCGATCACACGATATCGCATGCACGACGGGGGCGGGTGCTTTGCGTACGATATTGCTAGCAATTGCTAGAAATATCGTAGCGTGTAAAGCCCGCTTTACTCTATAGAAAGGTATTGAAGGTGAGAATGAATTTATGCTAATTAGGCCTCATTCAGAAGTCCATGTTGCACGTACGCATAACATCTGCTTTTTCATGTATTCTACACGTACCCATTAGAGTACATGAAAACGTTAAGAAATTTCTGCACCATTTCTGCATTTCCATGCGTTTTTGGTGCAGATATTTAAAATTCATCAGTATGCGTGAAATCTGCTGCAAAAAGGCTTAAAGACAAGATATGCTGCAGATTGAAATCTGCACCAAATCTGCAAGGAGAAAATACTCAACATGTCCATAAGACTTCAGGATTCACAGGCTATAGGCCCACGTTACTTATTTGTGCTTCTTTTCTGCGCACAAAAAAGCATGTTTTGGCAGGATAAAAGCAGCTAAAAAAAGCCACACATTTTTATTGCGTTTGTGCATCTTTTCACTTGCATTTTTCCTGCTTCTTTTTGTGCTTTTTTTTTTCAGTCATAGCAATTGTGGGGATTCAGGGGCTGTACCCCCGCAATCGCCACTGGGTCTCCGGCTGATGTTACTGCCAGAACCCGGTTCTTACTGCCCAGAGCAGTGCCCGCGCCACTCCCGGTGGTTTAACTCCTGAATGCTGCCATCAGTGTGATTGCAGCATTAGGTGTGATCGCAGCATTAAGAAGGCAGGGAGAGGGATTGCTTACCTCTCTCCAGAGATTGGGTTCCTGTAATGCAATCACAGGGACCCGATCACTGCAATAGTAACTTTGGGTCGTCAACATGATGACCCCAGGTTATTGAGCTACGGAGAGCCTCACACACTGTGCTGTATGCATGGTATGTGAGGTGAATTCCTGCGCTATAATCCCCTGTAGTGATAAAGCATTGCAGTTGATTATAGAAACGCAGAAAAAAATGCAGAAACATTTAACATGCTGCTTCTTTTTCCAGCAAGAAAATCTGCAAGGAAAAAAGGAGCAGCATGTGCATAGCAAGTCAGGATTCTCATAGACTTTGCTGGGATGCTTTTTCCTTGCTTTTGTTGATTAAAATAAGGAAAAATGCATGAAAAAACGCAAGAAAACACCACATTGGCACATGGCCTCATTCAGTTTGCTGGCATTAGGGAACCTATCAGGATTTGTGACAAATTTGCACTGAAAAAAACGAGTCAAAAATGTAACGTGTTCACAAAGCCTTACAGTCTATGGTGCTAAACACACGCACCCATTATAGTCTATGTGCAAAACAAGCGGAGACATATCTGGGGAGTTTTCCAGCAGCACAAAAGACAAGGGCTAATTCAAGTCTGTGAGCCTATAGGTCACTGGAAAGCACTGCGGGCAAAAACAGACACACAGATGAGACACTGGTGCCACACTAAACCAAAACACTAATGACACCGGTACCATTTTTTTCACCTACATGTTTAAACACTGATGGGCAAATGAGGCCTTAAATACATTTTTGGAAATTGTAGCTACAGAATTATTTTCTTGCATAGTGTCACTCCTTAAATGATTTTCTAGATAATTCCTTTGGATGAGCGGTTTACAGGGGTGTGTGTGTGTGTGTGTGTGTGTGTGTGTGTAAGATTGTTTCCTCTATGCCTCTGTAGCTATAGTGTTAGTTATGGATCTGAAACCTAGGAATGCTTATTCTCAATAATCATGAAGTGTAAATGCTTCCTAAGGCCCCTTCACATATCCATGTTTCCAGTACGTGTGATGTCCGCAATCTATAGGAATCTTCACACCTACATGTTTTCACACGGACTGTGTGTCCATATGTTCCACACAGACATATCCATTTTTTACTGTCAGCACTGATGACAAGGTCCAATAGAAGTCTATGGGTCCGTTAAAAACACATACAGCACACAGATGGCATTTGAGTGACATCCATGTGCTGTCCGTGTGACATAGACCAGATTTACTGTAAATGCATTCAAAGAATTTCTGACTTTTACATGTAAAAGATGTGCAAATATGATAGAGAGATAGATTTTACAGCTATTAACCAAATAAATAATTAAAAGAAAAAAAATTACCTGGGTCTCCCCCATTTTTGATAACAGGTAAAGGTAAAGCAGACAGCTGTGGGCTCTAACACTCTCTGAAACTTTACCTCATTTACCGTGTTATTAAAAAAAAACATGAGGCTCCATTGTAATCCATCGTATCTGTTTTAGTAAAAAAAAAATGAAATCTGAAAAAACATATACAAGCACAGAGAAATAAAAAAAGATATGTACCCTCTTCCACCACTTTATTCAAAAGAAATAAAATTTCTGCTACGACTATGTAGTCTAGGTAAGACAAACTGACAAACAAAGTCTATGAAGCAAGGTTCTGACATTCCATAGACTTTGATTACAGGCAATTCTTGGTCACACTGCACTGTGTGAGACCCAGTGTCTCTGAAGAGTGGTGACATCAGTAATGTTACCGCTGTTCATGGTCACCGAGTCATGCTGCACTGCTGATAAGTGGTAACGTTACTAATGTCACCGCTTATCCAAGGTGCCAGGTCTCCCGCATCACAGTGTGACCCACAATGACCTGGAGACTCAGCAACCCTGAGCAGTGGTAGCGTTACTGATGTCACTGCTCTTCAAAGGCGCCGGGTCTCACAGAGCGCAACGTGACCTGAAATCACCTGTAAGCAAAGTCTATGTAGTGTCAGAACGATGCTCCATAGACTTTGTTCATCAGATACCTTTTTGGACTACGTCAAAGCAGCTGGGTTTTTTTTTTCTTTTGAATAAACTGGTGAATGAGGGTAAGTGTCTTGTTTTATTTCTCTGTGTTTATATGTTTGTGCTTTTTTACAGATATTCTTTTTAGGACTACGATGAGTTCTGTGGACTACGGCAGATTCCCTCACTTTTGGTGGCTTCCCTGGACTATTACACGTTTCCAATTGACTCACTTGGGTATGTATACAGCTTTTTCTTTAACTCTATCCACAAGAATTCGATTGGGTTGAGGTCTCGCGACCTTTTGGGATCCTCACCTTTTCTCCTTTTTGGGTGCACTCCAAGACATCACCACAGGTTTTCACAATTGTTCACTCTAGCTCAACTTTTGAGTCTCTGGAGAAGGCTGATTTGTTGATATGCTCACACATTGAAGGGCAGTATATGGTAACTGACGCTGCATGGATCTGCCGCACCTAGAATGGATTATAAAAGCGCTACATGAAAGGAGCTGCACAGTATGCATAAGATTATCCTATCTTGGATTCATTGCAGCGGTATTTGTATTGAACATGACGTTTTTGTATGTTTAATCCAGAATATTTAACTATTGTATTGACTATTGAAATGGATCTATTTGATATGATCTATGAAACAAAAAGAAAAGTTTCTAGTATTTATCCTGCACTGTAGTGTGTAGTGATTATTATTGTTAATGTAAGATTGAAGAAATTTTGAATACAAAAATATATAAAAAAATTCATGAATTAAGAAGAGATATTGTTATGCCGTGTTTCCTTTTTTATTTGAACGTGAGCAGCATTACAGGAACAGCTGCTAACACGACAAATGTGGGTGACGTTGACTTAATATTTTTAAGTCACTAATATTGTTATATGACTGTGGGGGCCAATCCACCGCTTCTCATTTATTATCATTGAACCATTTCTTCACCAATCTCGATGTATGCTTCAAGTCGTTGTCCGGCTTGAACACTGTCGTCCTTTTCATATCCATAGTACTATAGTGTACGAAGTAGGATACTCACATATAGGTCAGCTTTGAGACCACAATCGTTCCTGATCAAGTATTCAATGCCTTTGACTGTGAAACAACCTCATATCATCAGGCTACCTCTACCGAACTTGACAGTTCCGTCAATTTCTCGATTAGTTAGCCCCTTTTTTTCCCTTGTTTCTTCCAGACCCATTTACACCCACTTGTGCCTAGTCTATTGACTTTTGTGTCGTCGCTCCAAGTCACCCATTTCCAATCTTCTACTGTCCACATTTCATACTTTTTTGCAAACTCAAGCCAACACTTCTTATGATGATATTGAAGTTGAGGACAATTGCCGAAAGGCGCGTTGAGAGGGACACCGGCCAGCATCTGAGTCCCATACACTGTAAATGGCTCATTTATGCACTTATCCTTTAGCTCATTTATGCACCTTATCCTTGGGTTTGCACTTTGTGCAACCCACATTTTGTCTTCATTCATTGTACATTAGGTCTTCTCTCATTGATATTAAGTCACAGACCACAGATGTGTTTCTTATCTACATTTGTATATGTGGCAGTAACTTTATGCAAATTGCACTTTGCTAATATTGCTGCTGATAACTGAGTACACTTTATGTATTTTTCTCACGTGCACCCAACATACAGTGGGTACGGAAAGTACTCAGACCCCTTTAAATTTTTAACTTTAAAAAGTTCATTTTTTTTCTCATTAATGTACACTTGCACCCCATCTTAACAGAAAAAAAACAAAAATGTAGAATTGTGACGACATGGACTCTCATGGGTTAAAGTTTCTTAAAATCCAGCCAGACAGCATGATAGATTGTCTATAGACGGGGGAGAAGTCCCTCATTGTTTTTACAAGACTCTTGTTGACTCAATGTAATTGTGTTGGCCATTGAAAGCCAGAGGTATTGTTCTCCAGACATTTCCAGTAACCATTGTATTGTAGTTGTGTATTGATAATGTAATTACCTTAGTAGCCATTGTCTAGTCGGTGACTCCCAGTTTACATGTACACCCTCAGTCTTTCTATTCACATCATTTAAATGAACATTATCCATGCAGCTTGAAATTCCTCCAATGGGAGAAGCAATCTTGTCCAACCAATCGATGAGGACGCAGTGTATCCTAAGGGAAAGTTATGGCTATAAAAGGGACTTCTTTAAGCCACCAGGGTTGTTGTTAATGGTTGATGGATTCAGTCTAAGCTCTTTGGAGCTGACTGGAGGATCAGGACATCTTATGGCTTCAATCTAGGGACTCCGGATCCGGTTGGAGACCATATCCACAGCCTAGGGATTTCGACTCCGGCTGCCAGGATTTTATCATCAAACCAGGACTACCTAAGGAGGACACTCAGGTTGGGACAGTTCAGTCACCTGTTACAGACTTTGCAGACCTCAGACAGCTTGGAACCTGTGAGGCATGGACATTCTAAATCCCTGGTGAGCCAGCGGAAGGGTGAGACTCTGTTGCCTGTTACATTTGTGTGTTTTGCTGATTATGCGTTATGTGCCGTTAATTGTTTGGGGATCCAATAAAGTCTAATTATTATGGTTCCCTCATCCTGTGTTGTCTGAGTAGTGTTACGCCCATGGTTAAGGAGGCCGGCGTTCAGTTGGGATGAGCCCTGAGCCACGCTGTCTTTCTAAAGGCGGCGGGTTTTAGTGGACGAGAGCACCCACTGAGCCCCGTGTCTCCACAAGAATTTTTTGCAATTTTTTAAAAAAAAGAAAAACTGAAATATCACATGGCCATAAGTATTCAGATCCTTTGCTCAGTATTGAGCAGAAGCACCCATTTGAGCTAGTACAGCCATGAGTCTTTTTGGGAATGATGCAACAAGTTTTTCACATCTGGATTTGGGGATCCTCTGCCATTCTTCCTTGAAGATCCTCTCCAGTTCTGTCAGGTAGGATGGTGATCGTTGGTGGACAGCCATTTTCAGGTCTCTTCAGAGATGCTCAATTAGGTTTAGGTCAGGGTTCTGGCTGGGACAGTCAAGAATGGTTACAGAGTTGTTCTGAAGCCACTCCTTTGTTATTTTAGCTGTCTGCTTAGTGTCATTCTCTTGTTGGAAGGTGAACCTTTGGCCAAGTCTGAGGTCAAGAGCACTCTGGAAGATGTTTTCTTACAGGATATCCCTTTACTTGGCCACATTCATCTCTCCTTCAATTGAAACCAGTCATCCTGTCCCAGCAGCTGAAAAACACCCCCATAGCATGATGCTGCCACCACCATGTTTCACTGTTGGGATTGTATTGGGCAGGTGACGACCGTGCCTGATTTTCTCCACACATACCGTTTAGAATTATCACCAAAAAGTTCTATCTTCATCTCATCTGACCAGAGAATCTTATTTTTCATAGTCTGTGAGTCCTTCGTGTGTATTTTTGCAAACTTTATGCAGGCTTTCATATGTCTTGCACTGAGGAGAGGATTCCATTGGGCCATTCGACCATAAAGGCATGACTGGTAGGGGGCTGCAGTGATAGTTGACTTTGTGGAACTTTCTCCTATCTCCCTACTGCATCTCTAAAACTCAGTCACAGTGATCTTGGGGTTCTTCTTTACTTCTCTCACCAAGGATCTTCTTCCACGGTTGCTCAGTTTGGCTGGATGGCCAGGTCTAGGAAGAGTTCTGGTGGTTCCAAACTTCTTCTATTTAAGGATTATAGAGGCCACTGTGTTCTTAAGAACCTTGAGTACTGCAGTAATTCTTTTGTAACATTGGTCAGATCTGTGCCTTGCCACAATTCTGTCTCGAGCTCCTTGGGCAGTTCCTTTGACCTCATGATTCTCATTTGGTCTGACATGCACTGTGAGCCGTGAGGTCTTATATAGATAGGTGTGTGCCTTTCCAAATCAAGTGCTATCAGTTAAAGCAAACAGAACAGGACTGCAATGAAGGAGTAGAACCATCTCAAGGAGGATCAAATGGAAATGGACAGCATGTGACTTAAATATGAGTGTCTGAGTAAAGGGTCTGAATACTTATGACCATGTGATATTTCAGTTTTTCTTTTCTGTCTAGATGAGTTGCAGAGTGGACATTAATGAGAAAAAATGAACTTTTTTGCATTTACCAAATGGCTGTAATGAGACAAAGAGTGAAAAATGTAAAGGGGTCTGAATACTTTCCGTACCCACTGTATATGCCATGTGTACATTGCTTCCAAATTAATTTATATATACATGCTGCATTGGACCTCATAAGCACACTTAAGCTGTGCTACCTTTATTGCACTGTCACTTTATTACTTTTGCTGCTAAGATTCATGTGTTATTTTCATAATTGCTGCTAGTCACTCCATTTATGCCATCATTGATTCAGTTAGTCCATAGCACTAACATTGCACTTTATAAATACTAAAACACATTAGCTACATACCACTTCCTTGTACTCACCTACACATGTAAATATAACTTTTTCCCCCTTCCTTGAACTGTGGTCCCATCCAATTTATGCTGTATCATTCCTTTATGTGTGATGTTTTTTCAATAAAGTATTCCACATTCATCATTTAAATACGGCCATCAATTATTGTTTTTTTCTCTTATTTTTCTTTCACGCCATCATGCCCCCCTCACAAGTTTTCATTTTTCGTTTTTGTTTTTTCCTGCTTTTCTTCCAAGAGCCATTACTTTTTTATTTTTCGTCAATTTTGCCATATGAGGGCTTGTTTTGTGAAGGACGAGCTGTACTTTTGACTGAAACAATTAGTTTTATCATACAATGTACTGGAAAATGGGAAAAAATTCCAAGTGCGGTGAAATTGCAAAAAAGTCTAATTGCACAATTGTTTTGGTGGGTCTTTTATTCACCCTGTTCACTATATGGTAAAACTGAAATGTCCGTATGATGCCTCACATCAGTACGAGTTTGTTGATAGCAGGTATAGTTTTAATTTTATCTAAGGGGTGAAAAAAAATTCAGAAGTTTGTCCCAAAAAAAGAATAGCGCTTTTGTCGCTATTTTCCGAGAACCGTAATGTTTTCATTTTTCGGGATCTGGGGCTCAGTGATGGCTCAGCGATAGAGATGGGATGTTTTGATCACCTGTTATTGCATTTTATTGCAAAAAATGCTGTGTACCGATCAGATGTATTGTTTTTCTAGTTTGATAGATGAGGCGTTTCTGAACTCGGTGATACCAAATATGTGTATATTTTTTTTTTAAATGATTTTACTAGTCTCCCTAGGGGACTTTATGACTCCACAGTCCAATCAATTGTGCTGATCAGAGCGATGCTGCAGCATAATGTAGCATTCCTTTGAGAACCAGCGCTCTGTCAACTTTCACAGAAAATACATCATGCTAGCATCAGGGGTCACCATAGCAACACATTGGCACCCCATGTATTACATTGGCACCTCATGTGTCACGGGGCCACCGATGGCGGCGGGGAAACAGCGTGATTCCCACCATGGCCATTTAAATCGCTCTGTCAAATTTTGACAGTGCAATCTAAGTGGTAAGCAGGAGTGGGTGGATCTCTGATCGGATCAGCAGGCATCGTGAAGGGGTTAATTTATTAATTTACCAATTTGTCCATCATGCCCATTTTTGTTAGATAGGTACCTTATGGGTTTACTTAGACAAACACCAATCCACTTACATATCTGCCGTGCATCTATATAACTTAAAAAACTGCTTTAATTATACTCACCTATGGGTTGGTTGGGTCTGATGGGCATCGTTGGTCTAAAGCCCGCTACACACGCTTCAATATATCTCACAATCCGTCGTTGGGGTCAAGTTGTAAGTGACGCACATCCGGCATCGTTTGTGAGGTATCTGCGTGTGACAGCTACATGCGATCAGGATTGAACGCAAAACCGTTGATCGCAAACACATCGTATCATTCTCTAGAATTGAGCGTTTTGTTGCACGAACCTAGTCAATTGTAACGTGTGACATCCCTCATACGATTTTGTTGTCTGATGCTATGTGCGCAGGTGTGCGCTCTGCACCGCAGCTTAAAAAAGGTCTGCTTCAGAGCGCAGCTGAAAAGCTGCGTTCTGAAGCGCCTCACAATGTCTGTCATGCACTAATCTCTGTCAGTCCGTCACTATCTCTGTCCCTCACTCTCAGTCCATGTCAGTCTATCCCCCTCTCTCATATACTCACCGATCCCCGATCCCTGGCGCTGCACGGCATTCACACTGCTCCGGCGGCTTTTACTGTTTTGAAAAAGCCGGCCGCCCATTAAACAATTTCGTATTCCCTGCTTTCCCCGCCCACCAGCGCCTATGATTGGTTACAGTGAGACACGCCCCCACTCTGAGTGACAGGTGTCACACTGCACCCAATCACAGCAGCCGGTGGGCGTGTCTATACTGTGTAGTGAAATAAATAATTAAATAATTAAAAAAAACGGCGTGCGGTTCCCCCCATTTTTAAAACCAGCCAGATAAAGCCATACGGCTGAAGGCTGGTATTCTCAGGATGGGGAGCTCCACGTTATGGGGAGCCCCCCACCCTAACAATATCAGCCAACAGCCGCCCAGAATTGCCGCATACATTATATGCGACAGTTCTGGGACTGTACCCGGCTCTTCCCGATTTACCCTGGTGCGTTGGCAAATCGGGGTAATAAGGAGTTATTGGCAGCCCATAGCTGCCAATAAGTCCTAGATTAATCATGTCAGGCGTCTATGAGACACCCTCCATGATTAATCTGTAAGTTACAGTAAATAAACACACACCCGAAAAAATCCTTTATTAGAAATAAAAACACACACATATACCCTGGTTCACCACTTTAATCAGCCCCAAAAAGCCCTCCTTGTCCGGCGTAATCCAGGATGATCCAGCGTCGCTTCCACCGCAGCTGCATGGAGGTGACCGGAGCTGCAGCAGACACAGCCGCTCCGGTCACCTCCACACAGCAAATGAACACAGCCGCGCGATCAGCTGCTGTCACTGAGGTTACCCGCGGCCACCGCTGCATCCACCGGTGGCCGCGGGTAACCTCAGTGACAGCAGCTGATCGCGCTGCTGTGTTCATTTGCTGTGTGGAGGTGACCGGAGCGGCTGTGTCTGCTGCAGCTCCGGTCACCTACATGCAGCTGCGGTGGAAGCGACGCTGGATCATCCTGGATTACGCCGGACAAGGAGGGCTTTTTGGGGCTGATTAAAGTGGTGAACCAGGGTATATGTGTGTGTTTTTATTTCTAATAAAGGATTTTTTCGGGTGTGTGTTTATTTACTGTAACTTACAGATTAATCATGGAGGGTGTCTCATAGACGCCTGACATGATTAATCTAGGACTTATTGGCAGCTATGGGCTGCCAATAACTCCTTATTACCCCGATTTGCCAACGCACCAGGGTAAATCGGGAAGAGCCGGGTACAGTCCCAGAACTGTCGCATATAATGTATGCGGCAATTCTGGGCGGCTGTTGGCTGATATTGTTAGGGTGGGGGGCTCCCCATAACATGGAGCTCCCCATCCTGAGAATACCAGCCTTCAGCCGTATGGCTTTATCTGGCTGGTTTTAAAAATGGGGGGAACCGCACGCCGTTTTTTTTAATTATTTAATTATTTATTTCACTACACAGTATAGACACGCCCACCGGCTGCTGTGATTGGGTGCAGTGTGACACCTGTCACTCAGAGTGGGGGCGTGTCTCACTGTAACCAATCATAGGCGCTGGTGGGCGGGGAAAGCAGGGAATACGAAATTGTTTAATGGGCGGCCGGCTTTTTCAAAACAGTAAAAGCCGCCGGAGCAGTGAGAAAGCCGTGCAGCGCCGGGGATCGGGGATTGGTGAGTATATGAGAGAGGGCTGCTAACTTCAGTTACTCAGGAGTTTAGCGGTCACCGGTGAGTCTTCACTGGTGACCGCTAATCAGGACGCGACACAGACAGAGCCGCAGCATCACAATGAAGTCGGGTGAAGTTCACCCGAGTTCATTCTGACAGTGCGGCTCTGTCTGTGTCTGCTGTCATCTGCCATTCAGCTCTGCTACATGGCTGTCTGTGTCTGCTGTTAGCGGCCATGTAGCAGAGCTGAATGGCAGATGACATAGTAAAAACGCATCCCTACACATTACACACGCTTGGCAAGTCAATAAATAAAAAAAAAAAAAAAAAGGTGCTCAATGCATACGTCACAGAACACATGATCTAACCAATTTAACATAGACTACTAACGCTCGTGTGACAGCAAATGAACGACCAACGTGAAATCTCATAGATCCCGTATGCAACCTGGGCGTGTCACATCGCAAATGCGATTGTACAACTAATTGCAACATGTAAAGTGGGCTTAAGTCCAATGCCTCCTCTCTTCCTTCTATTGCCATCCTCCTTACCAGCTGTGTATGGATGATGCATCCTACATCATTCACACAGAGGAATCAATTGCGCTACTTTGTACTTCTCTCTGCCCTGCTGCGGGCAGAGCAAAGTATTGTAAAGTGCAGGAAAAGGACAAAGTCTACCGCGTATGTGCACTAAAATAATTTGATATGCCCTCAGCAGGCAGAGAAAAGTGCATGCGCACAGGAGCGTGATGGCAGACTCTTTGTGGATGACGTAGGATGTGTCATCTACACGCAGCTGGGAAGGAGAACAATCACAAGAAGATAGGAGGCATCGGACCGAGACCAGCAACACCCATCGTATCCGACCGCCCCACAGGTGAGTATAATAAAAGCTTTTTTATGTTATACAGATCGGCCTGGGCACTTATATACAGTATTCTAGCATGCTGTATATAACAGCTTACTGGTGATGGCCACAGCTTATAAGGGACAAATTTGGTGACTGACAGGTTCCCTTTAACTATAATGTTCTTTGTAATCTCCTGAGACAACTTTCTCCTTACCTTTCTTTGGTATGATAGGAAACAGCACAGTGACTACTTTTTACCCTCTAAACAAGCCGTCTTACTAATTCAAAGTTTGTGGACACCTATTAGGCGGGCCTTACACGTTGCGACATCGGTAATGATATATCGTCGGGGTCACGTCGTTAGTGACGCACATCCGGCGCTGTTATCGACATCGCAGAGTGTAAACCCTAGGAGTGACGATCACCGATCGCAAAAACGTCAAAAATCGTTGATCGGTGACACGTCGCTCCTTTTCATAATATCGTTACTGCTGCCGGTACGATGTTGTTTGTAGTTCCTGCAGCACCACACAACACTGTGTGTGACACCGCAGGAACGACAAACATCTCCTTACCTGCCTCCACCAACAATGCGGAAGGAAGGAAATGGGCAGGATGTTATGTCCTGCTCATCTCCACCCCTCCGCTTAGTGACATCGCGGTGATGTCGCTGTGACGCTGAGTGCACCTCCCCTTGAAGGAGATATTGTTCGGCGGTCACAGCAACGTCGCCGACCAGGTATGTGCGTGTGAAGCTGCTGTAGCGACAATGTTCGCTACGGCAGCAATCACCACATATCGTATGTGCGATGGGGGCGGGTGCTATCGCGCTTGACATCGCTAGCAATTGCTAGCGATGTCGCAGCGTGTAAAGCCCGCCTTATGCTAATTATAGGACACACCTTAGTTTAACATATCCCTCTAGTCAAATTATTTTGCAATCATTTGCAGGAGTACCATTATTTTTGTCCAGGACAATTTAATTATTTTTTAAATGATTTTCCAACAAACCAATGTCTCATTTTCAGTAAATTTAATTTGAAAATTACTTTGGTTAATTTCAAGTAATCTTGTTTCAAGTGACCATTGTTTCATTTTCTTATTTTAACAGAAAGATACCAACAATTATATTTATGTCTGTAACTCACATAAAGTGAAAAGCTTTAGTGTACTATCATTTTCTTTACTTATTTTGTGAGGAAACCTCCAGAAATAGTGAATATGAGTCATTATCCAAACCAATACCTTTTAATGAGTTTAAACCAACTTTTAGACCTACGATATCACACCTTTGCCTTGTACCGAATATGTTTAATTTAAGTTAAGTTTAGTATGATATTTAATATACTTAACTTTTAGGGCATCCTGTTCCATATTAGATATTATTTCAATATTATTACGCCTTTCGCTCTACTTTTAATAATAATCTGTGTCATATTACCATGGGGTGTACTATCATTGCTGCAAGGAAAGGCAGTGGAAAACATGAGCTGCTATTTACTAAATAGATTATACAGTACTAGATCGAAGAACTGATTTTGCTCACTATATATAAAGCTATTACTTTGCTTATGATGCTGGGAGAGAACAATAGGAGAAATCAATACTTCATTTATCAGTGCTTGTCCTCTCTTCACAAAAGACCAAATAAACACCATCAACATGCTGCTAACATCTATTGTGGAAAAAGCAGGAATAACACTTATATCATTGAAAGCTGAAAACACACAGTGATTTATTTTAGTAAAAGAAACATTGCCTCCTTAATCTTCCTCATAAATTCGGTTCAGAGGGTGATTTTTCAAATACACAATTTTCTTTTCTCCTTGGCTACTCATAATGTTAAGGATATGCAATTGGACGTTTTTATTTACCCATTATTTTTGCTTGCTTTTTATTTTTGTATTACTATATTGATATATTAGATTACAGTTAATCCATCTAGAATTCCAAAGTCTAATTGATGGCTCCTTTACAAAAAAAATAAATAAATAAATAAAAAAAAATAATACAATTATATTGAAGTTGATTCTCATTTGCTAAGTAGCAAAATTATTGAAATAGATAAATGTCTTGGCCTAGTTATGTAGCTGAAGTGGTTTATATTTCTTTTACCATCAGCTGAATGTATCTGTGCTCCATTATGCCAGTTGGAAAATGAATTTGACTTCTTAGTCTGGTTGGATTGATAGAGGTATTGGTGCCCTTGCAATATCATCTCATTCATCCACTCTTCCATTCCAATCAACATGCTTCGTATGCCCCACAGCTACAAAGTTGCCCAACTCCTGGAGTTTAATCCTGGTAAAGAGATTACAACATCTGTTTTCTCTAATTTGAATTTCTATCAACATAATTAATAAGTGCACCGAGCATGTATCTTCATTTTTGTGCAAATATTAAACAGATGTTATGACAGTACAAAATGTTCTGTCTTTTTTCCTGGTGTCAAAACAATCTGTTGAGCCTTTTGTTCTGTTGGCAGATAGTTACCGATTCTAATTATGCACTGGGCAGAAATATGCAGTAAAGCTAAATGGATGGGAAACACTGGTATCCTGCAAACAAGTTTTATATTAGAGCATGCAATTACCTATATACAGTGGCATGTAAAATTACTGTTATTGTGAACAGTTAAACAAGTTGAAGATGAAATCATGTCTAAGGCCATGTGCGTATTAGAAAGTGACTTTTTCTCAAGGAAAATCCGGACCCTCTTAAAGAATCCCGCACCTGCGGTAAAAAAAACGCACCAAAACCACAACAAAATGAGCATGCGGTTTTGCCGCGGTTTGGTGCGGATTTGCCGTGGATTTACCGCAGGTTGGTCCCTGCGGATTTTTACCATTATCTATGGCAAAAACTGCAGGTACCTGTGGAAAAGAAGTGACATGCACATTAATTCCGCTGCGGAAAATCCGCGGGTAAATCCGCAGGTATAAAAAAAAACGCAGTGTGCGCACAGCATTTGTTTTATACCCGTTGGTTTTGCTGGGGATTGACTGCAGAAATGTTAGACACATTTTCTGCAGCAAATTCGTGGCAAATCCGCGGTAAAATCCGCAGTAAATCCACAGCGTGCACACATAGCCTATAAGGGATAAACTTAAAGATGACAAATTTCCTTTGCATTTTAGGCAAAGAAATAACATTTTCTTTTTTCATCTTTTAGATTTTAAAAATTACAAAAAAAAATGGACAAATGCAAAAGTTTGGGCACCCTTGGAGATTTGTGTGTTCAGATAACTTTAACCAAGGTTTTCGACCTTAACCCCTTAAAAAACGTGGGCTGTACTGGTACGTGCTAAATCATCAAGGTATAATTATCTGTGGCTGCTGCAGGTAGATGGAGTTAATTCCTGCATATGTCAGCTGATTTGAACAGCTGACATGTGTACCTCGCAGGCGCAGGTGGATCCGCGATCCACCCGCGCTTGTTAACCCCTTAAATCGCGCTGTCACAATGTGACAGCGCGATTTAAATCCCCACAGTAAACGCACCCGCTGCCATCGAGTCATGTGACATGATCACGTGGAGCCGATGGTTGCCATGGCAGCACAGGGTCATGTGATGACTCCTGTAGCTATCATGACTCACTTCTTGTAAAAGTCTGCCGAGTGCTGCCTGTTACAAGAGACGAGCATTTCTGATGATCTCAGCTGTGTAGCTGTGATCAACAGAAATTAATGAGCAATCAGACTGATGATAGTCCCATAGGGGAACTAGTAAAATAAAAAAAGTAAATAAAAAGTTTTAATCCCTTCACCCCTGGCCGATTTTCTGTTTTTTGAGGGGGGGGGGTGGTTTCTCCCCTTCTTCTGAGATCCATAATTTTTTTATTTTTTCGTCAATCTTGCTATATGAGGGCTTGTTTTTTCTGGGATGAGTTGTACTTTTAACCCCTTAACGACCGCGGGCAGTAAAATTACGTCCTAGCGGTCATAACCTTACTGCCCGCGGTCTGCCGGCAGCATCATGCTGCGATCGGCACACATCTCAGCTGATTTGCACAGCTGAGATGTGTGCCTGCTAGGCACGAGCAGAATCATTATCTGCTCGTGCCGTTTAACCCTTTATATGGCGCTGTCAATATGTGACAGCGCCATTATAAGCGCGATCGCGGTAAAATTTTACTTACCGCCCGATACCGGAAGTCACGTGACGCAATCACGTGACTCCCGATAGTTGTCATGGTAGCACAGGGTCATGTGATGACTCCTGTACTACACCTGACTTGCTTTCACTTTCGCTGTGCCAGCGGCACAGCAAAAGAGAAAGAGAGCGTATCTGCTGTTTACAGCCTTGTAGCTGTGATCAGCAGATATTGCAGAGCGATCAGAATGCTGATCGCAACAGCCCCCTAGGGGGACTAGTAAAATAAAAAGAAAAAGTTAAAAAAAGTTTTAAAAAATTAAAAGAAAAACAAAAAAACCTAAAAGTTCAAATCACCCCCCATTCGCCCCATTGAAAATTAAAGGGTTAAAAAAATAAAAAATATACACACATTTGGTATCACCGCATTCAGAAACCCCCGATCTATCAAAATATAAAATTAATTAATCTGATCAGTATACGGCGTAATGGCAAAAAAATTCCAAACACCAAAACGACGTTTTTTTGTCGCCACAACTTTTGCGCAAAATGCAATAAGAGGCGATTAAAACGTAGCATCTGCGCAAAAATGGTACCGTTAAAAACGTCAGCTCGAGACGCAAAAAATAAGCCGTCACTGAGCCATAGATCCCAAAAAATGAGAACGCTATGGGTCACGGAATATGGCGTAAAACGTGCGCCACTTTTTTCGGACAAACTTCCGATTCTTTTTTAACCCCTTATATAAAAGTAAACCTATACATGTTTGGTGTCTACAAACTCACACTGACCTGAGGCATCCCACCCACACATCAGTTTTACCATATAGCGAACACAGTGAATAAAATATCTCAAAAACCATAGTGCTATTGCACTTCTTTTGCAATTTTTCTGCATTTGGAATTTTTTTGCCGTTTTCCAGTACACTATATGGTAAAACTGAGGGTTTCATTTAAAAGTACAGCTCGTTCCGCAAAAAATGAGCCCTCACATGACCATATTGACTGAAAAATAAAAAAAAGTTACGTCTCTCAGAAAAAGAATGGCGAAAAAAAAAAACGGAAAGCGAAAAATCGGCCGGTCGTGAAGGGGTTAAATGCAACCATAAGTTTTACCTTATAGTATACTGGAAAACAGCAAAAAAATTCCAAGTGGGGAAAAAAATTGCAAAAAAAGTGCAACTGTATGATTGTTTTTGGGATATTTTATTCACCGTGTTCACTATATGGTAAAACTGATGCTTCATTTGATGCCTCAGGTTGGTACGAGTTCGTGGACACCAAACTTGTATAGGTTTACTTTTATCTAAGGGGTTAAAAAAAATCAGAAGTTTGTCCAAAAAAAAGTGGCGCACGTTTTGCGCCATTTTCTGCAACCCGTAGCTTTCTTATATTTCGGGATCTATGGCTCAGTGACAGCTTATTTTTTGCATCTCGAGCTGACATTTTTAATGCTACCATTTTTGCACAGATGCTACGTTTTGATTGCCTGTTATTGCATTTTGCGCAAAATTTGTAGTGACAGCTTTAGAAAAAAAAAACTAGCCTCTTCTAACCTTGTACCAAAAAACAGCAGCCATGGGTTCTTATGAGCAGCTGCCTAGCACTCTGAAAATGAAAATAGTAAAGACCCACAAAGCAGAAAAAGATTATAAGAAAATAGCAAAGCGTTTTCAAGTTGTCCTTTCCTCAGTTCGAAATGTAGTTAAGAAATGTCAATTAACAGGAACAGTAGAGGTCAAGATAAGATCTGGATTATCAAGCAAAATTTCTGTTAAGGCCCCTTTACACACTGCAACATTGCTAGCGATATCGCTGTAACATCACCGGTTTTGTGACGTAATAGCGACCTCCCCAGCGATATTGCAGTGTGTTACACGCATCAGCGACCTGGCCCCCGCTGTAAGGTCGCTGATCGCTACAAATTGATCAGGAATATTTTTTGGTCCTTTGTTTCCCGCTCCGCAGCATGCATCGGTGTGTTTGACACCGTTACAACAACATCAATAGCGATTTAGAACCTGGCCCATAGGCGTGCTATAGCGTTCCCTTTCCCGCCCCCTTACCTCCGATTGGTGGTCGCTGTTGCATTCTAATTGGGCGGCTTTCACTGAAAAGAAGGCAACTTTAGCACTACCATCCTTTGTTTTAAATCTACCTTGTTCCTGAGCTTGCAGGCTTGCGGATCATTAGAGAGTTCTCCAGTCTGCAATACTATAAAGCCTATATGGTAAGAATTCATTTGATTGAAGCTGTATTGATGCTGTATAGCAAAACCAGTGTGGAGTCTCCGCACAGAGAACTCTACAAAGATTTGCTAAGCAACAGAAGCTCAGGAACAAAGGATATACAAGCGCGACTTTTGCCAATCTTTCCAAGCTCGGGGTCACCAATAAGAACACACTAGCGATCACCAATCAGAGCTGAGGGGGGCGTGTAAAAAGGACACCTAGGTGGCTTCAGCGCCGAACACCACGCCCCTAACATCGGTGGGAGTCGTCAAATAGCTGCTGTGTGACACATCCCCAACGACCAGCGAGGTTGTTCTGCAGGTCCGTATCACTGCTGCGTCGTTGGCCAGATCTGCCTGTTTGACAGCTCACTAGCGCTGGTGGGATCGCTATAAAGTCTCAGTGTGTAAACGGGCCTTTAGAGTTGCTCGTAGGAATACTAGAGAGGCAAATCAGAACCCCCTGCTTGACTACAAAAGACCTTCGAGAAGATTAAGCAGACTCTGGAGTTGTGGTACATTGTTCTACTGTTCAGAGAAATTTGCACAAATATGGCCTTCATGGAAGAGTCATCAGAAGAAAACCTCTCCTATGTCCTTACTATACAATTCACCATCAGAAGTATGCAAAAGAACATCTAAACAAGCCTGATGCATTTTAGAAACAAGTCATGTGGACCGATGAGGTTAAAATAGAACTCTTTGGCCACAATTATCACAGGTATGAGTGGAGAAAAAAAAAGGGCACAACATTTCAGGAATAGAATTTATTGAAAACCATTATGCATGTGGGGGGAACAATCATGCTATTGGATTGTGTTGTAGCCAATGGCACTGGGAGAATTTCAAATGTAGAGTGAAGAATGAATTCAATGAAATTTCAACTAATTCTTTATGCAAACAGAACACCATCTGTAAAAAAAGCGGAAGTTAAAGATTATGGCTTCTACAAATGGATAATGATCCTAAACACATGTCAAAATACACAATAGATTACCTCAAAAGGCACAAGGTAAAGGTTTTACAATGGGCCTCAGAGTCCTTGGATCTGAACATCATTGAAAATCTGTGGCTAGACTTCAAAAGAGCAGTGCATGCAAGATGACCCAGGAATCTCTCAGAACTGGAAGACTTTTCCAAGGAAGAATGGATGAAAATCCCTCAAACAAGAACTGAAAGGCTTTTGGCTGGCTACAAAAATTGCTATATGACAAAAATACTGAATTAAAGAAGATTGTCCTAAAAAAAATAAGCCCATTAAGACAACTTGGATGTAATTTAAAGTGCCTGTTCAGGAAAAGTTAAAATAATGCTTTACCGGAGGAGGGTTGCTCAGTCCACTTCCAAAATTATACTTGCTTAATTTCTGCCACTTAGAAGATCCTTTAGAGTCATATTAGGAACAGCTCTTTTATTATGGCTGCCTCTCTAGGTACATAACGTAAAATCTGCATATTTTCAGAATGGAAACATTTTAAGAAATCTTATGCACCCTCCGCAAAAAATATCCACAGTGTAAATTGATCAGCCCTTTGGAGTTAAGATCTGCAGCTCATTGATGTCAAGGCATATTATCTGCACTGATTTTACATAGAAGTTGACAGCAGTAAATATCACTGTGCTGTTAGCTATAGCATTTCCACAATGAATTTCACTCCTGAGTATTTGACTGTAGCATTTCTGAAGCTGGAGGTCTTATATTGAGAAGATAAAAAAAAAAGGTGCAAAGCGATTCTATGGAGCAGACATTTTATCAATTTGCAGTCAACCAGGATCAGCGAGAGACCCAGTGGACAAACACTAACTCCAAAGTGTTTGTAAGAGAGTTTGGACACGGATATCTATATGTCTGCAGCAGAACTCAATTTGATTATATCCTAAAGGGCAAGAACAGTGGTTATCATGAGCCATCCAAGCATCCACAGGGAATAACTGTTTGTGCACTCATATGCATCTTCAAAGTGGCCCAAACTTCTCAGAAAGGCTACATTTTTAGCTTTTTTTTTTCCATAGGGTAACTTTAAAAGAAACAACAATCATCAACTAAATTCATATAATAGGACGATGTAGAGTTCCATCTTTTTTTTTCCACATGTAAAGTAAGTAACATGCCATATTCTAAAGCAGACTCTATTCTTTCTTGAAAAAGAAGGTGCTTTGATAGGTAAAACCAAAAAGTCTGTATGATAATGTTTAAATTTTTTTAAGAAAAAACCTAAAACACTCATGTCACATATACCTACTGTCTTCTCAGAGATGAGGATTTAACTTTTGTACATATGTGTTTTCATTATGAAAATTACACAATGAAAAATATCTATAAGTTTAGCCTTTTGTCTCTTATTGACTTGTTTGAGAGAACAGTGATTTCACTGACCCAATAGGGGCTTGCAACTAGCCATAGTTTTGTGAATCAAGCTATGTGCCCATGTTGCTTTATTGAGTGCTTCTTCTCTGCACACAAACAAAGCATGTTTTGGCAGTAAAAGAGCAGCTGAATAAGTGCATTTTTTAATTGCGTTCGCTCGTTTCTTCCTCGTTCTTTTTGTACTTTTTTTAGTCATGGCGATTACGGTGGTTCCTGCACTGTACCTCCGCGATCGCCACTGGGTCTCTGGCTGATGTTACAGCTGTGATCAAGCTCTCTCTGTCCGGAGCGGTGCTTATGTCGCTCCCCACAGTTTAACCCTCTGAATGCTATGATTAGTGCAATCACAGCATTCAGAAGGCAGGGAGAGGAATCACTTACCTCTCCCTGGCGATTGGCTTCCTGTAATGCGATCACAGGGACCCGATCGCTGTCATAGTACCGCTGGGTCCTCACCATGATGACCCCTGGTTACTGAGCTATGGAGAGCCTCACAGACAATGCTGTATGCATGGTGTGTGAATCAAAGTGTTGCTATATAATCTGCTGTAGTGATAAAGTACTGCAGAGGATTATAGAAACACAGAAAAAAATGCAAAAACGATTGTAACAAAATCTGCAAGGAAAAAAGAAGCAGCATGGGCACAGCAAGTCATGATTCTCATAGAATTTGCTGGGATGCTTTTTCCTTGCTTTTATTGATTAAAATGAGCAAGGATAGGGGGGCGTGGCCAGCAGGCAGCATGAGCGGTCGCATCTGAGAGCAGCTCCGCAGTCCAACGCTGATATATACTATTAATCCTGCCGAAATTGGTGCCTAAATACACCTCTGGATTACCTGTGGTGCGGTGAGCATTCGGATCGGTACCATGAGCAGAGGTCGCAGCGCAGCGGCGGCTGAGAAGCTGAAGAAGTTTGCTCGGGACTCCCAGCAAGATGGCGCCGGCAAGCAGGCAGAGCGGGAATCCAGTGAGGCGGAGGAGGAGGAGAGCATGGAGGCCGGATCCAAGGAATCGCAGGAGCTAACCTTACAGCAGGTTACGTCGCAGTTACTTGCAGCGATCCAGGATTCAAAAGTGTCGCTGACGGGTAAAATCGAGGAGGTTAAGATCGATGTGGGTCTCCTCCAGCTGGACTTGCAAAACCTGAGAGAGCGGGTAAAGGAGACCGAGCAGCGGATCTCCACGCTGGAAGACGACGCAAGAGCGACGCCGGGCAGACTGTCCTCTCTGGAAAGCGCAGCAAACAACTGGGCGCAGAGGGCTGATGACCTGGAAAATCGCCTGCGTTGCAATAATTTGAGAATTCTGGGGATGCCGGAGAGGGCAGAAGGGAGCGACCCATGTAAGTTCATGGAAAAGTGGCTTTCCGAAACTTTCCCTGATGCGACACTGTCAGCGGCATTTGCTATAGAAAGAGCTCACCGGGTACCGGCCAGGCCTCCTCCTCCGGGAGCACAGCCTAGACCTCTCCTGGCCCGACTGTTGAGCAGCAGAAATAGAGATGCGATCCTTGGTGCGGCGCGGCGCAAGGGCCCGATTTTACACAACAACGCCACCATATTGATCTTCCCTGATTTCTCTGCGTCGCTCCAGAAAACGAGGGCATCCTTCATTCAGGTGAAAAAACGCCTCAGAGAGCATCAAATTGCTTAGTCCATGATCTTCCCAGCCCGTCTTAGAGTGGTTCATCAAGAGCGATCCCTGTTCTTTACTTCTCCTGCGGAAGCGGATGACTGGATCAACACATTGAAGAGGAAGCGCTGATGCATCACGGTCATGGGCGCTACCTGGTGGGTCGCGGTTGTGATGGTGTCGCGGTTCTGATTCACTTATTTCATCCTCTTTGGAGCAAGGTCGGTGATGCGACTCCAATCCTTGGGACGTTGTGTTTGAAATCACTGTTGAGATCGCTTCAGGATCATCCTATGCAGGTACTCGGCGTCCCTCGATTCTGAAGGCGCGAAAGATTCTTGTTTGTTTCATCCCTCCTGGCATGTGAGTGGAGCTGGACCGCAATTGCGTTCGCGTCCTGATCTTATGGTCCCTGTTAGTTGAGAAGCTAATGATCTCATCTGGAGGCGCTGGTGTGCCTGTGGCCTTCCCGGAGGCATGAGAGTTTCCGGATGTGTTCATTATTGGTTTTCCATTGATCCGGCCTCCGGGTTCGGCCCTCGTCAAAGGCGGGTGGCTTGGGGCAGCGCCTGCATATGGGACGGCTGCTGCGTTCTCCGGGATCATTGCTTAGCCTAGTTTGTGCTCCGGATTACTCGTCGCTGATGGGACCGGACCGAGGTGACACCAGACGGGACATGGGTCAGACCGCTGTTGCGACGCCCTGAACTCCTCCATGCGATCTTGTTTTATCCTATACCTTTTTGGATCCAAATTGGAACTCTACTTTGGGCTCGCAGTATTTGGCAACGCACTTCAGTTCATAATGTTGAATTTTGCTCTATTAGTGCTATATTAAGTTTCTGAGGTTACCATATGTCATAATATCCTACAGTCTAAGATTACCTGCCAATCCTTCTTCTATCTCCTTCACACTCCCACCTCTTCTCCCCCTCTAACCCCCTATCAGCTTATTCCTCATCCCCCTTCACCTCGCCCCCCTACTTCCTCATTGTTCCTTTTCTCCTTTCCCCTCAGTCTCCCCACTTTCTCTCCTTCTCATATCTCTATATTCCTTCTCTTGCCCCTGCTTTATCTCCTATTCTAATCTCTCCCCTTTCTCTTTCTCTCTTCTACCCTATTTTTCTTTCTTCCTCCTTACCTCTCTCTTTCCCCCCCCTTTTTTTTTTTTTTCTTTCTTTTCCTTTTCCTTCTCTCTTCCTCCTCTTTTTCTCTCTCTCTATCCTCTTCTCTTTCGCTCTCTCTCTTACTTCTTTCCCATCTACTCTTGGTCCCTTCACTTATGCACGATTAAAGGCTAAGCTGCAGGGTAATTCATTTATTGGACTGCAGGAGAAGCTCAAGTCCTTGTTTGAGGACACCCCCATACCAAGTACACCATCTAGCCACGTTGGTTCACCCTAGTCGTTGCTAGGGAAAATCTTTCCTGGTCGCACTACTGGACCAGTTCTTGTCGGTTGTGTGTGCGCAACCGATAATTTGTATTTAAGGGTACGTTTACCCAAGTTCTACTGCAGGTTAAGTTTCTGATATTTTTCTAGCAATTCAGCAAGTGGCATCTTTCAATGGCTTTAAGCTTGATGACATGGAATGTTAGAGGACTGGGCACATCCAGGAAACGGGCGGCAGTATTTGCTCATATCAAAAGATCCAAAGCTCAGATTGTGTGTTTACAAGAGACCCATTTATTGTTGGATACCACTAGAGTGATTCAAAAGCCTTGGGTCCAATGGTCAGCTCACTCTGTTCATTCATCAAATTCTAGGGGAGTATCGGTACTAGTCCAAAAAGCACTGCGGTGGGACCCGGGTAAGATTTTAAAGGATACTGATGGGAGGTATGTGTTTATCCAGGCTCACATCGATGGGGTTATGATAGTGATCTTAGCCATATACATCCCCCCTGCAACGGGAATCTCGATTCTATATGAGGCGGCTAAGTTTGCCTCACAATTCCCACAAGCCTTAGTGCTCTGCATGGGGGACTTCAATTTGATTAATAACACGGGACTGGACAGATTCAACACCCGACAGGTCCCGATCTCCCCCACGATACAAACTAGATTGAGTATATTCTTACAGGAAGTGGGATGGTACGATATGTGGCGGTTTTTTAACCCAGCACTGAGAGAATATACATGTTATACTCCAGGGAAAAACTCATTATCTCGAATTGATTACATCTGTGGAAATGAAAGAGTCTGTGCCCATATACAATCGGTATGTCATTTGCCCAGATCAGTATCAGATCACTCTCCGGTATTTGTAGGCATTAAATGGGAAGGATGTAAATCTCATAAATTGTCAAGGAAAATTAACCCTTGGTGGCTGTCACTCTTTGGTGCCAATGACAGGATTCCTGATCAGCTTGGGGCATACACGGAAATGGACTCCGTGGAAGAGAATCACTCGGCTTATTGGGATGCGCTTAAGGCGTATCTGAGGGGATGCTGCCACTCCTCTATTTCCTATATCAAGAAACAGGCGGCCAGGGAGGAGGAGGAACTGGCCACCCAAAATAGAGTGCTTGAACATAGATTCACCTCGGACCCCTCTGAGGAAAATAGATCTCAGTGGCTTCAGGCTGGGAGGAAATATCTATTGTATCTGCAAGATAAGGCTAAGAGATATGTATTCTTCACAAGCCAGAGGTATTTTGAGCAAGGGAACCAATCCAGTAGCTTACTAGCGTTCCTGGTGCGTCAATCCAATAGCTCACCTGCGGTCCTTAAGATCAGAGACCCTCGTGGAGAATTAATTACTTCCGTCAATGGTATATTGGAGGTATTTTTGAACTTCTATAGGAACCTGTATGAGTCCAGGCTGACCGTGTCAAGGGAGGAGATTGCTGAGTACTTACGAGATCTGGAGTTTTCCAGGTTGACTTTGGCTCAGAAATCGGCCTTGGATGAGCCCATTAGTATGGAAGAGATGGTGGAGGCGATGAAGACCCTCAATAAGGGTAAGGCGTCTGGGCCAGACGGACTCCCGATTGAGATCTTTGACAAATATCAGGGGGAGCTGGCCCCAGCCCTCCTGGAAACGGTTGAAGCCTCGTTCCGCAAGGGACGGTTGCCTGATTCCTTTTATGAGGAAACCATTGTCCTGCTATTGAAACCAGATAAGGACCCATTGGATTGTGGCTCGTACAGACCGATCTCTTTGTTGAACTCTGATTACAAAATTCTTACCAAAATTCTAGCAACTAGACTCAATAAAGTGGTCTCCTCTATAGTACATGAGGATCAGTCAGGATTCATCCCGGGTAGGATTACCTCGGATAATCTGAGGAGGGCGCAGGTGGTCTTACAGATGGGCACCAAGTTAGAGGAGGATTGGGCTCTGGTCTCCCTGGATGCAGCCAAAGCCTTCGACTCTATAGAATGGCCATACCTGCTGGAGGTGCTGCGGGCATTTGGTTTCGGCAACGAATTTATCAGATGGATTGAGATCATATATAAAGCTCCATCTGCTAACATTCAGGTGGGTGGTGGTGTGTCGGAAACTTTCCCTTTGGGGAGGGGAACCAGACAGGGATGTCCCCTATCCCCTCTCCTGTTCACTCTTGCCATGGAACCGCTGGCGGTGCGCATTCGAGCGGACCCA
The DNA here is from genome assembly GCF_048569485.1 of Anomaloglossus baeobatrachus. Lineage (NCBI taxonomy): Eukaryota > Metazoa > Chordata > Amphibia > Anura > Aromobatidae > Anomaloglossus > Anomaloglossus baeobatrachus. The sequence goes on from NC_134354.1 coordinate 607,993,573, forward strand.
GTCTACCGGGGGGTGAGACATAGTAAGGGAGATGAACGGTTATCTTTGTACGCAGACGACTTGTTACTGTTTGCATCTGATCCGGATTCCTCCATTCCTAGAGCCGTGCAATTGATTGATCGATTTGGGGAGTTCTCCGGTCTGTCAATAAACTGGTCAAAATCGTACCTCCTCTTTCTGTCTCGGAACAGAGAGGATCTGGTGCATGACCACATATGCAGGGTTCCGGTGGTGGATCATTTCAAATATCTCGGAATTATACTGGCGGGAAGCCCTGCGGAGATGATAGCGAGAAATATTGCCCCCTTACTAGCGTACTTCGGGGAGAAATTTAATAGATGGAGCCAACTCCCACTATCAGTGGCGGGAAGGATTAACCTCCTTAAAATGATAGTGCAACCAAAGTGTCTCTATATTACCCAGCATGTATTTGTACAGATTCCTCGCTCTTTCTTCCGATCCCTGGAATCTTTAATGATTTCCTTTGTCTGGGGCTCGTCCAGATCAAGGGTCCAATTGGCCAAATTACAAAGACCCAAGGATATGGGGGGTATGGCCCTTCCTGATCTTTATATTTACTATCTGGCCGGACAATTGAAATATTTGGGTCCATGGACACTTCCCCGGGTTGGGGGTTCTCCGGAGGGACTCCTGGCAGAGTTCACAGGTGTGGATCTCCTGTGGCCGTTACTGACGGATCACAGGAGGGCCCCTGAGGGTCGTGTCCTCCCGATACACAAATTGGGGGCCAGGATCTGGAAAGAGGCTAAGGCCGTATTTGGATTTTATGATGTACCAACTGAGATGCCCATATGGGATAACTTGGACCTTCCACATTTTTGTGGGTTGCCGGGGTTTGGTGAATGGAGGAATCGCGGAATTAGCTCCCTGGGATCACTGGTCCGGGATGGTGAACTCCGCCCCTTTGCACAACTGCGGACAGAATTCGATTTGCCGGAATCTCATGGGTTTCAGTATCTCCAGATTAGGCACGCCTTTCGAGCTCAGTTCTCTGGCCGTGGGGTTAGATTCTCTTCCTTCCCAGTCATTGGAATTATTAGATCACAAGGCCCTGGTGGTCTTATATCTAAACTATACTCCTCCCTCATTCGGGCCAAGGCCATGAATAATCCTCTTTCTGTCCGTGAGAGGTGGAGTGCCAGGATCCCTAAAATTGATGATGTAGTGTGGGACGACATTGTCGAATCCCACACGTTGGTCTCTCCTGCTGTTAACAATAGACTGATCCAATTATATATAATACACCAAAGTTATATTACTCCCCAGAGACTGAACAAAATGAAAAAGTTGAATAATTCGGTGGGGATGGGCTGTCCGAGATGCGGGAGAGACGGTGCTGATTTCTGGCACATGATATGGGATTGCCGAGTCATTCTCTCCTATTGGGGTGAGATTGTAATGACTCTTTCTGCCATATTTCAAAAAGCGGTTGCTATGTGCCCTGTCCTGTGTCTATTTGGGGTGGTAGATGTACACTCCTGGTCCCAAGATGAGAATCTATTAATAAAGAAGGTCCTTTTTCTGGCCCGGAAGGGCATTATACTAAATTGGATGAGCACTCATCCCCCAACTAGAGCCTCTTGGATTGCATTGGTAAATGCTATAATCCCGTCTGAACAATTTGTTTATAAGACAAGAGGCTCTTCGACTAAATTTGACAAAATTTGGGGTAGATGGATGAGATCGCCCTTGACTGGCGGATCTCCTGGTTCTCTTGGTGATAACCTACAATCGGTATTGTCGCAATAATAGCCAGTAGTGCCCCGGTAGGCAGAGAGGAGACACATGTGATTCATGATACACTATATCAGGGATACCACGAGTTCCCCGAAACTTGGGTTGCACTCTCCTTGACAATATGGGTTTTTTGCCTTAAGTTGGATGTGTCTCGCGAGCTAACACCTTTGCTATGTTTGATGCTCTATGGATATGCTGAAAGTAATGGACACTGATTTGATTGTTGTTGCTTTATTATCCTGATGACCAACCAGTTTACATGTACTCTGTCTCACTGTACAATTTGCTGATTTATTCTTTAATGTAATGTTTTACTTAACTTTCAATAAAACGAGTTTAAAAAAAAAATGAGCAAGGATAAATGCATAAAAAACACCACATGGGCACATAGCCTAACAGTAATTTAATGGATTGATATCATCACAATGATCATTGATCTGTGTATGGGAACACATGAAAAACACAGATTTGTAAGAAGAAGTAAATTTAATCATGGCTTGTTTTTACAAGTACTTTGCAAATTTAACCATTTATGTTGTTGAGAAAACCACTTCAACTTATTCTTTAGGATCCTCTAACTACTACTTATTATTTCATTAGTTTTAATTTGGAGTAAGAAAATTTGGTCAGGTCCAGTGGTGAGCTAGTGCTGTAAGGTTAGTTTGACATCTTTTACTTTATGCCAATGCATTGTCCTTGTTTATCACAGTGGCTCTTATGCACTTGCTATTGCGTTTGACTTACACACTGTGAGCTGGGATTTGTTTTTTATCATCATTGGCATTGTTCTTGTTTACTCTAACCAGCACTTCCTCTTCCTGCTGTTCTGGTACGCCATATAGAGCACTCTTCTGGTATAACACCCTATTTTTTAATTGATTATTTCACAATAAAGATTATTTATTTTACCTTTGTTTCTGGTTCTGTTTTGTGGATTGGTTGTTACCATCTGTTTTGGCCCATCTCTCTCTATACCTTTTTATTACAAAGACTGCTTGCTCTGCTTTTAGGAAAAGTAACTCTGTCCAAAATAACTTAATTTTACTCCAGTCATAACATATTCACTCAATTTAGCAAATGTGTTGGGTTGAACAACCTATCAACCCATCTTTCTACCCACTTTATATCTTTCTACTCATTTTATTAAAATTAACAATACATTTTATAATAATTATTTTCTAGGTGTTCTACAGTGACAAGCAAAAGGGTTCAATGTTTTGAACTTTTAAGTTTCAGGCTCCATATCTTACTATCCACTACAGCTTTTATTGTGAGACTACCTTCATTTTATAGACAATCATCTTGGCTATCTCATACACAATATTTGACTTGCAATGATTTAGCATATGATTAGTTATGCAGATTCTTGTCATGTCAATGCATTCTTACTGTTTTGCTGCTGGTGTTTGAAAAATGTTTTTCTTCCTATATACTACAAATTACAACCTGTTCTTCCATTCTCTAATAGCTAAGTGTTTTACTAAATTGATTCTCAAGCAAAAAGTTACTGCTTTGATTTGAGGAGCAGCCATGGAGAAGATTTATGAAGAAAATAGAAACAGCTTCATCCAGTTCATCAATAGTGGTCTCTCGGCCAAGAAGATGGTCAAACTGCATCATGTGAGAATCATGACAGTTGAAAGAATACAATATGACATCCATCCATTCAAAAGCCAAGAGGTGGATGGATGAGGCAAAATATGGAGTCAACAATTCAGCTCATCACAAAGTCTATCAGTTCTGGCACAACAAACATGGCAGTGGAGGTGGTTCTTATGATTTGTCACTGTGCAATGAACGCTACATAAGTTTGGAATGGTAGCCTCAAAAAAAGGAAAGAAGCCCCAACTTCAATACCGTCATAAGAAGTGTCAGCTCAAGTTTGCAAAGAAATATGAAAACTGGACAGTAGAAGATTGGAAATAGGTGATTTGGAGCAATGAGACAAAAGTCAACAGACTAGGCTCTGATGGGTACAAATTGGACTGGAAGAAACAAGGGAAAAGTGGGCTAACTAATAGAGAAATTGAAGGAACTCTCAAGTTTGATGGAGGAAGCCAGATGATATGGGTTTTTTTCACAGCCAAAGACAATTGATACTTGACCAGGATTGATGGTGGTCTTAATGCTGAGCTGTATAAATTGAAGGTAGTCTTATGCTCAAAGCTATAGTGGATGGTGAGATATGGAGTCTTAAAGTAAAAAACGTTATCCTTTTGCTTGTCAGTGTAGGACCTTCAATATTGTGCATTTCCCTCAAATGCTATATATTATTACCTCAGACCCCTAAGGAAAGCATCCAGTCAGTGGTGTAACTAAAGTCCAATGCGCTTTCGTGCAGAATTTCGACTTGGGTGTCCACCTGCATGTTGGTCAGATGTATGGGTCTTTGCAACGCTCTAGATCCTATAAAGACATATGTGTTTACCCCCATGTAATAATATCATTTGTCGTGACTCCATCCTGTAATAATGTCCCCCATTATGGACCTCTTCCTTCTCCATCCTGGCATCCTTCTTGTTAGCATGTCCCCCATCATGGGCTCATCCTGGTGTAATGTCCTTTGTCCTGGCCTCATCCTGTAATCATGTCTCCCAACCTGGCCCCTTCCTATAAACAAGTGTCCATTCATGGGCCTCTTCTTATAATAATGTCATTGGTCTCATCCTCTTATAATGTCCTTCATCCTGGGCTCCTTCTTCTAATAATTTTCCCCATTACTTGAACCTAGCAATAATGTCCCAAATTCTGGCCCTTTCTTGTAAACCTGTCCCAATTATTAGCCCCTTCTTGTAATAATATCCTCGGTCCTGGACCCCTTTCTATAAAACTGTCCCCATTCTGGGCTCCATCCTATAAGAAATGTCCCCTATCCTGGGCCCCTTTCTGTAATAACGTCCTCCATCCTGGGTCTCTTCCTGTAATAATGTTAAGATCCTGGACCCTATTCTATAAAAATATGTCCCCCATCCTGGGCCCCTTCCTATAATAATGCCCTCATCAAGGTCCAAATCCTGTAAAAAATGTCCCCCATCTTGGACTCCTTCCTATAGTAATTTCCCCATCCTGGACTACATACTGTAAGAAATGTCCCCCATCCTGAGCGCCTTCCTATAATAATGTCTCCATTCTGATCCACATCCTATTAGAAGTTTTTCCCATCATGGGGTTCATCATATAATAAGGGCCGCATGATGTAAGAAATGTCCCCATCCTGGGACCCTTCCTATTATAATATCCACCATTCTGCTGCTTATTTACAAAACATTTAAAAAAAATACTTCTCCTTACTTTCCCCGCCTCCTACGACATGCGGTGTCCTCCATAGCCAACGAAAAGGCCAGTAACTGACTTTGGCGTCCCAACCACATGAAGTCACTGCCATGCAGTGCCTCTGATTGGCTCATTGACATCAACTGCTGGAACCTGATTGGCCAAAGGATTGCATTGCAGCTCAGGGTCCCGATGGGACTCGGCGCCACAATACATTTTAGCTGAATGTGCGGACACACATCCACATGAAATAGGTGCCTTCCTGCACAGGCATTGTTGCGGTTGCACCCTCTGTGACCGCAATCGTTACCTCCCTTCTTCAAGAATAGCAATGTGCTCACATCTGACAGCAGTATGAACCCTGTCACTGTATCTCTGGTACTACATGCAAGTTACAGCAGAAACTCCAACCACATAGACTAGCAGGCCACAGATCAGCAAGTTCAAAAGTGCAACCAGATTACACAGAATTGCAGATTATTCTAAAACTAGTTCCACTTTAGCTCTATTTTTTTTAATATTCAATTTATTAGCCTCTTCCAAGGTAAATTCAAGACGTAAAAGAAAAGGAAATGGACATTCACTGTGTAAAATAGGACAAAAAGAACAATGGGAATACTTTGTAAGTTATGAATGTTATAACACAGGCATGAAAGGTAATTTTTCATTACTGCAATTTTGTTTTCAAGGGATTTATATTGGAGTTCATTTTTATATATGGAATAATTATTAAGCTGAATAAAAGGCTTAAACCCCTAGACGGGAGTATTAACAATGTTTTAACACTGATCTGATTGACCTTAAGTAGATTTGTTCATAGAACTTGGGAATAATAAATGCGGCACTTCAATTACAGTTAAAAGCTGAGTGTTAAAGACAGTAAAGATGCTTTATTATACGGCTGAACTGTAAGGCATACGAGCACAGGAACAATGGAGAGCAAATACATATTGTTCAGGTATGTGAATTCTCAGCTATATTATACTCCCTGTTCCCTGCCTTGGGCCTATTAAATCTAGGGCATTTGCCCAGCATAAATCCAGGGCTGAAAGGTAAAAAAGACACTTTTTTCCTTCTGCAAGTGAGTTAAACTTTAGCATACTTTAGTAAGGTCAAAAGATTTCCATTTTCACAGCGCACATTACCTGAATAATGCATAACAAGTTCACCCAATCTAATACAAAGGCAGTGTAAGTACGTTTTCCATAGTACGGTTAAGCTATGAAAATTAAACATAATTATTGTCATACATTTCCACTGCAGTTCTTGCAATATAGGTTAACTACAGTTACCGTTTGCTAATAGAGTTCGCTTAGGTGAAGACTGAGGCAATGGAGGAGCATGGTGCTTTGTAACAAAAGGGGGGAGAGAGTCATTGGAGACCTGTAAATGAAATAGAAGGCTATTTTTCAGTTGTGTGTAGTGACAAATATATCAAGCAAACTCCACATGTGTTCTTGTTATTAACATTCATAATACATGCAAATATTAAGAGCGGCGTGAAAACATCATAAATTGTACTGAGACATTTTCACGAAAACCAAAATAGATCTATTCAAAAGCAAACTGAGCCATTATATTACAAAAATGAGAAATATTTGTTATTTTACTTATAACAGTATTGTTAGAATCTTCCTTTCAAAATGCCAGGATGTGGCCTAATTTACAGGAATAATGTATTTAGAGGTTGTAAAAGTTCATCTCAAAATTTTATTTCAACCATATATTTTCTAAAAGTGAATACCGTGCCTTCTAGCTCTTAAAACTCATGGCCACCATCATGCAATTTTAGATCAGCTTATAATGTTTTGTAAAAAAAAAATAAAAATAACATAAAAATTAATGTTTTGGGATAAACGTCTGACCAAAACAAAGGTGTATAAGCATTTTACACAAAACTATATTAAAACTTGCAGAGTGTAAAGCATATAACTTACCTCAAAATAAGCTAACTCTACTCCCAAAGGGTAATTCAAACAAACCTGTCATTCTAGAACGTACAGAGCGTGCAGCATGACACAGGGGAACAATGGGAATGGTATAGAAGGAATGCCCTAGTGATAGGGACAATGGAGAGGGGACACCTCCTGCAATCCAGAGAGTCTGGACTCGATGCTCCCTAATATCCCTATACGGGTCCTTCCCCCCATCACTGTCAGGTGCCTAGGCCCTCCTTTTCCCTAAACTCTCTCTGGCTAGTGAGAAGACTGGCAAGAACACTAGTCTCACCACAGCAATAATACAACACAAAGTACGGGAGGCAGAGGTAAAATAGACACAAAAAAGAAAACACTTCAAGCTCCTCCAATGTAGCTAAACACCACAGCTATAATAGTCACGACTCCTCAGCTTCTTCCAGAGACAGACTCCTTTCAAAATGGTCAGCATAGAAATCAGAATCTATAACTGGCATCAGATGGTAAGACGTGACTTTTTATAGAGAAGGGGAGTGGTCACAAAACAGCTACATCTGAGATTAAAGCTGCCAAAGACAGCTAGATAGAAAAAAAGTCCTTAATTCCCACAGCACTACAAGAAAGTAGATTCACTCAAGTACAAATTGCAGACCTGCGAACAATAAGGCGTTGTGACGTTCTCGCCCTAGACTTGGGCTGTTCCAGGACAGAAATGCGTTACCTGTTTCTGTTTATGCCATATGTGTTTATCATGTAATTACTGTTCTTCTGTTTTTAATGGATCGAAATTTTTTTGTATATGGTTGGAAACATATACTACTGGTTCCTTTGGACTTTATTTTCTTTGAGATGCTGCTATACAGTGCACTTTATCATGTGAGCTGAACATTTTTTCCTAAGTTTTATGATGCTCTTCAGGCACGTTAAAGGCTATTTTTAATTCATCCCCTTCTATCCTAATCAGATTATATGCCCCCCCCTGAGATCCTACTTGGAGAACCAATTAGCACCAACAATCTGATTAAATAAATCAAGGGTGACCTGGAAAGAATAAGGGTTACGCAACTCACGAAAGTCTAAACAGGGATGCAGATCTCCAACTTTTTTCTTAACAAAGAAGAACCCTACTGCCACAGGAGAAGAAAGACAGTCTGGTATGTCACTTAACAAGACTCTCTGAGATATAATCTGTCATAGCTTGTATTTCAGTACAAGAAAGATTATCCAATCTGGACTTGGGAAGCTTTGCCTTGGGGAGAAGGTTAACAGGTCAATCATATGCACAGTGGGGAGGCAGATCTTTGCACCTCTATTCTGAGAATACATCCATAACATTGGACAAAAAAGAGAGCACCGTCTTAATGGAGACAGAATGAGATAACCGTATTCAGGCAATTATTCCTAAAGAACTTACGCCGTCTGACTATCTCTGTGGACTGCCAGTGCACCACTGTATTATGTATAAATAACCATTGAAGGCCAAATATGATAGTAGTAGGGAAACCTTCTAAGACATAACAAGAAATGACTCTTTGTGTATAACCCCTATGTGCAGGTTTACATTATGGAACACTTGAGAAAAACTACCGTGACCAAGATGGGGAATTTGGGGATGGATTTAGCCAGCATATCAGAGGAGAGACCATCAGTCCATGCAAACTGAGAATCCACCATATTGGCTGACGTCCAACTATCTAAAAGGATAGATATGATCTCAGTTTTAGTACCTATGACAACCTCAGCAAGTAATATAAACACAAATGCTCATGCAGATGAAATATATATCCCAAGATTTCAATCCTCCACACAACCTGGGATCACAAGTTTTCCGATGACTTACTTTCCTTAGGATGCGATAGACAGAGCCCAAAAAAAAGGAAACTTATGAGCACAGAAAAAATACACTCCTGTCTTTCGACAAACCACAAGGTATTCAGACTGAGAGGAAGCCCCCCCTAACTGCATGCGTTCATCAAAGCTTATGGGAGGGTCTTCAGTCTTTGGAAGCACAACAGGGGGGTGGAGTCATCATAAGTCTATCTCTGAGACATGGTGACCTATAATCATTCAGGAGTTACATATTAAACCAATATGTCCTTGAGCCTTTCTGACAGACCCTAGCAAAAATGACTCCTAAGGGTTGGGTCATTCCACCTTGTGTCAGTGGCTGGAATTCAGAAAAAAATTACTCTGCTGGCGATGTCCCTGCTGGAGCTTGGGTAGCTGAGACTCAGGAATGGAGACTCGATCAGAGTCATCATATTGTTCCGTCACCACCGGAGTCCGCTCCATCGACTTCTGGTGACGCCGTATTCCTGCCGTGGATGGTGCTGGTAATGGGAGAGGAGTCGATGCCAGCAGCGCCGGTGGGCACAGGCTCCGTTCATCCACTGGTCTGGGTTTCCTGGGAATCTGCAGTGCCACTGGCTGACTGTAGTTGGTGGGTGTCTCCCAGCTGAGGTACCATCATTCAGCTACAGCCTATGGGAAGACACCACACCCTTTTTAATTCCCCTCCTGTCTGCTGACCTCTGCCAGAGATAGTTCTGAGAATTCTGGCTCCTGTTTCCTCCTGTGATTTTGTGTGCTGATTACCGCTTGTTTCCTGACTACCCTCCTGCCTGCTGTTTTTGTACCTGCCTGCCCGATCCGGTTTTGACCTCTGCTTGTTTCTAATTACGTCTTTGTCTGCCGATTTTGTCCCTGTTCCGCAATTCCTGGTTTGACCCTGCCTGAAGACTACTCTCTCAGACTGCAGCCTTCCATAGGTAGTGATCTCCAGGGCCCTGTGTAATTCCAAATCCCTGTATAGGGGTTAAAGGGTTTCAGAGTTCTGGGGGTCCTGCTTGGTGAGTGGCTTCCCTCTAGCCTGTCCATTACAACCCGTATGAGTTTGTGGATCCAGGCAGGCGTTACACATATACAGTACAAGTCCTAGGGTCACAAAAAACTTGTTGACCAACTGTAGTGACCGAGTTGGTCGGAAGAGAAAAAGCCCAGGATTGAAGGTCTCCCTGAAGGAGGGAAATCCCAATCCCCACCCGTTGTTCCTCACTCCTGAAATAGTGTGGGCGGAGATTAAAATAAAGCTTTCAGGCTTCACAGAACACAATAAACTTTTCCTGGGCTCCCAAAAATCTATCCGGTAGTGCCACCTTTGACTTGTGTATAGTATAGCTGGCTGCCAGACCCGTGGCCTGTTGTTGTGGTTGAAAAAAACCCCTGGATTACTTTTCTGTCAGCTCAAGGGAGAGGATCTGCAGCCGTTCTGCAAGTTGGCAAGCATATTAATCAGTAGTTAACAATGGTCTGTCTCACGCAGCAAAAGTCTTTGTTATAACTCTCCAGTTGTTGTCGTCACAATTCTTTGTCTAGAACAGTCCTTTTAACTTTAGGCTATGTGCGCACATTGCATTTTTTTCTTGCATTTTGTTTGCGTTTTAAACTGCACCGTGTCAATGTCAAAAAAAGCATGCATTTTGCTTCCCCAGCAAAGTCTATGAAAAATCAAAATTTCCACCCGCATGTTGCTTTTTTTAGGCAGCGTTTTGTTTGACAAATATTTGTCAAAATCGTTGCGTAAAAAACCCCAGCATGTCACTTCATCACGCTTTGGTTGCATTTTCCACCAATTGAAATGAATGAGGTATGTGAAAACGCAACCAAAATGTTTAGCTGTGCATTTGCATTGCACTTTTGTAGCATTTTGGATCCGTTCTTGTCAACAAAAATGCAGGTCTATCAGTCTCTCTCTATCTCTGTCAGTCTCTCTCTCGGTCTATCCCTCTCCCTCTCCCCCTCTCTCCTTCATACTCACTGACACGGCTGTCACACTGCTCCCACGGCTTCACCTGCTTCTGAGAGTGCCTGCCACTCATTAGGCTCCTCTCATATTCACTTCACCCCCTCATTAGGCTCATCTCATATTCACTGCTTCCCCTGCCCACCAGCCCCTATGATTGGTTGCAGTCAGACATGCCAACATGCTGAGTGACAGCTGTCAGACTGCAACCAATCACCTGTGGGTGGGTCTATATCATACAGTACAATAAATAAACAAATCATTAAAAAAACAAAACGATGTGCGGTCACCCGCAATTGATACCCAGCCAAGATAAAGCCTCACAGCTTCTGGCTGGTATTCTCAGACTGGGAGGCCTATCGTTTTTAGGCTGCCCCCCAGCTAAAAATATCAGCCATTAGATGCGGCAGTTCCAGGACCTTACACGGCTCATCCTGATTACCCTGGTGCGGTGGCAATAGGGGTAATAAGGAGTTAATGGCAGCCCATAGCTGCCACAAAATCCTATGTTAATCATGGCAGGTATATATAAAATGCCCCCATCACCAATCTGTAATAAGTGAAAAGAAATAAACACAAACACAGAAAAAATCCTTTATTTGAAATAAAATGCAAAAAACACACTCTTTCACTACTTTATTAACCCCCAAACACCCTTCCAGGTCCTGCAGAATCCACATGAGGTCTCACGACGCTTCCAGCTCTGCTACATCAGAAGCTCACAGCGAGTGGCCATAGAGCACAACCGCTCTTGGTGAGCTCCACGCAGCAACTGAAATAAGTCACAATATCAGCAGTGACGTCACTCTGGTTACCCGTGGCCACAGCTTGAGTCCTCCACTTGTGACAGCAAATCACCCGAGTGACTGAAGTGAGCTGCGCGATAAGCGGTGCCGTCACTCAGGTGATTTGCGGTCACAGGTGAGTCCTTCACCTTTGAGCGCAAATCAGGCCATGACACAGAGACAGAGCCGTGCGAGGAGAATGAACTCGGGTGAACGTCTGACATCACAACTGTGGCCCCCGCACTACTGCCTGTGTCGCAGCACTGACATCAGAGGTTCACCCGAGTTGATGACAGCACACAGAGACAGAGCCGTGCAATGACAATGAACTCAGGTGAAACTCTAACATTACAGCTGCGGGCCCCGTACTACTGCCTGTGTTGTGGCACTGACCTCAGAGGTTCACCCGAGTTCATTCTCATCGCATGGCTCTATCTCTGTCTGCTGTCAGTGGGCAGTCATGCTATCTATTCTTTCTATCTATTTTTTCTATCTATCCCTCTGTCTATGTATTCTACTTATCAAATCCTATCCTATCATATTTTATTTCTCCTTTAAAAATGCACTGTCCAAAACGCAGCCCAAATGCAGGGAAAACGCGGGGAAATACATCGAAAACGCGTGCGTTTTTACCACTTTTTTTGTCAATATATTGGCATAGCCGGGTATATTCATCCCTCCACACTGTTGTAGACCACAAATAATGTTTTCTTCCCTACCACTCCAACTCAGCACCCTCAAATGGATACACTCATCTCTAATCCACTGTGACTGAGGCTCCTTTGGTTCAAAAGAGGTCAGATCTTACAGCTGCAATGGTCCTTCTCCAAGCACTCTTGTAGTATTCTTTTAAATGAATTTAAGGAGACCATACAGGACCCAGGGAGGATAGAAAGAAATAACTTGTATAGATCCTGATTCAAATTTATTTCTCCAAGTTTTAATGTTATACTTATTGGCTGTACATTTAAAACCTGACCAGCTTCTTCTCAGGCTTAATTGTTCCAGAAAGTCAGAGTTTAACATTTTTTAGTAGTAATAGTGCAACAACATTAAGCTTTGCGAGTTGACATACCCTCTAATAACCATGGAATTTGCTGGCTTTTTATCTCCAACTTTCTGGGTTCAGTTTCCAGACCCACAACCCCTGGTGACCACACAAAGAAATGTATAGCATAGACATATTATGAGAGTGTATCATGATGTAATATTTGTTTTTTGTTTTGTTTTTTTCTAAAAAGCTGGCAGCCATATGCTGGTAATTTTGTGATATGACAGGTCAGTGACACAAGTAGGTCTGTCTCCACCTCTAGATGCAACACTCGACTCTCAGTAAGCAGCTCTCTTACCTTCCCCTCAGTGGCCAAGTCAGTTACATACCATAGTTACATAGGTTGAAAAAAGACCTGGGTCCATCAAGTTCAACCTTCCTGCACCAAATATCCATTTTTTGGCACTAAATTATCTATCAACCCACAATGTTATGTGTACTTTGGAAATAATCCAGCCCTTTTTTAAAAGCTGTTATAGTATCTGCCATTACTACCTCTTGTGGTAGGGCATTCCACAGTCTGACTGCTCTAACTGTAAAGACCTCTTTCCTATTAAGCTGCCGTAATTGCCTTTCTTCCACCTATAATGAGTACTTTGGAAGGAATAAGTCATGTGCCAGTCCTTTGTATTGACCACACATGTATTTATACATATAAATGAGATCTCCTCTGAGACATCTTTTTTCAAAGATAAACAAGCCCAACTTTTACAATTAACCCATTCTGTCTTTCTGTATATATTTTATAGATCCCCTTTTTTTACACAGCTACCCTCTCTCCCCCCAGATCCTAGTTTAAAAGCTCATCCATCCGTGTGGTCTGACCATTTTTTCTCCCAGCACATCTGCACCTTCCCCATTGAGGTGCACCCCGTCCCTACCATGGAGCCTGTAGCCGACATAGAGGTTGGCCTACTTCTTCCTTTCTACACCAATTTTTAAGCCTCTTATTTATCTCCCTAAGCTCCCACTGTCTTTCTAGTGATGCTCACGGCACCGGCAGTATTTCTGAAAACACCACTCATGGACTTCAGCTTCTCTCCCAGTTCCCTGTAATCATTTTTAAAGACCTTCCATCTTCCTCTAACTTTGTCATTAGTAGCAATGTGCACCATGACCGCTGGGTTCTTCTTAGCCTCACCCCAGCAATCTGTCTATCAGATCCGCAACATGCCGAACCTGAGCACCGAGCAGACAACACACTGTTCAGCATTTACGGTCTCAGCCACAGATGACTCTATCTTTCAGCCTAATATAGAGTCCCCTACCACAAACATCTGTCTGGCCTTTACTGCTCTCCTATTCCCCTCCTTATTACAGCAATCATTTTCCTGGTTGCTAGGAGCAACGTCCTGCTATAGTGAACCTAGTCCTGGGTTTACATCCCTAATATCAGCCAAGCAGGCATATTTACTAGGTTTTGTTAACTCAGAACTAGGCTCCCTGACACTTTTTCCCTTACTCCTTCTAACAGTTACCTAACTACCTATCTAACTACATACTTCTTGGTCCTGATCTTTCCCACCACCACCCTCCTCTACATCACTGACCCCAGCAAGAGCTCTAAACTCCTCACTAGGTTTGCAATGCTCCTGAGTGTTGCAAGCTGCATATTTAGACCATGTCATATAAGGTCTGCAAACCATGTCATTAGGGCTGCAAACCATGTTATATGAAGAACGGCTAAAAAAAACTAGGGATGTTTAGTTTGAAAAAGAGAAAGCTGAGAGGAGACTTAGTAGTGGTCTACAAATATCTGAAAAGTAGTCACAGTGCAGAGGGAAGTACCCTATTCTCATTAGCACAAGGAAGTACAAGAAGCAATTGGATGAAACTTAAAGGAAGGAGATTCAGATTAGACATTAGGAAAAACTTTCTGACAGTGAGGGCAGTCAGGGAGTGGAACAGGCTACCACGGGAGGTGGTGACGGTGAGCTCTTCCTCAATGAAAATCTTCAAGTGGAAACTGGATAAACATATAGCTGGGATGATTTAGGAAAGCCTGCACTCGCAGGGGGTTGGACCCGATGGCCCTTGAGGTCACTTCCAACTCTATCATTCTATGATTCTATGATTAAATACCTGGGCTTCCAAACATGCAACTTTCTGACATCAAGAAGAAGGTACTGTGGGTACTAAGTTCCATATGTCTAGTCTGGACAAATCTGGTCCTCAGGGTCTGGAAGCACCTTGTAGAAAGGGGCACTGTCATGAGTGTGTCGTGACCTGATATGATCTCGGGGGAATCTTTGATCAGAAGGTCACAGTGTATTGTTAATAGCAGATCCATTTTAGTGCCCGCTCATCATTTACCCTGAGTTGAAGAGTATTTACTGAAGGGGTTAAGCTTTATTTCTAACATGCCGTGATCAAACAGGTAGTTGTAAACTAGCAGCAGCCACTCCCCTCTATTATAAATATCTGCTCCTCACTGCTACCTATGCCAGCAATAGCTCATATTTATGTTGTCCACTTTGAAGGAGCCAGTCTCTGGAAAAGCTGAGGTGTCGCTTCTGTTACACCCGAGAAGTTCCTGCTGGAAAAAATGTGGAGTGTTTTTTGTTGTGTCTTTCCCCACCTGTTTTCTTCCCTTCCTCGTGTTGTCTTATTGCAGTAGTGA
The DNA here is from genome assembly GCF_048569485.1 of Anomaloglossus baeobatrachus. Taxonomy (NCBI): domain Eukaryota; kingdom Metazoa; phylum Chordata; class Amphibia; order Anura; family Aromobatidae; genus Anomaloglossus; species Anomaloglossus baeobatrachus. Next base: position 608,008,778 of record NC_134354.1, read on the forward strand.
GACTAGTGTTTTGCTGGCCTTCACTAGTCAGGGTGAGTTCAGGGCCAGCGAGGGTCTAGCCATGAGACAGCACACAGTGGCAAGGACCCATCTGGGGACCTTGGGGATTGCAGGGATCAGCCTCAGGTGAGTGTTAGGAGGTGACCCCAATTCTCTCCCTAGCTCCAGTACATTCTGTTGTATTGCTACCCTGGTGTTCCATCCACGTTACGCTGCTCACTTGGAGACCTCTCATACCTGGTGTGACACTTGCAGTCACATTGTGACATTAGCTTTATAGTTTTCTTTCCTTCCTGGCAAAAAGGAATTCTTTATCTGTTAAAATATATATGTCTTGCTTGATTTTCTTGTTGTTGCTTTCAATGCAGCTATAGTAACATAATCTTTCATTAAAGGGACTCTGTCAAGATGTTTTTGCTATGTAATCTGAAGCAAGCATGCTGTAAGAGTTAACAAGCAGTTTATAGCCAGCTGTCTCTTATCTCAAAGTCTTTTATTTATTTATTTTTTTACCAGCAATGTAAGCTCCTTACCTTTATCATTAATGGGTCCGAGGAACGTCTGAGCTGTAGTCTGACTCTGCCCCCTTCTGTGATTAGCAGCTTCTGTCTATGGAAATGAACACTTAAAGCCTGGTGTGGGCAAGGGCAGCTCCCAGAGCTCTGCTACATACAAAAAAAAATATTTCACTGTGTCAGATTGGCAGCAGACAGTAATCTAAGTGGTGCATCATTAGATTCAGAATCTCTTTGACTACATCATGCTGCCCTTAGTAAAGGTATCAAAAACCTGCTTACAGATTCCCTTTAAATGCTCCAACAATAAAAATATGAAGGTTTTGCTTTAGAAGTGTTAGGGCTTGTACGCATGTACATGCTGAAAATTCTGCAGCTATTTCTCAGCACATGTGCATGCACTTCAAATCGCTGCAGAAACACTGCGTAATGGATGCAGTGTGTCTGCAGAATAGATGCCGATTTCATGCGCTATGGGTGCTGCCTGTCCCATAGACAGAGTGGGAGCAGCATCCAAAGCGCAGAAAAGAATTGACATGCTGCATTTTTAAATGCACCGATTTGGATCAAAGCTTCAGCATCCAAATCGCTGTGTTCAAAAAAGCATCGTGGGCACGGATTATGCACAATCTTCATAGATTGTGCAGGGGACGCAGGATGCATGCATTAAAGCTGCAGTGCAATACGCTGCGTAAATGCATGAAATTACGCTACGTGCGCACACAGCCTTAAGGGTACTTTACATGCTGCGATCTCACTAGCGAGAACGTAAGCGATCGTAACCGCCCCCGTCGGTTGTGCGACACGGGAAAATCGCTGCCCGTGCCGCACAACCTCACTTACCCCCGTCACACGCACTTACCTGCCATGCAACGTCGCCCTGGCCGGCGATCCGCCTCCTTTCTAAGGGGGCGGTTTGTGCGGCGTCATAGCGACGTCACACAGCAGGCGTCCAATAGAAGCGGAGGGGCGGAGATGAGCGGGACGTAACATCCCGCCCACCTCCTTCCTTCCGCATTGTCGGTGGACAGAGGTAAGGAGATGTTCGTCGCTCCTGCGGTGTCACACACAGCGATGTGTGCTGCCGCAGGAACTAGGAACAACATCGCTAATAAGCAGAGAACGATTTTTAGTTTCAGGACAACCTCTCCGCGGCAAACGATTTTGACCGCTTTTGCAATCGTTTAAGGTTGCTCGTACTTGTCACACACTGCAATATCGTTAATGACGCTGGATGTGCGTCACAAACACCGTGACCCCGACGATAATTCATTAACGTTATCACAGCGTGTAAAGCCCCCTTTAGACTATGGAATATGCTTCCATAGCTATTGTCAGAAAATGTTGATGAATTTATGTTAAGCAGCTTCTCCTTTTGTCTTATGGTTTGGTAATCATTAGTACCTATTACTTTTAAGTTATAAAGAATCCATCCAGTTGTCAGCAGGGGGTTCAGAAAAATATTTCTACCATGCCTTTCAAACATGGCTATTTTTACTTATGAATCAACTGTTAATTCTAAAAGGAAAAGATTGAATTTGATGAATATGTCTGATGTTTAACCCACCGTTGATACAAATGATTAGTGGCACAATTTGATTCAATTTTATAACTTTCGCTGCAGTTTCTAAAAGTTTGTTGGCTAAATACAATTTTTGTAAATTGTGTAAAATTCCATAGATTTCTGTCATTTTAAAATATTGAGCAAATTTAGCGGTCTGCTCATCCCTACGAAGTGACTCTGCCGGGCTATATCACCTCTGAGATCCGGTGATGCTAGGTCCACTTCCAGTTAAGGCCAGGGTCAAACTTGCGTGTGACTCGTGCAAGTATCGGATCGCACTGCCCGGACCGGCCGCGGCTCATCATAGAAATACATACAACTGAGCCGCTCATGGCAGAAGAGAAGCCAGCCGGTCCGGGCAGTGCGGTCCGATACTCGCACGAGTCACACGCTAGTGTGACTTTAGCCTTCACCTGACATCACTGAGCCCGGCCCCAGTCTTCATGAGTGATTGGGCTGAGGGTGGAGTTTCACCGCTTGTCACAGCACAGCAGCGCTCTTACTTGTGGTGCTCTGCAGTGAAGGTGAGCACGTGTTACGTGCTGCACTGTGACACTGGGCTGTGGCGAACGGTGAAACGCCACCCAGAGCACAATCACTTAGGAAGACTAAGTTGACCTGACATCCCTGAATCTCAGAGGTAATGGAGCCTGACTTATACGGTCCCTATAAGGTACTCTCCGGTCTGGTCCATCACAAGGACTCATACTGGTCTTCATTACTGCAGGGCTTGTATGCTTTATAATGGTCTTGGCGTCAGATCTGACACTGCCTTTGCTGCCAGTAACATTATACTAGTGGCACTGTGTTTGACATACAATTGGTACATATCATTGACACATATCTATGTGTTTGTTGGTCTGACATTATTATCCAATTTTTTCTTGTCAACTGGGTCTTGTATGTATCATACTGGCTCCGTCTTCTGGAAGCATATTGCATATGAGTATTGGGGTATTTTTTGTATATCCTGACCTTCATACACAATTGTAATGACATGAGCCCTGTTGGTCATACAAACCATATTGAGAACTTTAGGAGGTATAGAGAATTATTATCAATTATGTCTCGATCTATTTATATTATCTTGCATTACTTTCTCATGTATGGTGATTGTGATGCCCTGGACTAGCCAGGTTATCACAGGTAGTCCCATACACACACACGCTTCCCCCTTAGTAAGGTGACAGCAGCCAAACTACAAAACCTTTATCACCTCCCTCCGGGTTTGATGTTCACACCAGGTGGGCGGAGCCAGGTGGTTGGCTCCGCCCACCGAGGAGTTCACAGGCCAGGAGGCGGGAAAAACAGTAGTCGAGCGGAGTTGAGCTTTGACAGTGGAGTGGAGTGAAGTTCAAGGGAAGGGTAGACCTGTGCCTAGGTCTGCCATTGTCTACACCCGGTGTCTGGGTTGGAGCCCAGTCACCTCTGGCAAGGAGGCAGACGGTGGTGGCCGCCTACAGGAGCTGGGATTACAGCCGGTGGAACCGTAGGGACCGGGGACGGGCGGTGGCCCGCCGGTACTGAACCGGGGAACCGATTGGAAACCGGAGCACCAGGAGGGGTACCCAGACCCAGTATGAGGCCCAGAAACAACCGGGCTGAGTCAAATCAACTGATTGAGGACTGGACTTAAGGACCCATCCCAGCTAAGACCCGACTGAAGACAACAGCACAACCATTAGGGTAACGCCACCGCCCAGGCATAGAGACCCAAGGGGCCAGTGTCTGCGGGCAAAGAGGGCTCTCCCGGCACATACGAAGCCGGGGAGCGGACTACCATTGCTCAGGCATAGGAGTCGACGTTTTCTACATAAGTAATGTGCAGGAGAAAGGCGGAAACCACCAACCTGATAAGGCGAAAACTGCAGCCAGCTGCGGGCACCGTTCACCATCTTGTTTGGTTTACCAGAGACTCCAGCGTATTTTTAATAGTGAGTACAACAGTGCCTTCGGGCCGTGCACCGCACCGACACGCCACTACCATCCATTCCCCCCCTCAGCGCCTCCCTCGGGCCCCTGGGACCATCATCCCCTACCCACGGAGAGGTCAACACCAAGCTGCGCAACACCATCCCCGGGAGCCTAGTCAACGGCAGCGGTGGTGTCCATCCATTCACCACAACCCGTGGGTGGCGTCACGAACTCAAATCCCATAACAAACAACCGCGGCTCCGGCCGTGGACCTCCCCACCAAAGTTCCTACGCGTAGCGCCAACCCCCTTTCAGAGCGACGTGACCCCCGGGTCCGTGAGGAGCTCGAGCCACCCACCAACGAGCACGGATCCGAGCGGCTCGGCAGCCGGCCGAGCCCCAGGGCGGTACATGATACCCTATCCATCTCTGTAGGGGGAACATGTTTTGTACCTGTGTATCCCTTGCACATTTTAATTGTTTTTAATGTACACTTCTGTGTGTGTCTTTTTTTGACCTAATACAAGTTGTTATTCATATGGACCATAGTTACTGTTTATTATTGTTAAGTGGGTTGCACGTCCATCATGCATGAGCTTTTTTCTTTTCTTTACCACTGGTTGTCCTTCATGCAGGACACTGCACCTGATACTATCTGTAGGGCTGTGCATCCGGTCTTTTTTCTTACTAATGTTGCTTCTTAGAACGCAGCGATTCGGCAAAAATTTCAGTATGGAAATCGCTGCATTCTAAAATGCAACATGCGGATGGTATTTGTGTGCCGCCCCCGTGCCAGCAGCCGGCGCTGCTCAGATCCGGGCCTGCTGGGGTAGTGGCTCGAGGGTCTCCGGACCTGGGGGTCTCTCGGACAAGCTGAATAAATGGGGGGACGTAGATGTACGGTCTAGGCCGTATTAAGTTTGTGACGCCACCCACGCCCTGGCGGTGACCTCTTATCCCTATCAGTGGGCTGTTGTCTTCTATGAGGGACTTTGGGTGGGACAGAACCTCTAGTCCTGGCCTCAATCGGTTAATTAACCAGGCCGCTTGTTTCCAGTCTTGGCTTCATGGTCCAAGTACCCCCCTTTGTGCTCTGATTCCCGGGTCGGTTCCCTGTGTCGGGACCAGCGGGCTACAACCCTGTCCCGGTCCACCTCGGTTCTGCCGAGCTGTCTTCCCGTCTCCTGCTGACGGAGACCACCGTCTGCCTTCTAGCCAAAGTCACCAGGGCTCCTACCCTGGTACCGTTCAACTTGAACCTTTCCTGCTGGAGCTACACTTAGCTCCAGCCCACACTCTTCTCCAAACTGAACTACAAACTAAACTGCTTGTTTTCCCGCCCCAGGCTGTCTAGACCCCTAGGTGGGCATGTCCAACTGCCTGGTCACGCTCAACGGTGTGTCTATCTTTCCCTAAGGGGGGGTGACTAGGGTTTTAGGTTGGCTGTGTGTTTCCTAAGTAGGGGAAGGGTGTTGTGTAGGGGCCTAACTGTGACTACCTGGTTTTGCCAGGGCATCACATTCCCCCTTGGTTTAATACAGACCGTCCGCGGGCTGTCTGACCACCAACATTTATTGAACTGGAAAAGATAAAAAGGGTAAAACAGATTACAAGTATACCAACATATTTACATTCAAGCATTTGTGGTTTCTTCCCTTACAGGAGGCATTTTTCTTAAACGTTGCACATTAAAACCGGGACGGGACGGACCGGGTCCTTCTCACCTAACCCTCCCAAAACAACCTGCCCCCTGGTGCCACTGCTAAGCACTGGTGCGCACCCCTTGCCCAAGTCCAGGACAGGTCCAGGTGTTGCCCAAACAGGCCGGGTAAAAAGTTCCTTACTCGGCAGTCCTTTTTCAAGGGCCCCACATCCAGGGGACCCCTGACCCGGAGGGTAGTCACCGGTTTTGCTGGTGACAGGGCCTCGGCCGACTCTACCCCAGGCCCATCCTCCAATCAGCCTCTCCAGAGACTGCGGCATGGTGAGAAGGTTGGTCAATTGTAACATTTAAACTCCGCTGCCGGAACAGCCTCCTCTTGCAGCTTTTCCCCGGACCACCACCGGACAGCACAAGTCCCCAATGCCACCATCGCTCACGGACGGCACTGTTCAAAAGACTCCATTTTCAGCTGCCGACAGTGCAGGTACGACTGCTCCTCCGGACCGGGCTCCATCCTCCACCTGAGGCTCCGACCCCAGATGGCCTCTTCACATGGAACTTGTAGAGGTGAAGACATTCAACAAGAACGGAGCACTGTGTCGTTTAACTCTTTAACTACCCTGCCGCCCCCCACCTGCGGTCCAGATGGCCTCCTCCAGGAACATGAGGACGTTCAACAAGGGTGACAGTCCATAAACATCAAACTTGTAACTTGTGGCAGGTTCCGGCCCCTTTAAGGCCGGGCATTCCCGGGGCACGCACTGGCAAAGTGCCCGGGCAGCTCGCAGTGCCAACAGATTGGTACGACCACGCCCCCTACGGCAGTCGGGGCCTCATCCTCGGAGGTGGACTCCGCGTCAGCCTCGTATGCCTCCAGCATACAGTACGTACGAGTCGATAGAGCCATCCGGTATCCATTCCCACCATATCGCGGGATATACGCTGCTACTGAGGCGTCGACACCGGGGCTGCTTTCATCTCTTCCGATTCTGAGCTGGCGGCTAAGGGGTCTTCTGAGCCAAGCGCCATTCCCGTTGCGGCCGGGCGGACTGCCGGAGCCGGCATCCTTCCTGTGGCAGGCAGGTCACCGCCAGCTGCTACACGGGGAGTCACTACCGGAGCCCAGGGGTCCACCGCTCCTGCAACCGGAGCGGGACCTGCAGCTTCCTCACCGACTGCTTCACTCACGGGCGCCACCGCTCCAGCGGCCGGAGCCACTCCGCCATCAGGGTCAGGTGCAGACATCTTCCCACTGCTCCCCCTTGGTCTTTTGCCGGCACTTCTTTTTGCGGCCTGTTAGTTTCATTTTACAACCTCTGGGTTCACCTTCCGGCCGTGTTCCCAGGGGGCGGGGCTTTGGCTTTCGCACCCTTTTCTCGGGGAAGAGGACGCTGGGCCGTAGTTTTCGCGCCCAAAGATAGCGGCAAAATGGCGACTTCTGAAAATTTAGCAACGGATCACCGCTGACTGTCCAATACAAGGCGCACTTCCACAAGGTAAGTGGATGGGTAAGTATCCTGTTCGTGACACCAAGTTTCGGGGTGTGCCGCCCCCGTGCCAGCAGCCAGCGCTGCTCGGATCCGGGCCTGCTGGGGTAGTGGCTCGAGGGTCTCTGGACCCGGGGGTCTCGCGGACTAAATAAGAATAAAGAAGGAATAAATGGGGGGACATAGATGTACGGGCTAGGCCGTATTAAGTTCGTGATTCTACCCACGGTGTGTGGTGAGTTGGGACACCACCACTGCTGTGATGGGGCACCCGGGGGAGATGTAACGGCAGCTGGATGTTAACCCCTCCATGGGTAGGGATGGTTGCCCCGGGGCCCAGTGTCTGGTGCAGGGTATAGCGACGGCAAGGGGGAGGTTTGATTACTCACAGTCAATAAATCACACAAGTCTCTGGTAAACCAAGGTCCTGGTGGCCGGTGCCGCGGCCGGTTGCATTCTGGTCCCCCACCCGAGCTGGTGGTCTCTATCCTTTTCCTCTGCACTGTTTTCTGTAAGGTGGACTTCCTAGTCTGGAACTCAGGAGTCCGCTCCCGGCTGGATATGGCCTAAGGAGCCGTGCCTGCAGACGCTGGCCCATGGGATCTATGGGCCCTGGCGGTGACCTCTTATCCCTATCGGTGGGCTGTTGTCTTCTATGAGGGACTTTGGGTGGGACAGAACCTCTAGTCCTGGCCTCAATCGGTTAATTAACCAGGCAGCTTGTTTCCGGTCTTGGCTTCAGGGTCCGAGTACCCCCGTTTGTGCTCCGGTTTCCGGGTCGGTTCCTCGTGTCGGTACTGGCGGGCTTCAACCCTGTCCCGGTCCACCTTGGTTTTTCCGAGCCGTCTTCCCATCTCCTGCTGACAGAGACCACCGTCTGCCTCCTAGCCAAAGTCACCAGGGCTCCTACCCTGGTACTGTTCAACTTAAACCTCTCCTGCTGGAGCTACACTTAACTCCAGCCCACACTCCTCTCCAAACTGAACTACAAACTAAACTGCTTGTTTTCCCGCCCCGGGCTGTCTGGACCCCTGGGTGGGCGTGTCCAACCGCCTTGGTCACGCCCACTGGTGAGTCTATCTTTCCCTAAGGGGGGGTGTGACTAGGGTTTTAGGTTGGCTGTGTGTTTCCTAAGTGGGGGAAGGGTGTTGTGTAGTGGCCTAACTGTGACTACCTGGTTTTGCCAGGGCATCACATTTGCACAAGTCACATGTGTTTACGCTGCAGTGCAAAGCGCAGCATAAACACATGGAAGTACTCTACGTGTACTCTAGTTTACCACCCCTTTAATTTAAGAGATAATTTACATAATTTCAACTATATTGGAGAGTGTAGCTGAACACTATTATACAAATACTTCGCTTTATTAATTCTACAATCAATAACTTGTTTGTGTCTGTATACCTTGCACATATCTGGTCATATAATACATGGGCTTCCTCTCACTTTCTATATATTTGTTGTCAGCTCTTTCAATGTACATGATAGCAAATTCCAAATATGCCCTGAAAAGCTGTTGCCTTTTTTTTGACTGTATATTAATAGTTGGTTTTAGACATCATTTTTTTTCAAGAAGTCTATTTTGAAGTATGTATTTCAGATTTATACTTTTCTCAGCTGTCAGTGTTTAAAAATAATATTTTGTCAAGTGTTTGCCCTTGATAGTAGCTCACATTTTTCAAAAAAGACTTGTTTTTAACTTGTCTGGTAGTAGACAGATGATCCTTTTATGTGCGTTCTTCTTTGAAGTGGTATATTTTTATTACAACTGAACAAAAAAAAATCAGATTTCAAAGAAAACATTGCGAATGCATTGTTCAAATATCAAATGCAAGACTGATACGTTCTGATAATGTTATACTAAAATTAAAACTTTTAATTTAAAAATGTAAATCATTTTTTCTGCACTGCAGTGGCGCTTTAAATGTACGTCCCCTGCCCTCTGTCGTATACTCACCTTCAACTTTTAATGACGCCACTTTGATCCCACAGTGCCATCTTGTGACTGCAAGTTATGACTGTGGAAGTCAGAACTATGTCACAAGCTCTCAGTGCAACTCTATGAGAGCCAGAACGAGGCTCTCATAGACTTGCATTGAATTGTGACTTCCAGTTTGCGCCATGAAACACTGGAGCTGCGGGCAAGTCAAAATCACAGGAGACCACCTGGAGCAGCGGCAATAAAAGATGAAAGCACCGGAAGGTGAGTATAAGGTAGGCAGCAGAGGACATAAATTTAGGACACCACTCCAGTGGTGCAATAAAAAAAAAAGATGGAATGGTGCTTTAATCCCTTAACGACTGAGGACACACCCGTACGTCCTAAATCATGTAGTAGTGAACACCACTGGCTGCTGCGGTGAACCTGCAACGATCCCCACACATATCAGCTAATTTGAACAGCTGACATGTGCCGTACAGGCGAAGGTGGAGCCACAATCCACCAGCGCCTGTTAACCCCTTAAATTGCGCTGTCAAAATGTGACAATGTGATTTATTTGCCCGAAGCAGGTAATGCGCACTTACCCGCTGCCATCGGAAGCCCCATGACGTGATCACGTGGAGACGATGGTAGCACAGGGTCATGTGATGACTCCTGTGTTATTATGACACACTTCCTGTTTCAGCTGGCAGAGTGCTGGCTGTAACAAGAGATGAGCATTTTTCCTGTTCTGAGCTGTGCAGCTCCGATCAAGAGAAATGAATGAGCGATCAGACTGCTTATCCTTGTAGTCCCCTAGGGGAACTAGTAAAATTAAAAAAAAGTAAAAAAAGTTTTCAAAAATTAAAAAAACCTAAAAGTTATAATCCCCCCCATTCACCCCACTGAAAATTAAAGGGTTAAAAAAATACACACATTTGGTATCACCATGTTCAGAAATGCCCGATCTATCAAAATATAAAATCAATTAACTTCAACAGTAAACGGCATAGTGGCAAAATAATTCCAAATGGCAAAATTACGTTTTTTGGTCATCACAAATTTTGTGCAAAATGCAATAACAGGAGATAAAAAAATAGCATATGTGGAAAAATGGTACCATTAAAAACATCAGTTTGAGACGCAAAATAAACCATCACTGAGCCCCAGAGCCCGAAAAATGAGAACGCTACAGATCATGGAAAATGGCACAAAAATGCGCCACTTGTTTCTGTACAAACTTCTGAATTTTTTTAACCCATTAGATAAAAGTATCATCACACCAACATATCAGTTTTACCATATAGGGAACATGGTAAATAAACGTTCTCAAAAACAATGATGAAATTGCACGTTTTTTTGCAATTTTTGCACACTTGGCAAAGAAAGTTACGTTTCTGGAAAGGATAGCAAAAAAACAAAAAAAACCCCTAAAAACGGAGACTCGCCAGGGGGTGAAGGGGTTAACATTATGAATGGGGGGCTAACCACTTTTGTCAGCTTTTTAATATTTTATATTGGTGTTTTTTTGCTAAGGCACTCACTGATCTCTAAAGCTTTTTCAGCATAGTTTGTAAAAACCATTTTAAGCTTTATTTACAAATGTAAAAAAAATGATTTAGAGAATTTCTTTAACCCTTTACGATGGCTGTATGGATTAAAACGACGGTAGAAGAGGGTACTCTTCCATTTTGCTGTTTTAAAATGGCAGTCCAAAAAAGTAAATAACGCCCACAGCGTCGAAAAATCTCTGGTATTTCAGCTATCGGTGTAGCTGAGACCCTGGAGATCATGATTCCGGCCATTTTTTTTTGTTCCCGGTCATGTGATGATCGGTACACACCATGTAACCATGATGACGTGACAGTAAATGGCGGCTCCGGTAAAAAATGATTTATCTCCCATCTGGCATGATCAAACATGTCAGATGAGAGCTAAATCTCCTCCCCCGAACCCCTCCGGTCATTCGGTATCGTCAAAGTACCCCCCCGATCCCCAACCCCCTCTCGATAATCCAAGATGGCGGCCAGCACAACCAGCGCACCTGCCGCATTCATCCTCCTCTTCTGATTTCTGTCATATGTGCCATGACAGATGCGACAGAAAACTCCTCCCCAGGTCCAGCTGGGTCACCCCCTATAACACCCCAAGTGTTCTCCGGTGTCCCCAGTACCTTGTACAACTTGAATACCCCACGATCCCTCATCCTCCTCCTTCTCGAAAGATGCTGGCCATATACGCACTGCACAGAACGGCTGTCACCCTGCTTCTGAATTCAGTAACGCTTAGCTCTCTGCCGCTAATACTGCTGAGCGGTGGACCCGGGGAGAGTGGATGCTCCCACACGCCTCACATGGAGGGTCTGCAATTCCAAAAAATGGGTAACGTTCCCTGAGCGTGCTCCCCATATTGTGGAATGAAGTTACTGCAGGTCCCTCTGCCCTCGATTGGACAGGGGCAGTATGAGTGCAGTATTCTCAGCTCACGCAGCCACACTCCTCATATGAAGTTCCTGCTTTTCCAGACATGAGCGTGCCTCCATATTCTGGAAGGTCCAGAGTCATGGGATCTCCAAAATTGATTACGGCAGAACAGATTTTTTTTTCTTTCCAATAAATTGGTGAAAAATGGAATGTGTTGGGGAGTGTTATTTCAAATATTTTTTTTTCTGTCTTCTATTTTTTTTATTACAGACAGTTAGTGATGTCGGGTATCTGATAGACGCCATGACATCCCTAACCGCTGGGCTTAATGCCAGGTGACATTACGGCTGGTATCAACCCCATTTATTACCTCATTTGCCACCGCACCAGGGCAACGGGATGAGCTGGTGTGAAGCACCAGGACTGGTGCATCTAATGGATGCGCTACTTCTGGGGCAGCTGCGGCCTGCTATTTGAAGGCTGATAAGAGCCAAATAACTATGGCTCTTTCCACCCTGAGAATGCCAGACTCCAGCTGTTAGCTTCACCTTGGCCGGTAATCCAATTTACGGAGACCTCACGTTTTTTAATTATTTACTTATAAATAATTAAAAAAAACCAGCCTGGGGTACCCTCCGTTTTGGGTCACCAGCCAAGGTGAAGCTGTGAGCTGCGGTCTGCAGACTGCAGCCGTCTGCTTTACCCTAGCTGGCTACGAAAAATGGGGCGGACCCCACTTTGTTTTTGTTTTATTATTTATTTATTTTTTGGCTAAATACAAGGCTAGGCCCCCTGTAGTACCACATGAAAGTCACTAAAGGGTGCCAGCTTAGCATATGCAGAGGGGTAGGAAATTATATATGCGTTTGACATCTATCCATCCATCCATCCTAGCTTTTTAGGCTGTGTGCCCATGATCAGGGTTTGCAGCGTTATGCTGCACTGTGCAGTACAAGCGCATTGGAAAAAGTTTTAGAAATCTCCTGCCCACTGTACTTCTTTTCTCCGCAGCATAAACTGATCTGCATCTCAGCATGTCAATTTATGCTGTGGATATGACAGTGTTCCCTGCAGGAAGAATAGAGCTAAAGTCCACAGTGGCCTGAACCCAGATTGACGTCACAGGCAGCTGCTCTATCCTGTGGACAACACTCGCATCTCTGCAGGAGGGCTGGCACTGTGTACTAGACGCAGTGTCGCCGAATCGTGGGCACATAGCCTAATAGTGCGAAATTTGGCTTAACAGCAACATTTTTGTGAAGTACCTGGGAATTCAAAAAGCTTACAATACCCCTGAATAAAATCTTTCAGGGGTATAGTTTTCAAAATGGGGTCACTTGTGGGGGTTTCTGCTGCATAGGTACCTTAGGGGCCATGCAAATGCAAAATGGTACCTGCAATTTATTTCAACTTTTACAAAATTCAAATGGTGCTCCATCCATTCCAAGTCCTACCGTTTGTCCAAACAGAGTTTTTAACCAGCAACATTTTTGTGGAAAAAAAAATGAAAATTTTCAATATGCCAACCTAAGGTTATTAAATTCTGTGAAGTACCTGTTGGTGCAAAATGCTCACTATAAACTGGATAAAATCCTTGAGGTAACTAGTTTCTAGAATTTGGTCACTTGTAGGGGAGCTCCACTGTTTAGGCACTTTAGAAGCTCTCCAAACACAACATGGCATCCGCTAATGATTCCAGCCAATTTTGCCCTGCCGTGCGCCCAAACAGTTGATTTCTACCACATATGAGGTATCAGCGCACTCAAGAGAAGTTGCACAATAAACATTTTGGTGCATTTTTTCCTGTTACCCTTGAGAAAAAAAGCTATCTGGTTGAAGAAACAATTTTGTGGTAAAAATGTATTTTTTTATTTTCACAGTTCAATGTTATAAACTTCTGAGAAGCCCCTGAGGGTTCAAAATAATCAAACATCTAGAGAAATTCCTTGAAGGGTCTAGTTTCCAAAATGGTGTCACTTGTGGGGGGGTTTCTGCTGTTTAGGTACCTTAGGGGCCCTGCAAATGCGACATTGTGCCCGCAATCTATTTGAGCCAAATTTGCTTTCCAAAATTCAAATATTACTCCTTCTGTTCCAGGCCCTGCCTCTCATTTGTACAAATACAGGTTGCTGACCACATGTGGGGAATCAGCGTGCGCAGAAGAAACTGGGTAACACATTTAGCTGTGTTGTTTCTTCTAAAAGTGAATACATTTGGCTTGAGCAACATTTTTAGGTAAAATGAATATTTATATTTTTTTTCATTCCACATCGTTTTAGCTCCTGTGAAGCACCTGAAGGGTTAATAAGCTTCTTGGATGTGGTTTAGAGCAGTGGGAGGGGTGCAGTTTTTGTAATGGTGTCACTTTTGGGTATTTTCTGTCACCTTCGCTTCTCAAAGTCACTTCAAATGTGATGTGGTCCCTAAAAAAATGATTTTGTAAAATTTTGTTGAAAAAATCGGAAATTGCTGATGAACTTTGAACCCTTCTAGCTTCCTAACCCCAAAAAATGTTGTTAAAAAAATTGCGCTGATGATAGTAATCTAATGTCTTAACTATCTTGTATTACATAACTCTCTGGTTTAAGGGCATAAACATTAAAAGTTTAACAATTGCGAAATTTTCAAAATGTTCATCAAATTTCTGATTTTTTCACAAATAAAAGTAAAAAATATTGTCCTAAATTTATAACTGTCCTAAAGTACAATATGTCATGAAAAAATAATCTCAGAATCACAGGGATCCGCTGAAGCGTTCCAGAGTTATAACCTCATAAAGTGACACTGGTCAGAATTGCAAAAATGTGGTCTGGTCATTACTGGCTTTGTTCTTAAGGGGTTAAAGAAACCTTAATTAAAAAAATAAACATATTTGCCCTCAGCCACAGTGCCAGTCTAATACCATTCTAAACATTTTTTTTGGTTGTCCAATGGGAAGTTCTGCTACACAGAGAAAATGAAGTTATATGTTCCATGCAGCGTCCAGTCAAGTAGGCGGTTCTGGGGGCTGTGAGCAGTCAGCGCTGTGCACACAGTGAGCACACTGTAATCACTCCCCTTACTTTCTGATTTTCTGATCCGCAACTCTATATCACATGTGCTGAGCAGGTTATCAAGTCAGTAAGCTAGGGGGGTGATTAATGTGCTGTAATCATGATGTAGAGACTAATCACTGCCCACTTGACTGGAAGCGTGCAGCTGCAGGGAGAATATAAGTTATTTTTTTCCCTTCATACATACTTTTAGTTAGGTAGCTTCATATGAAAAAAATAATATTTACCTGCAAATTAGCACTTTGACAGAAAATCTTTTTGTTTATCTTTGTAGTAAAAAGTTTGAGATTTATACTAAAAATATTCCATCTCTCTTAACCTATTCCTATCCTGAGTCCCCCCGGGGGGGACATTCAAAGTAATCCGTTAAGCTCCTTTGTCCCCCGGCAGGGAACATCAATATTTCATATGCATTTTACTGTCGTCTTCTGCCAATGGGTTTGAGCAGATTCCGTTTTCACTACCGAACACTGAAATAAATATAACTGATGACGACCTATAATAGTTTTTCAATGGGCGAAACAGGAAATTGTATTGGATAGGAAAAGGTTAACAGTATATAATCATAGTGACAAACGTTGAAGCTGTTTTCTCCTAGTACAGAACACCAGGTAAATGCCGTATATTGGGTCAGTCAGACTGGTACATAGTCTTAAGTACAAATGAAAGAAGATCTGTGCATTTGCATATTATTATGTTATGCCGTCCTTGGAATGTTTTATTTCACTCAAGAACAATAAAGTATGTGCGTGCGCTGCTTTGCCTGCCAGTACCCAGGTCATTATGCATAAACATTGGCTGCAGCAAGTTTATTATAAGTAATAAAAAGTAGTAGTAGCTCCACAATATAATTTGGAGCAAGGTTATAAAATGCAACTGATCCAGGCAGTTATCTGCTTTATCAAATCTTTTCTTTGGAGACAATATATTGGCCCTGTACACACTTATATGTGAGAAAGCCAGATCTCAAGCTTCTCTGATGTGCTAATTATGTGGTAAGTAGTGATGAGTGAGTACTAAAAAGCTCGGGTGCTCGAGGCTCGGGCCGAGCATCCCAAGATACTCGTGTACTCGGCCCGAGCACCGAGCCCAATGTTATCCTATGGGAGACCCGAGTATTTTTATGAAATGACCCCCCGGCAGCATGTAGAAACCCTAAAAATGTCACAAAAGTCTCAGAAGAGTGCTCAAATGACATGGCAACAGCATGGGGAAGACCCGTTGAAGCATTTATCACTCAAAAGTCACAGCTGTGAACAATTCTGTCTGCGTTTTACGCCATTTTTACGGACTCACCAGGAAAACTTCAAAAATGACACCAAAATGAATTTTCATGGCGGAAATGTTAAGGGCACATACCCAATAGTGAGATAGAGCTGGTGTATGTTACTTTTGGAGATTACATGAAAGATTTTACGTGAAAACATTGTGTGGCACTCCGATGTCCCTGAGAAGAGACGTACATGAAGGCCTCTTGAGTCTAATGTGCCCATTTTGAGGAAGTGAGTCTTTGTAGTATTTTCCTTTGCCAGGGCAGTCCAAAATTGTGAGGTTCACCAATGCCCCTGCATACAGACGTGCATGAGGGCCTGTAAACCTGAAGTGCCCATTGTAAGGAAGTGGGTCTATTGTAGTATAGCCCTTTGGCAGGACAGCCAAAAATTGGGAGGCTCCACATTCTCCCTGGATAGAGACGTGCATGATGGCCTGTAAACCAGAAGTGCCCATTGTAAGGAAGTGGGTCTATTGTAGGATAGTTCTTAGGCAGAGCAGCCAAAAATTGGGAGGCTCCACATTGTCCCTGGATAGAGACGTGCATGAGGGCCTGTAAACCTGAAGTGCCCATTGTAAGGAAGTGGGTCTATTGTAGTATAGCCCTTTGGCAGGACAGCCAAAAATTGGGAGGCTCCACATTGTCCCTGGATAGAGACGTGCATGAGGGCCTGTAAACCAGAAGTGCCCAATGTAAGGAAGTGGGTCTATTGTAGTATAGCCCTTTGGCAGGGCAGCCAAAAATTGGGAGGCTCCACATTGTCCCTGGATAGAGACGTGCATGAGGGCCTGTAAACCTGAAGTGCCCATTGTAAGGAAGTGGGTCTATTGTAGTATAGCCCTTTGGCAGGACAGCCAAAAATTGGGAGGCTCCACATTGTCCCTGGATAGAGACGTGCATGAGGGCCTGTAAACCAGAAGTGCCCATTGTAAGGAAGTGGGTCTATTGTAGTATAGCCCTTTGGCAGGGCAGCCAAAAATTGGGAGGCTCCACATTGTCCCTGGATAGAAACGTGCATGAGGGCCTGTAAACCAGAAGTGCCCATTGTAAGGAAGTGGGTCTATTTTAGTATAGCCCTTTGGCAGGGCAGCCAAAAATTGGGAGGCTCCACATTGTCCCTGGATAGAGACGTGCATGAGGGCCTGTAAACCTGAAGTGCCCATTGTAAGGAAGTGGGTCTATTGTAGTATAGCCCTTTGGCAGGGCAGCCAAAAATTCGGAGGCTCCACATTGTCCCTGGATAGAGATGTGCATGAGGGCCTCAAAACATTGTTCCCATTGCAAAGGAGTGGGTCTCCTGTCGTTGTAATGTCCATTCTGAAAGAATGGGCGAAAAAATTTACCACTGGGGGTATACCTGAAACAACGGCCTAACTATTGTAACGGTCATCATGGTGGCGCATGAGGAGAAGGAGGAGCAGTCCAGCGATTATCCAAAGTCCAGAAGTGTGTACCCATGGGTGAGTGGAGGTACATGGCAAATTCCCGTTACAAACTTTAAATTCCGCTCTCATTTGCTGGTGGTGTGGTGAAGTCTGGCCCAATCCAACCCTTGTTCATCTTGATCAGAGTCAGCCTGTCAGCATTTTCAGTTGACAGGCGGGTGCGTTTATCTGTAAGGATTCCACCTGCGGCACTAAAAACACGCTCTGACAAAACGCTAGCGGCAGGGCAGGCCAGGACTTCCAAGGCTTAGAGAGCCAATTCATGCCACGTGTCCAGCTTGGATACCCAATAATTGTAAGGCACAGAGGAATGTCGGAGTACAGTTGTTCGATCTGCAAGGTACTCCTTGAGCATCTGGGCAAACTTAGGATTTCTTGTGGCACTACCCCGCACCTCAGGGGCTGTGGTACGTGAGGGGCTGAGAAAACTGTCCCACATCTTAAAGACTGTTCCCCTACCTCTGGCGGATTGGACTTGTGCCCCTCTCGGCTGTACGCCTTGGTTGTCCACTGATTCCTGACCTATGCCGCTAGCGTTTTGTGAGGGGAATGCTTTGCCTACTTCCGTGACTATGGCCTTCCGGAACTGCTGCATTTTGGCTGACCTCTCCGCCTCGGGAATAAGAGACATAAAGTTCTCCTTGTAGCGTGGGTCTAACAGTGTTACCAACCAGTAATGATTGTCGGCCAAGATGTTCTTAACGCGAGGGTCACGAGACAGGCAGCTTACCATAAAGTCAGCCATGTGCGCCAGACTCTTAACAGCCAGTACTTCAGTATCCTGACCAACACGATGACTGAACATGCTGTCCTCCTCCTCCTCCTCCTCATCTACCCTGTCCTCTGGCCAGCCACGCTGAACCGAGGATATGACTGGTGTGCATGTCATATTCTCAATTTGGCCGGAGAGTTGCTCCATGTCTTCATCTTCCTCCTCGTCATAGTCCTCCACTGCACGATGTGATGAGACGAGGCTCGGCTGTGTGTTATCACCCACACCCACTAATGTTTCTTGCTCCAACTCATCGTGCTCCGCCTGCAATGCATCATGTTTGTTTTTGAGCAGAGACCGTTTTAGAAGGCAGAGAAGCGGTATGGTGACGCTAATAATGGCGTCATCACCACTCACCATCTTGGTGGAGTCCTCAAAGTTTTGGAGGATGGTACAGAGGTCGGACATCCATCTCCACTCCTCAGGTGTTATGTGTGGAGTTTGACCCATTTCCCGACAGCTTAGGTGATGCAGGTACTCAACAACTGCCCTCTTCTGCTCACATATCCTGACCAACATGTGCAGAGTTGAATTCCAATGCGTGGGGACATCACACACCAGTCTGTGAGCCGGAAGATGCAAACGGCGCTGAAAGCCGGCAAGGCCGGCTGAAGCAGTAGGTGACTTTCGAAAATGTGCAGACAGGCGGCAAACTTTTACCAGCAGATCAGACAGCTCTGGGTATGACTTTAGAAACCGCTGAACCACGAGGTTGAGCACATGGGCCACGCATGGAACATGTGTCAGCTGGCCTCGCCTCAAAGCCGCCACCAGGTTCCGGCCATTGTCACACACGACCTGTCCTGGCTTTAGGTTCAGAGGTGTGAGCCAGTGATCTGCCTGCTGTTTCAGAGCTGTCCACACCTCTTCTGCATTGTGGGGTTTGTCACCTATGCAGATTAGCTTCAGCACAGCCTGTTGCCGCTTCGCCGAGGCAGTGCTGCAGTGCTTCCAGCTTGGGACTGGTGTGGAGGGTAAAGTGGATGAGGATGTGCAGGAGGAGGATGAGGCTGAGGAGCATGACATTCCGGAGCTGTAGAGTGTGGGTGAAACCCTGACTGAGGTAGGGCCTGCAAACCTTGGTGTGGGAAGGACGTGTTCCGTCCCTCGCTCAGACTGGGTCCCAGCTTCCACAATATTAACCCAGTGTGCCGTCAACGAGATGTAGTGGCCTTGCCCACAAGCACTTGTCCACGTATCTGTGGTTAGGTGGACTTTGGCTGAAACAGCGTTGTTCAGGGCACGTGTGATGTTTTGTGACACGTGGTTATGCAATGCGGGGACGGCACACCGGGAGAAATAGTGGCGGCTGGGGACCGAGTAAAGTGGGACAGCTGCCGCCATCAGGTCACGGAATGCTTCTGTCTCCACCAGCCTAAAAGGCAACATTTCCAGCGCAAGCAGTCGCGAAATGTTAGCATTTAGAACTGTGGCATGTGGGGCGTTGGCAGTGTATTTGCGCCTGCGTTCAAAGGTTTGCTGAATGGATAACTGAACGCTGCGCTGGGACAAGGACGTGCTTGATGATGGTGTTATTTCTGCGTAGGTAACTGCAGGTGCAGGGCCGGAGGAGGCTTGTTCGCAGGCAGCATGGACAGGGGATTGGCTCGCATGCACAACAAGCGAAGACGTAGCAGTGACATCAGCAAGCACTGCTCCTCGACTCTGTTGTACCTCCCACAAAGTCGGGTGCTTGGCTGACATGTGCCTGATCATGCTGGTGGTGGTCAGGCTGCTAGTTTTGGTACCCCTGCTGATGCTGGCACGGCAGGTGTTGCAAATGCCTTTTTAGAATCATGTGGAGCCAACTTAAAATACTGCCAGACTCGGGAAGACCTAACATTTGTACAGGCACCTTGTGTCGTGTTGTTATTCCGGGGAACGGTTGCCTGACTTCTGCCTGGGGCCACCACCCTGCTTCTTACTGCCTGTTGGGATGCTACGCCTCCCTCCCCCGTCCACTGCTGTCCTAGCTCTGCATATCCTCCTGCCAGGTTGGGTAAGTTACTGGATCATCCACCACGTCGTCTTCCTCTTCCGCACCCTGCTCCTCCTCCTGACTTCCTGACAATTGTGTCTCATCATCGTCCACCCCTTGTTGAGACACGTTGCCAACTTCGTGAGAACGTGGCTGCTCAAATATTTGGGCATCTGTACATACGATCTCCTCATGACCCACTTCAACAGGAGCTGGCGAGAGGCCAGAATGTGCGAATGGAAACGTGAACAGCTCTTTCGAGTGTCCAAGTGTGGGATCAGTAATGTCCGTGGACGTGTACTCAGCCTTGTGGTAGGAAGGAGGATCAGGTTCTGAAATGTGCGGTGCAGTATCACGGCTACTGACACTTGACCATGTGGAAGACAGAGTGTTTGTGGTGGTGCCAATCTAACTGGAAGCATTATCCGCTATCCAACTAACAACCTGTTGACACTGGTCTTGGTTCAAGAGCGGTGTACTGCTGCGGTCCCCAAGAATTTGGGTCAGGACGTGCGAGCGAGTAGATGTGGCCCTTTGTTCTGGCGAAATTAGAGCTTGCCCATGACCTCGGCCTGTGCCTGCACCACCATCACGTCCACTTCCTTGTTCGTTGCCAACGCCCTTGCGCATTTTACAATGCTGTGCTGACGTGTATTCACTAGACTTGTGCGTTATATCCAAGTTTGTGCAAAACGCACACAAGTGCACCTGTACGCTGCCACCGACAGGCACACACGTGTGGTTTTTAAATGTAAGCACGGACGCACTAAGAACCTAACAGGTTTTTAGGAGCGACAATTACTGAGAAGTTTGACACTATCAGACACTGCTGACTGACGTGTATTATTCACTAGACTTGTGCGTTATATACTAGTTTGTGCAAAACGTGTACCTGTACGCTGCCACCGACAGGCACACACGTGCGGTTTTTAAATGCAAGCACGGACGCACTAAGAACCTAACAGGTTTTTAGGAGCGACAATTACTGAGAAGTTTGACACTATCAGACACTGCTGACTGACGTGTATTATTCTCTAGACTTGTGCGTTATATACTAGTTTGTGCAAAACGTGCACCTGTACGCTGCCACCGACAGGCACACACGTGCGGTTTTTAAATGCACGCACGGACGCACTAAGAACCTAACAGATTTTTAGGAGCGACAGTTACTGAGAAGTCTGACACTATCAGGACTGTTTTAGACTGTGTACACCAGCCCCAGATATGATGAAGGCTGGTATACGGTCACCACTAGGAATGGCTATATACCCTGCCTGCCTGCCTGCCTGTATACAGCTACAATAGTCCTGAGAAGGACTCTTCTGGTCACTAGCCTGTATTCCGACCTGGCTATACCCTGCCTGCCTGTATACAACTACAATAGTCCTGAGAAGGACTTCTGGTCACACTGTTTGCAGCCCTGCTACGGAAATAGCTATAAAGGGCCGCAAACCTTTCCCTGAAGCAGCAACACTCTCCCTGCACTGACTGTCTGGATGGCTGTGTGCAGAGCACAGCGCGCCCGCCGGTATAAAGGCTCGGTCATGCTGTGCAGGCCGGCCAATCACTGCAATTCCACAACTAACAGGGCTGTGGCATTGCAGTGGTCTGCCAGCCAATCCCTGCATGAGGGCTGGCTCTCAAAAGAGCGCCAACATGCAGGGATGAAGACCACGAGTACAGCACGAGTATCGCGAGATTACTCGGTCCCCGCCGAGTAGCCCGAGTACAGTGATACTCGTGCGAGTACCGAGTAGTGACAAGCATACTCGCTCATCACTAGTGGTAAGATGTCTTCATGTTGTCCTCATGTATTTTATGGCAAATATGTCAAATGCACAAATCTAAACTATGGTGCAGAGATTGTGCAGCCAACGTAGATTTATTGCTGGAAAAATAGAGTTTGTTAAAGCGGACAGATTTTTCTCTTATTTTTTTCCAGCTTCTTTTCTATTTATGCAGGTTTATTTTTTGTTTTTTAAATCCGCCATATGGTTCCAGAAATATTGACCTTTTCATTTAGGGCAATTTATTATGGTCTTTCCCAAGGGGGTGTGTCTCGTATGATTCTCTGTGGGCATGTATCGCGTATGATTCTCTGGGGGCATGTGTGTATTATTACCCTTTCAGTCACACCCCCTTGAAAAACACTAGAAAAATTAGCACAAAATACTTAGGCCCATTGTAATACTTATTATATGTTCTGAGGATTTCGATAGCGTAGGGCAATGATCAGCAGAGACGAGTTTTTGATACAAGATGTTTTATAATCTGTGACCACGGTAGATAACAACGGAACAAACACAGCAATACAAATACACACAATACCTTCCCGAAACGGAGCGGAGGGAATTCCCGGGGCCACGCACCGGACTCCCCCAGGGAGACCACCAGAGCGAACCCCTATACAGGGACTGTCCGGCAATCACCCCGGAAGGCCTAAATGCGCAGCAGCCGGGACACAAGGGGCAAGCGGTAAAAGTCCAGGAGTGTCCGTACGGGATGATTGTCCAGAGTGGTTACGAACCAGAGAGAACCGGGCAGAGTGCTGACCGAAGATGGCAGACGGAATCCGGGCACAGCTTGAGAAACCGGGTAAGGTCCAGAGTCAGTCGGTCGGTAGTCTTTAGGAGGATCCAAAAGCAATCAGGATTAGCAGCAGCAAAGCAGGAGCACACAGCAAGCAGTATACTCAGGCACTGGACTGGGCTGAGAGGCGGCCTTTTAAGCAGCTGGACAGGAAGTAGGGCAACAGAACCTTAAAACTCCATGTTAACTGAGGGCAAGCTCATTCAAAAGAGAACTGGAAAACCTGGAAACCTGACATTACTCCCCCCCCCAGAGACGGCCTCAGGACGGATCAGGGCCCGGCTTGTCCGGGAACCGTCGATGAAACTGAGCGATCTTCCGGGGTGCCCGAATGTTACCCACCGGTTCCCAGGAATCGCCCTCGGGGGCGTACCCCTGCCAACGTACCAGATATTGAAGCCGACGACGATGGAGCCGGGAGTCAATAATGTCCTCAACCACGAACTGCTCCTCGCCGTCGACCATCACAGGCGGAGGAGGAGGCACAACACGACCACGAAACGTATTAGGGGAGACAGGTTTGAGGAGAGACACATGAAAGACCGGGTGTACCTTTAGATGGTGCGGCAACCGTAGCCGACAGGCCACAGGGCTCACGATCCCGGTGATCTTAAATGGACCGATGAATTTTTGTCCCAGCTTCTGCGAAGGAACACCCAATCTCAGGTTTTTGGTGGACAACCATACAGAGTCCCCTACCTTGTACATGGGTGCCGGTTTCCGGTGAGTGTCGGCCGACCTCTTGTAACGCTCCTGGGCCGTAGCCACAGTGTCCTTCAGAACCTCCAGATTTTGTCGTAGCTCTGTCAATCTGTCCTCCACCGCTGGCACCGAAACCGCAACCGGTGACCTAGGCAAAACATTCGGATGGTAACCCAAGTTAGCGAAAAAGGGCGTTACCTTAGTGGAGCTGCTCTGAGTGTTGTTATATGAGAACTCCGCCAACGGAAGCATCTTCAACCAATCGTCTTGGAGATGGCTGACATAACATCGAAGGTATTGTTCCAGGGTTTGATTCGTCCGTTCGGTTTGCCCATTTGTCTGAGGATGGTATGCAGAAGACAAACAGACATCAATCTGGAGTGCCGTACAAAACCCCTTCCAGAATCTAGACGTGAACTGCACGCCCCGGTCAGAGATGATCTCGTCTGGTACCCCATGCAATCGGAATACATTCTGGATAACCAAATCCACTGTCTCTGCGGCTGAGGGAAGACCGGTACACGGAATGAAGTGAGCAGCTTTAGTCAATCGATCTACCACCACTAAAATGGTATTGTGTCCGCATGAGACTGGCAACTCCACAATAAAATCCATGGAGATAGACCCCCAAGGGCGAGATGGCATGGGTAACGGTTGGAGGAGTCCCGTAGGAGCCACACGAGGGACCTTGCACCGGGCACAAACCACACATGAGTGGACATAGTCCTTCACATCCTTTAAGCAAGTAGGCCACCAGAAAAAACGGCTCAGAAATTCTTGCGTCTTCTGTACCCCCCTATGACCAGCCAACACGGAGTCATGGACCAACTTGAGAACCCGAAGTCTTACGGCCTCCGGGACATAAATGCGTCGCTCTCTCAACCACACACCATTCCGAAGAACAAGCGTTACATCATTCGGGGGGGCAGCAAGAAATACGTCACCATCATAGGCCAGCTTGATGTCCTTCCACAAGTCCTGGTCCTGGAGTACTCCAACGAAATTGGCATCCGATAACACGGTCTGAGACGGGGTTCCAGGCACGGAGTCCACGGCGTGGATTCGGGACAAGGCATCGGCTTTCCCATTACGTGAACCTGGACGGTATGTAACGACAAAATTGAATTGGTTAAGAAATAGGCTCCAACGGGCTTGCCGTGGAGACAGGCACCTGGCAGACTTAAGAAATTCCAGATTACGATGATCTGTGAGTACTATCACTTGCTGCGCGGCTCCCTGTAAGTGGTGTCTCCATTCCTTGAAAGCGGAAATAATCGCCAATAATTCTTTGTCCGCAATGTCGTAGTTCCTTTCTGCAGGGGACAACCGGCGGGAAAAGAAGGCACACGGATGCAAGAGACTCTTGTCCCCGGTCCTTTGAGAAAGAATGGCCCCTAATGCATAGTCGGAAGCGTCGACCTCCACGATAAAGGGAAGTGCGGGATTCGGATGGACTAATATTGGCGCTGAGGTAAAACATACCTTGAGACGATGGAATGCTTCCTGGGCCTGGGCGGACCACACAAACTTCTGTCCTTTCTTGGTTAACAGAGTGATGGGACGGACAATCTCTGAAAAGTTACGGATAAAGCGTCGATAAAAGTTGGCAAAACCGACAAAGCGTTGTACCTCCTTGATGTTTCCCGGTTCCGGCCAGTCCAGAATGGCTTGTATCTTGCTAGATTCCATGTTTAGTCCCTGAGGAGAGATGACATAACCTAAGAATTGTATTTGTGAGCAGTGGAACTCGCATTTCTCCAGCTTAATGTACAGGTGGTTTTCCCTCAGCCGGGTAAGTACGGTCTTAACGTGCTCCTGGTGTTCCTGTAAAGAATCAGAAAAGATTAGGATATCGTCCAGATAGATCACCATGAATTGGTCCATGATATCCCTAAAAATATCGTTAACTAGATGTTGAAATGCCGCGGGAGCGTTACAAAGTCCAAAAGGCATCACTAGGTACTCAAAATGTCCGTACCGACATCGGAACGCGGTCTTCCACTCGTCTCCGGGACGTATACGAAGCAGATTATATGCCCCACGGAGGTCCAATTTGGTGAATATTTTTGCCTGTTGGACCCTCTCCAATAGCTCAGGAATCAACGGTAACGGATACCGGTTCCGGATGGTTATTTTATTCAGTTCCCGGTAGTCAATACAGGGTCTCAGAGTCCCCTCCTTCTTTTTCACGAAAAAGATGGGTGCCCCTGCGGGTGAGGTAGACGGACGAATAAATCCCTTGGCTAGGCTTTCATCAATATACTCTTTTAGTGCTGCTAGCTCAGGTGCCGCCAACGGGTAGACATGACCAAACGGAATCTCCGCCCCTGGGAGTAAGTCTATGGGGCAATCATACGGTCTATGCGGGGGAAGTCGGTCGGCTTTTCTTTTGTCGCATATATCAGCGAAGTCACGGTAAACCGGGGGTAAAACAGGTACCTGTACAGTGCTCTCCGTATTTGGTGGTACTGGAACCGGAACAGTTGGACTAATGGTCGGAATATTCTGCGGTGGGAAGGATATTTCCTTAGTTTCCCAATCGATGACCGGATTTGTAGACCGTAGCCACGGAATACCTAAAATAATCGGAAAATGAGGAGATGAAATTAGCATGAAAACAAGGGTCTCCTGCTGACCTGGCTTCATGACGCATTCTAGCGGTACGGTTTCCCGATCGACTGGTCCAGAGATTAACGGAGATCCGTCTACCGTCTCCATGGTAACCGGTGAGGATCTTTGCTGAGTCCGGATACCGTGTTTCCTGGCAAAAGAAGAGTCCATGAAATTTCCCCCTGCCCCAGAGTCTATCATAGCAGATGTAGGTATTAGCTGTCCCTCCCACCGGATCTGAATGGGGAGCGAGCAATGGGTATATTTCCCTTCCGAGTCCTTCGGTGAGGTTGACATTACAGTCAAGGGAAATACCGCATCCAAGTGTCCACTTGCCTCAGAGATATCGGACTCTGCGTCCGTGTTGTCACACTCTGCCATGGCTGCCAATACCTTATTTGGGCGATTCGGACGTTTCGGACAGTCGATCAAGAAATGGTCCGATTGACCGCAATAGAAACACAAACGCTCACGGAGCCGGTGTTCGCGACGTTCATTGGTCTCTCGCTTTTGCAGAGAGTCTACTTGCATAGGAACGTCCTCGGCCTCCCGTGGCGTCCTGAGAGCGGGTTCTCTGGAAGGAAACGCAAAGTTGTTTACACGGTTTACAGCTGCCCATTTTTCCTGTCTACGTTCCGTCAAGCGGGTATCAATACGCACACAGTGCTGGAGAAACAGTTCAAAATCCCCTGGAGATTCGGAACGAGCTAACTCGTCCTTGATGGTACCGGACAACCCCTTTCTGAAAACAGACAATAATGCATTGTTTCCCCAGTCGGTGTCTACCACTAACCTCTTAAATTCAGTGGCGTATTCAACGACAGAACGCTTTCCCTGACGTAAGGAAAGGAGAGCCGATTCAGCGGTAGCACGGCGATTCGGATCATCAAACATTTGCGCCATTGCAGTCAGAAAATCATCTAGGTGATTTAAACGGATGTCTCGGTTCTCTATCATAGGATTAGCCCAAGCCAGTGCTCGTGAGGTTAATAACATAATTATACATAACACTTTGGACCGGTCAGAACGGTAATAATCAGCATGTACATCAAAAAACAGTATACATTGGTTCACAAATCCACGAAACTGACCACGGTCACCATTGAAACGGAATGGGGGTAACCTAGGCATACCGGCAGCTGATACGGACGTAGTGGGGCCGGCTTCCTGAGCCTCCACTCTGACTTGCAAATCCTGTATAGCCGGACCCAGTACCTGGTGATCATGACCCAGCTGTGCCTCCACATCTTTAAGTTTAGTCTGCACCACCTCCATCTCCTGCTGCAAGGAGTTAATCATAGAAAAGAGCTGATCTACTCCTCGTGTCTCAGTCATTGCCCCAGCGAAATCCTCTTTTTTGGCCTGAGTATAATGTAATACTTATTATATGTTCTGAGGATTTCGATAGCGTAGGGCAATGATCAGCAGAGACGAGTTTTTGATACAAGATGTTTTATAATCTGTAACCACGGTAGATAACAACGGAACAAAACACAGCAATACAAATACACACAATACCTTCCCGAAACGGAGCGGAGGGAATTCCCGGGGCCACGCACCGGACTCCCCCAGGGAGACCACCAGAGCGAACCCCTATACAGGGACTGTCCGGCAATCACCCCGGAAGGCCTAAATGCGCAGCAGCCGGGACACAAGGGGCAAGCGGTAAAAGTCCAGGAGTGTCCGTACGGGATGATTGTCCAGAGTGGTTACGAACCAGAGAGAACCGGGCAGAGTGCTGACCGAAGATGGCAGACGGAATCCGGGCACAGCTTGAGAAACCGGGTAAGGTCCAGAGTCAGTCGGTCGGTAGTCTTTAGGAGGATCCAAAAGCAATCAGGATTAGCAGCAGCAAAGCAGGAGCACACAGCAAGCAGTATACTCAGGCACTGGACTGGGCTGAGAGGCGGCCTTTTAAGCAGCTGGACAGGAAGTAGGGCAACAGAACCTTAAAACTCCATGTTAACTGAGGGCAAGCTCATTCAAAAGAGAACTGGAAAACCTGGAAACCTGACACCCATATTACAAGGACAAGATCGCAGATTAAAAAAATATATATTCAGAACTGTGGAGATGGAATGGGAGCAAAAACTGCCCCTTCTGACCTGGTGACAAATTATATTGCAAGGATTTAAAACAAAAGCCAGCACTAAATGTGCACTACTGCACTAAAAATTCCAACTGTACTTATTATAAATTTGAGATTTTTGTCAAAAAATTGCAATTTCTTGAGTTATCCCACCACGTCACGGCAAATCTCTTTGGGGCAGTCCTACACTAAAATATTTTTATAAAATGTGCCATACGGCCTCACATATGAAATAGTAGAACTGCTCTTAGCAGCACTCACCTGGTCTATTTCAATCCCGTACCCATAACTGATTCATGGCTGTGGGCGGGACAGGTCCAAGCAAATGCTGCATGAAGTAAATAGCCTGTAGACAGGACCCGATGGCTGAATGTGAATAGTCACCAACCTCCAAAATCTAGACAGGTGGAATACATCCCAAGTGGGGTGCATACCAAGGTAGGGGTCAGCCACTGACCAATTCAATGAAGAAAAAACAAAAAGCCAGCGCTAAATGTGCACTACAGCACTAAAAATTCCAACTGTACTTATTATAAATGTGAGATTTTTGGCTAAAAATTGCAAATTGCAACCCCCTTGAAAAACACTAGAAAAATTAGCACAAAATATTGAGTCCCATATCACAAGAACAAGATTGCAGATTAAAAAAAAAAAAAAAAATATATATATATATATATATATATATATATATACAGAACTGTGGAGATGGAATGGGAGCAAAAACTGCCCCTTCTGACCTGGTGACAGATTCCACATATTGCAAGGATTGTACAGTATTAGTTCTGCATGTATCATGAGCTCTAATGAGTGAGCACGAGGCTTTCCATAATATGGTTGAGTGGGTTGCACACACCATGACTTTGCATGCAATCGGAATAATTTCTACCATGTCTATTGATTAGAGACATCTGACTATGAAAGACCCCAAGTAATTGTTCTCTATATACAATAATTGCTACCTCTGTAATTGAGAACAATTTGGTATGCTACAAATGTGACGTCAAACAAGCTAAATGGTGACAACTGGGGATTGAAAAAGGAGTCATTTCCAGTTGTCAGCATAGTAATGTGTCAGATTACACTGGAGTCTGCGTTATTATGGAATTATGGTGTGATTCGCTCATTCATTCTAAACCTTCTTATTCCATACTCAGCATTTGTAACTTTACTTAAATGCAGTGAGAGTCCAAAATTACAAACCCTTACCTACCTTTAGAAAGGAGATTCTGTGACCCTTTCATTCTAGGGAATCCTTTACCAGATTTTTGCTATGTACTCCAAGAGCATGCTAATGTAGGAACAGATACCCTGATTACAGCGATGTGTTACTTACTAGGCTGTGTTTCTTATTTCCATACAGTGTTTTATCAGCAGTAGACTATCACTACAAGGGAACTGCCCTCGTGCCTCCTAGTCCAACCACAACCCCAGCATTGATTAGCAGCTCTCTGTCACTATACAATGTACACAGAAAGCTGTGGTGTGGCCAAGTTAAACACAGAGCAACAACTGAGCTCTGCTAGATCTGCAGCAGAGAAAACTGTCACTCTATACTAACTGCTGCGTCCAGTAAACTAAGTGATAAATCGCTGGAATCAGGGTCTCTGCCCTTACCTCATGCTGCTGATAATTACATAGCTAAAACCTGATGCCAGATTCCTTTTAATGTCTAGTAGAGTTTTGGAAATCAGATATAAAATACTGCTTTGAGGTGAAAGAATTGGGTTATTGACAAAATAAACGGATTTTTGTGTACTCACCTTAAAATCGTTTTCTCTTAGCCATCATTGGGGGACACAGGACCATGAGTTTTAGCTTAGTGTCTGTAGGAGGCACTTCCTTTTAAGGTTTGTTATTTTTTGAGGGCAACGGTTTCCTTTTGGGACCGATCTCCCACTACCATCAACGGGCGGGAACGTGAAGCGTTGCCTACACGTACCCCCTCCCGCTCTACCCTGGGCTTTGGAAAATCGGTGTCTGTGGAACCCGTCGTCCAGCCCAGGATCCAGCATCGCGGGAGGGGGTACGTGTAGGCAACGCTTCACGTTCCCGCCCGTTGATGGTAGTGGGAGATCGGTCCCAAAAGGAAACCGTCGCCCTCAAAAAATAACAAACCTTAAAAGGAAGTGCCTCCTACAGACACTAAGCTAAAACTCATGGTCCTGTGTCCCCCAATGAGGCGTCAGAGAAAGATGTGAATGTTGGCGGAAACCTAGAAGAGCTTTAGAGTAGGATTGATATTGTATGAAATTCAACATCATGTCTCGATAAAACAGAAGATAGTATAAGAAACTGCCTTTTTTGTTGTGGATGGTAAGAGTTGTTATTCTGATGACACCTTGATGCATAGCAATTTTTAACAGATGAAGTAGAACAAAGCCTTAAAACAGTTCTTAAAATATTCCTTAATTATTTAGTTAGGTACCCTTAAAGTCTTGGTGGATTAGCATATAGAAACACAGTGCATCTTAAATGTTCAAAAGATATTTGCTTTTGTAGTTTTTTTAGTTAGCCCTACAAGAAGTTTTAAAAATGTTCCAATTGCAGATATAACGATACATTCCTACAATAAGAGCATGTTTACATGATAAGGAGTCCATTGATGGTCTGTCGGCAACAAGTGCGAATGAGGTATTTAATTTGTGAACACAATTTCTAGAACAAGTCAGAACGGAGTGACGCGAGCCCAGCATGTTCTACATTGCTGCAGATTGTGCACCAAAAGCGCAGGTGCAGACAGCCATAGATTCTTTTATCCAAGAGAATCGGGCCGACTACACTAATGATGCTCTGATCAGAGTTTGAGCACAGTGTCAGCATAGTGTGATCTGCTTCTCTCGGGTAAAAGATTAGGAGCTCACTGTGAGGGGAAGATGGTGGACAAAATGTCTCCATCCTCTAATTTCTGTGAGTTCGCAGAAATCAGACTGCACTCAGATGGCATCTGAGTACAGTTGAATTATTTCCACGCACTTGCATGGCTAAGTGCGATCCAAGCATCGGATCCAATTCGGACATCTAGTGATTTTTTTCCTCAGAGACACTGTCTGAGGGAAAACTCTTACATGTGAGCAGTTCCATAGACTTACATTGGTCCAACCACAATCCAATGTTTTGGAGGCACTCAGACTGAAAATAAATATAAGCCATAGTTACGGTTCATTAATGAAGTTTCCATGCAGCTAAAAAAGTAAGAAAATACAACAAGACACTTCATTAAAGAAAGCAGACACCCCAAAAAGAGAGAAAAAAAAACGAAGAGAGAAGGGAGACCAAAAAGAGAGAAGTCATGCCCAAAACAGAGGTCAGCCCCAAAAGAGAGAGGTCAGCCCCAAAGAGAGAAGACAGACCTAAAAGAGGGAGGTCATCCCCAAAAGAGAGAGGTCAGCCCCAAAAGAGAGAGGACAGATCCAAAAGAGAGAAGACAGACCCAAAAGAGAGAAGACAGACCCAAAAGTGAGAGGTCAGCCCTAAAAGAGAGCGGACAGACCCAAAAGAGAGAAGACAGACCCCGTAATCAAACTCACCAGACCCCCTGTGTGTGTGATGTTACTGTGATCGGATGTGTGTGAGAGCGAAGGGATGCCAGCTGGAAACAGGGGAGGAACGCTGTGGACTGTATGAGGACCTGCAGGGAGCGCCCACTGTGGAACGCAAGAAGACCTGGGAGCAACGCAAATGTCCAAGGTCTGGTGTGTTTCTCCTGGGGGATGTCTGCCTTCTTTTGGGGGTAAACTTACCCCCAAACCGTGTTTCACCAAAAATAAGCCCTACCCCAAAAATAAGCCCTAGCGCACATTTCAGGACAAAAAATAATATATGACGGTGGCTTATTTTCGGGGAAACATGGTAGCAGTGGCTGAAGCTGAGCTCCAGCTGCAGCTGTTAACCATTTAAATGTAAATTAAACGCTACTGTCCATCTCTGACAATATAGATTAAATGGAAGCTGAGTCTGTGCTCGCACGTAAGCAACCAAAGGGTGCTGGTGGGGTAATATAACTGTCGCGGGCGGGGAGGACGCTGCCGCTGCTGCGCGCTCACTAACGCTCGGGTCCGGCGCTGGTGCGGCTGCTGCTGCTCGGTGGCTCGAGCGGTGGGCCGGATCCAGGGACTCGAGCGGCGCTCCTCGCCCGTGAGTGAAAGGGGTGGTTGGTTTGGGGAATTTAGTCCGTGACGCCACCCACGGGTCGTGGTGAGATTGGGCACCACTGCTGCTGGTGCCGGGGATCCCGGGAGCGATGGTAGGTAGCAGCTGGGATGTTGTTTTCCCCCTCCATGGGTAGGGGTCGGTGGTCCCGGGGCCCGGTGATGATACGGGGAGGCTGGATCACTAGGGTGCAGGGTTGCAGGGGCAGCGCGACGCGGTGCCGGATGGCACTGGTGTACTCACTCAGGCAGTCAATGACAGAGTCTCTAGTAAACCAAACGGCTGGATGGACGGGTCCCGCAGCCGGCTGCAGTGTCTCTCCCCAGACAGGTGATGGTGGCTGTCTTTCCCTGCACCTTGATGTACTCGGTTGACTACTATGGATCCCCAACGGTAGTCCGCTCCCCAGTGGATGGATGCCGGAGTTGCCCGTTCGCCCGCAGGCTCTGGCTCTTGGGTCTCTAGCCTTAGGCAGTAGCTGTATACCCTCACGGTGTGGGTGGTTGCCTTCTATCGGGTCTTTGGTTGTTAGGAAACCTCTGGGGTTCTGGTCACATTCGGATTTGACTATTGTCGGCGGCTCCAAGCCTGGTTGGGGTCCGATGGCCCTGCCTGTGTGTGCTGGCTTCACTTCACTCCCCGGTCGGTACCGGCGGGCCAACACCCGACCCCGGTCCTACGGTTCCGCGTTGCTTCACCATTCCTGCAGACGGCCACCACCGTCTGCCAACCTTGCTGTCAGTGCCACAAAACCCAGACACTCAGTGCTTGCTCCTCACTCCTCAAACTCCAACACTCAACTGACACTTTTCCCGCCTCCAGGCCTGTGAACTCCTCGGTGGGTGGGGCCA